>NC_142793.1:4697500-5021250 GCF_988280905.1 Pimephales promelas
GATTCACATTTTTGTCCATATTTTATGTTTTATTTGTCGATTAACTAGTTATAATTGACTGATAATTGATAACAAATCTTTTTTATTTTTTCTATCCTATATGCAAAATTATATGGCTAGTTTATTATTTGCATTTAGCATAGTTTTCCCCTATTGGAAGACTAATGTTTTGTTCCAAAGCCTAGCAAAATGCCTGAAGGCAGGATTTTAAGGCCGCATCGGCACACTGATGAAAACTGTGGTGCCTTCTAAGAAAATTCTAAGACAGCATCGCAAATATCACCACGCCTTTGTGGAGAAAGCAATCCCAGCATGCACCGGAGAAGCACAATCGAAAATGGCAGATGAAGCAAGCGAAAAGTGGCTTATAAATGTACTGTATTGAGAAAATCAATGATAAAAAATGTTTCATTCATTTTATTTAAATCATCCACTGAACAGAAAAGTAGCATAATGTTATAACGTAAGAATTTAACACCAAGTTTCTCGTACTTTTTTAAAGTAATATTCCAGAAATAATATACTTTAAAATAATATATGTATAACCGTCCCACGGGTGGGACGTTTGCCACTATATTTTTAAAACAATAATATCTTAGTAAATACCTTAAATAATATTGACAAACTATATATCATTTGAAAGCTTACAATCTCTAGTTTCCATATTTGGTGACTGATTTTCAAAATATATTACAGAGGAGCCATAATTTATCAATATAAAACAAGAATATTTTCATACTCATAAGGCGTGTTCAGACCTTTATTTTAAAATAGCAGTAAACATGAAAAATCATGAAAAAATGGTAGATACCTCAGTTTGTTTTCATGCCAAAAGTTCAAAAGATAGAATCCATTCAATTATTTTGGAAACAAAAAGGTCTGAAAAGTTTGAAATATCAAGAAAAAAATAATAAATTCACCATTTGTGACGTGGCAGCTAGCTATGACTTACATGCGTGTTCTTTGTATGTGTTTCTTAGAGGTTCAATTCATATCAAAATCTGCCAAACTTCCCATGCTACTTCTGAATAGGATCTCTACTTCAGAAATTGTATGAAAATTGTGAAAATAATGGTTCATATCACTCAAAACACGAATGGAAATGCAGGCGCCCTTATATGGGCAGTAATGGAGTCTGATTGTGCCCTAGTGAAAAAGTTTGGTACTGCGCTCAAACAAAATCTCACTGAAAGCTCATTTTTTGAGATATCAACCTAAAATTTGAAACACAACTTGTTCAGATTTTTGGCTTTGATCTTTCTACCATTTTAGAGTAGCCCAGGTTTTGAAAATATATATTTTATGTAAAATATGAATAATTATTATTTTTACATTGTACATTTCCATAAACTCAAACTTCTATAACTTTTTTTCTGTTTCACTTTCTTAATTTATTTCACTTCTACAAAAATCTGCCAAATGTCTTCTTTAAAACAAGACCAATCATATGTCTATATTCCAAAGCATTCTTGAATTACAAACATTTAAGTTCGAAATGTGCATTTTCATGTCTATTCAAAAAAGGGGGGGTGACAGTTAACAGGATAAATAATAAGGTTTGTATAAACAGTTAATTTGCAAGCTAATTGTATTATATTTTAAGTTTATAAAGTACTTGAAGTTCTTTTATGGACTTAAGTACGTACAATCATATGTGTATTTATTTAAAATACTGCAAAAGATTATTAAAACATAATAGCAATAAAAGTTTTAATTGGACTTTTAAAAAGTGCCATTTTGCAAGCCTATAGGGATATTAAGCCTACTTAAAGGGATTCATCTTCGGAACTCAAATTAAGTTGATTTGGATTAAATCTGAGAGCTGGACACACGAAGGAAGCGCGTGCACAAGACTGTCCCATCTGTAAAATGCCACAGCGCAGTACATTAACACACACTTAATCCACACTACTCTAATAGCGCTTCGGAGAGGTCTTTATGGCAAAGGCTATATCCGACATTCATCACGTTTTATAACTAGGAAAACATTTCAGAGTAATGTAAATTAATTAGATGTTACATTTGTTTGTAAAACATAAAGCGTTGCATATATTTACTGGCTCATAGTCATGGAAGTCTTGAGAGTTAAGTTGAGTTATTTTATTAATATTATACACTCTTAGAAAAAAGGGTTCATTGGGGTTCTATATATATATGAACCATAGGGTTCTGTACCCAACTCCAAATAACCTTTTATGCTAAAAAAAGGTTATATAATGACAAGAAAGAACCCTTTTGGCACAAAGGTTCTTTATAGGCTATTATTCATTCATATATTACATTATTCTGCAACATTTTGTAATTGTAATTAAATTATTGTTATTAAACTGTTGTAACTTAATATCACACTTTAATCATGTTGATTTTTTGAGGAGAAAAACTGAAATAGCACTCTTCGTTTGATATTGATTAACTTAAATGATATAAATATATACATTTTCTAACCCCCATATCTTTAATTTTGTGATCATTCACATGCATTCACATATACATTTTAGGGTCTTGATGTTTGTCAATAATATGAAATATTTAATCCAGAAAGGACAAAACAAATGATAATGAATGAACCCAAAAGGTTCCATATAGAACCTTTTTCCTGGTTACAAAGAACTCTAAAGGGTTCTTATTATTGAACCCTTAAAAATGATTATGTATAGAACCTTTTAGGGGTTTTAAATATTTAGTGCTGATAGAACCTTATCTTCTAGTACAGTTTTTAAAAATATATACTTTTACGATTTGAAGTACATTACGTGTGCATTCAATACTAATGAGGGCACTTCTTTTTCACAATGTATATGACAGTTTTGAATAATGCCTAAAATCCCAGAAAGCACTGAGACAATTTCTGTGGGAAAACCCAATCCAAGACAGCAACGGAGCAGTACTGACATGTGTAAAAATACCTTGTTTGTAATATTTTACTCAATATTTGTGTATTGTGTTATATGTATTATATTTTGCGTACTAGCGTATCAAGCGTTTAGCTTAGAAACACGCTAAGACTGCAATGTGCATTTTGAGTAAGGAGCATTATTTTTATGACACCAAGTGTGCAAAGCTTCAATTTCGGTTAGGATGCTGCCTTATAGCCGAAACGCCTAGATCTACACTTTGAATTATTTTTTTTAATGATTTAACCCAGTTAATTAAAGGCTTTTTAGTTCAAGATTGTCTTATGGAGTATTTAACCTTCATTATTTTTGTGTAGACTTTAAAAGAAATTATTAAATGAGATTAAATCACATTATTCACAAGTGAATTATAAGTACACTAAGGCAACGGGTTTCCCCGTTGTAGACAGAACTCAGATAAACTTGTTTTTAAGTGACCATTTTTAAGTGATTGCAATTTAATAAAATTACGTTAGTCCAACTTAAAACAAAAAGTGAAAAGTTTCAGTAACTTTTACTTGTCAGCGAAACTTTTAATTGTCAAGTTCACATAACTTAGCTTTTTCGATTGCACATTAAGTTTATTTCCTTAAAAAATAAGGCAACGTGTTTTCTTGCTTTTTAAGTTAAGTCAACTGATCACTTCTTACAGTGTAAGAAACAGAATGACAATTCAGTTAGGTGTTTTCCATCAAAAACACAGATGAGAACAAGTCCTCTGTCGGGTCTCACAAATCACGTTCTGATAATTAACAAGGAAAGAGAACATTTCTGACTTTTTAACGTAGCCTATATTTTACATTATGCACCCTCTCACCTCACAAAACTGTTCAAATTCAACCACATTTACACTGCAACGCTGTGAAATTGTTTTGTAAACACACAAAAGGCCAATGAAAAGATGTAAAGAGCCTTCCTTATCCTAAAACTTAAGCATGAGTTTAATCCTTTTATACCACAGTAGCTCAATCCTCCATTGCCATTGGCTGAGAGCTGCGGAGAGGTCCATGTCCGCCTCGAGGCGGCTGGAGCGCTGCCTGTTTGTTAAACTAATAATTGCCGTGTCATTACACTATAATTACACACAATGATCATTCGGCTGCCTGTGCATATAGAGAGATTTGCATACCAGACACACAAATTAGCATGAATTAAATACCTCATCATTGCAATTATTAATGCTGAACAAGAGTGCTGAACTCCTGCATGAAGATGCCTAAAGGTGTAAACCGCCATGACCATGTTTTCATATCGTGACACTGGCTTCTTCTCATTGTTTGAGTGTGCGCTCTTGAAAACGTGGACAAACCCTTTTAATGTAACTTGAATTAATAAAGATCAATGAAAAGCTGTGATATATGCACGTAGCATTACTGTTTGTCAGTGCTGTAAGAATAAAATCAATTCAGTTTGTTTGAAATATAAACGAATATGCGTGTATCCAAATATCGCAACAATAGTGTGTTTTCAAATTGTGGAAAAGGTTAGAGGGAAAAAAGCCAAATGTATTTTTTTTATGTCTTCCCCAATATTAAACGAATAGGATTTCTTAGCAAGGGGATCGTCATATTTGGGGGTCCTTGGCATTTAAAAGTTTGACCCTGTGTTTGGGTATTGCGGGTGGTCTCTATGTGGTTACTAAGGTGTTATAAGAAGTTTTAGTAGGTCTCTATGTGGTTACTAGAGTAATCTGTGAGTCAAAAGAGCCCACCCGAAAGTCTCTGTGATGTATATAACTAAGGTCACTCCTTTACTATGGGAATGCTTGCCTTAGCAAACACTACTAATAAACTTGATATATAACCAAAAACAACTCGTGGAGAGCATACTTACCCCCTGGAAATCCAGTGAGGTCATTGAAGTGATTGAAGACAACATGGATCAAACATTGTTCTGATGCTAATGTAACACTGTACAATGGACTCTAAGCAAGTTTCCTTTACATTCTAGTCAAGAGAGCTAATGAGATCTAATGAAAGAACTACTCTAAAGAGAACAGCTACTCAACTAATCCATTCCACCTTCATCAACACATCACAAGGCTAAAGTTGAGCAGCCCAAGAGGAGAGGAGCATTGTTGTGAAGCTCAGGCTAAGGGAACGGCCAAATCTAGGTACATAGATTAGCATCCACAGAGGGGATTATGGACACCTACTCCCATTTCAAAGCCTCGCCCTTTTTGAAGTTTTGGGGGTTGTTGGCTCTAAGCTGAGAAATTGTGAGTCTAAAGGCTAAACTCTCATTTGATTCCTCTGGGATCTCCTCAGCTTAATCCCCAGATCCTGGTCTCATCTTCCCTTGTTATTCGATCGCCCTAAGATCAGTGTGCAACCTGGCTACGGACACCCCCTTCTCATTTTCACCCCCTTCATTAACTTCTCTTAAGAAGATTAGCAAGCCCTTGGATGTTATTGTTTGTAAATCTGATTTCCCTGGTGTCATATTCTAGGAAACAACAGCATTGCGATGGATGCAACTGACCAGTGGGCATCTACAGTATACTAATATATATCCATTCACATCCCTCCAAAGAAGAAGATATCAAATTCCACACAGGGATCATTGAAACTCTGTGAATCGGGTTTTTTCTTCTATTTTTTTAAAGCGGTTCCTTTAAATGGACTATTTACAACACAGTTGCATGACACTTCCTAACTATTATATGGTTTGGCAATTTGGTGGGAAATTCCTATGAATTTTTGCAATGTCATTTGTACGTTTTCGTACGTACTCGCGAATTCCCTGAGGGATTCGATTCATGGTTGCTTCATGTATATTTATTTTATCACAAATTGTATGTTTACACAGGGCTGCGTTTCCCGAAGGTATAGATAACCAACTGTGGTTGCAAGTTCCGTCGTTATCAGTTCAACAAGTTGGTGTTTCCCCAAACCATATAGTTCCAACGAACATTTAGAAATGTCTGAAAAAAATCTGGCATTTATTAGATCTCAAGCAGATTAATTAAAATAAGTTATTACTCCACCACCTGCATAACATCATTAACCAAGCGTTTTAAAGACAAATTTGTGACAACACGGTTTCGGAAAACAGTCGTGACTAGCTAGTTGATTTCTTCAACGATACATTGTACTATTGTAGTTAGGCAGCGAATTATGTCGTTGTATAGGAAACACACCCTAGGTCAACTATTTAAGAGAATTAATTGGAGCTGAAAATTATAAATATGTGGGCATATGTGGGGGGATATTTCAGGCATTGACTTCCCAATACAATTTAGTCATGTTACCCCACTAATTTGGAAGTTTAGAAATTTGGAAATTTGTAGTTTAGTTGGAAGTTTTGCCCTTTTTTTCAGCCTCACATTGATGATTTTCCTGAAACAACACTTGAGCATAATTACGGACAACAAATAGAAAGAGCAAAACTAAAAATGACACGAAAAAAGGGATAAACAGACTTCTTTCTAGTGGCATGAAGTAGAAGTGAAGGGGATGGGGATGAAGGGGTATAGGTAGAGTCAGACTTACAGTGACAAAGTCCTGCGGATGTGAAAAGAAGTAGGAATGAATGTAATGAGATTGTAGACATCACAGACGCATAAATCAAACATGGTCAAAGGATGTATCGCACAAAGTCACACATTGCAATTCAATAGAGTGGCGTTTCCCGCAAAGATTCACGAGGGACTCAAGGTAACCGTTTGATTGGGAATGAGGGGGCACTAATTAATTTGAAAAGCTGTTATCTTGCTCAGTATCTGCGTCTACGAGAGGGGTTTTAACCATTTGGCTGTGATGCTTCAAACACAAAGAGCTTCATTTCCCCTAGAGACACCAATGCCAAGTTCAGCCCACAAACCCTTTTCAATTCTGCCAAGCAATTCTAGCCATGCCATTAATTCCACAAAGCCAAATGTAATTGATTGATAAGGGCCTGAGATTAACCTTTCCTATGAGTTTTTGTCTCTCAATCGTGATGGCCATATAAGATGCAGTCTATCCCATCAACACTATCGCTTTTATCTGATCCTGGTTAAGAGCATTGGCCATTACTGTTGACCTGGGGGGACTGGATGAGCAAAAAGGTCCACTGAAAATGTCCATCTTTGACTGGCACATCTGAAGTCCGATCTGATGAGAGTGTCCCATCTTATCTTCAAAGACAATGAAGATGCATTTGAACCAGTTCCTTGTTTGAAAAATGTATTGTTGGGTACAGAAGAAAACCTTGCGTGCTCTTTGGAAATGTCCTGTTGTTGTCTAAGTTAGCATCACTTACACAAAAGAACATTTTGCCATTATCAGCGCTAGCATGCTCATGGACACATGATTTAAAGTGTCCTCTCTGGTGGGAGCAGGTCCACAAACTTGCACTGAACTGAAACAGAATCCCGCTGGACCACATCCACTCTAACCACGAGATAAGGAAGATGCAACTAAAGATTGTGAAATCCGCTTGACTTTGAAAACTAGTGGAAAGAACATTAAACAATGGATTTTGTTGATATCTTGAGAAAAACCACAATAGTATCTATGTTTTAAAAACAGAATTCTAAACAGCTTTTATGAAAAGGGACAATGCCGCAGAAAACAATGCCATTTGTGGGCCATGATTTGCTACCGATAGAATTCCTATAGATTTAACTCTGTTTAGTGGGTAATGTGAAATGTGCCATTCATTTTATTGTCAATTATATTTTATTTTTAAATATGTGATTTACCAAAACTGAGTGATACTAACAGAATTTACTCTATTCAAAATCTAAGTATATAACTGCCAAACTTAACGTAACAGAGTTGATATAATGTAGTGCTTTCGAGTTAGACTTAGGTTTAGTAAAGTTACACTTCGTAGTTAGACATTTAAAAATACATATATTTACACAAAAGTCTCATACTTAAGGGAAAATTTTAAGGTGCTTTATGCAACCGGGCACAGATATTTATGGGCCATTCTCAAAAATCTGTGCCCGGTTGCATAAAGCACCTTAAAATTTTCAGAGACTTAAGGTGTGATTTCCCCTCAGCTAAGGGAATGACTTAAGGGTGTTGCATAAAATCCTTTCAACGGTTCAGGTAATGGAAACCGTTAAGTGTTTCACAACAGCGACCCAGGTTTTGCTTTTATAAGAATGGATTGCTGCCATGGACATGTTATTTGTTAATACAGAGAGTGGTAAGTTTCACGTTTCAAGTTTCACAAGATTTTACGAAGGGGGAACGATATACCAACACCTCCATGCTGAAGGGAGTGCATGCCAAATTATGGCTGTGACAAAACGTCAAAGATGGCAGTTTCACAGAAATGCCTAAAACACTCCCCCTTCAGGTCACATACAGGCTGTCAGTGGCAGTGTTCCCTGTGGCCGCTGCCCAAGCTATAAGCCTCAAAGAAGCCTTCAATACAATGAAAGCCTAGCAAGGCCGCTCAAAGGCTTGGAACCAACAGCTTCAATGGAAGGGGTTGCTTTAAGAGATCATGGCCAGGTGATCCAAAATGAGTCACTTTCTGAGGGGTGCATGAAGTCAAGCCCACATGCCACCAGGGAGGCTGACCTTGTCTATTTACTGACCTAGTCTTGCCAACAACCCGTCTGTCAATAACATATTTTCCACTCTTGTGGAGGCATTTGATAAAGAGGACTGCAGATAGTGGTAGTAATCACTCACAGACCGAATCATAGAGATGGGCGCCCTGGAGAGTAAAACTCCATAGCGTAGCATAGTGCTTTCTGACACTTGCAAACGGGAGTAACTCTACTCGATCCTGGATCTACACAGTTCCTCAGTCTAAAAGGGTCTAAAAGGGACCCTAATGAGGGGAGGACCTCCAGCTCTAAGGTTCACATTGCCAACAGGCAGTGTACTCAGCAGACATGCTATTGGCCCTTTAAAGCAAGGGGAGTACTGTCTTATGCTACTGGACTATCGAAGACGCCTAATGTAAGGCATACAGCTTCAAATGTCATGGGCGTCAGTCCAGTCAGTGCTTTGGCTCTAAGGGAGCATACTCAGCCATTCCACTTTGGGGAGAACAACTAATCTGTCTCTACCTGAGCCTGGGTGGTGAAAGGTGATAACATACAAGCTATGGGTAGGAAACAAAAACTGAATAATGACCCTAGCAAGGGGAGTATTATAAGTATGACCTTGGGGAAGGTATCAGGGTCGAGGCCTATTATCATCCTGCTTCTTACTTTCTTGAGAAGGTGAGAGGATGAAGATGATGGCCTGCCACCTATGGGGTTAGAGTCGTGTTGAGTCTCAACCCCAGGCTCTGGATGTGGGCAAGGACGACATCTTGATGCCGAACCGCCAGCTCTTGTGACTGGCCATAACAAGCCTGTCATCTATTTAGTTCAACAACCCGATACCCTGAAGCCTCAGCGGCACTAGAGCTGCGTCCATACATTTGGTACATGTGTGAGGGGAGAAAGTTAGGCCGAACAGAAGAACTAGATATTGGAACAGTTCGCCCCCGAAAGTGAACCTCAGGAACTTCCTGTGAGATGGAAAGATGGATATATTGAAGTATGCATCCTTCAGATCTATCGTGACAAACCAATCCTCGGATTGAATTTGGTTCACGATGATGGGAATAGTGAGCATCTTGAACCTGAATCTCCTCAGACACCAATTCAAGTGCCTGAGATCTATTATTGGACGCAACCCCCAATCCTTTTTGGGAACTATGAAGTGCCGGCTGTAAAACCTGGATTCCCTGCCCAGGGAGTAACACATTCTATGACCTACTTTACCAGCAGAGTTTACTTCCCGTTCCAATACCCGACTCTGTGGCTCTAGAGGCAACACTCTCCTTTTGTGTTTCTCTATATGCTGAGGAGTTAGTGGATGGCTGTGGCTCCCCACAGGGGGCAGACTTCTTGAATTTCGAGTGGCGAGGGAGATACTGCTTGAAGGCTGCAGACTGCTTTTTCATCTCCTGAAAGGCAAAATCGGGGCATCAAGGAGGAAAGCCCTGTCTTTCTCCTTTCTCTCGCCATAGAACGGCCGTCGTGTGCAGACTAGAACCAGCCTAACCCGCAGCCATATAAGCCCTACTCACCAAATTAGATGTATCGAGACAGTGTTTGGTGGGAGCACCGGGGTCTTTGGGGATGACACAGCGTCAGGGGTTAAATAACTAGCCAATGGCTCTTCCACCCGAGGCATCATCCCTTAACCATTTTCTCTCACCCAAAAGATGTTGCTGTAATCTAAAACAGGGGGAAAAAATAGAAGACCCCGGTGATGAGGTTGCTCTCTGTGGTGCAGGAAGCGCTCGTCCAACTGGCTTACTGTCTGCTGCCTTTCACGTGGCCAACTGATGTTTAAACGGGCCACGGCATGAGAAACAACCTTTACCAGCTCCTCATATGCGAGGACATGGAGTGGCGAGTCATCTCCAAAATACCCGCCTTCGATGCTGAGCACATCCACTTCCTCAGAAGCAGACAGCTCAGGCATCTGGTTCTCCGCTCGTGAGGAATAAGCCTTTGGGCGGGCTTCCGCACGAGGTGGGAGAAGATCAGAACTGGCAGGGGATTCCTGAGAAAGTACCTCGTCAGTCTCAGGATCCACTGTCAGATCCATTTGCGAATCCCATGATGTGCGCCGCACGAGGAACGTGAGCCAGACCATCATCATCGAAGCACTCGGATCAGCAGTATATCACAATTCACACAAGCAGCTTCCTCGAGAGCTGCCTGAGCATGCTGTGCTCCCAAACAATGAACACACAACCCCTGATGAAACGAGGGCAGGGATGCACACATCGCTTGTATTGTTGACTCGCCATTTCGCCATTTTTTCTCTTTTATGATATACACTCACCTAAAGGATTATTAGGAACACCTGTTCAATTACTCATTAATGCAATTATCTAATCAACCAATCACATGGCAGTTGCTTCAATGCATTTAGGCGTGTGGTCCTGGCCAAGACAATCTCCTGAGCTCCAAACTGAATGTCAGAATGGGAAAGAAAGGTGATTTAAGCAATTTTGAGTGTGGCATGGTTGTTGGTGCCAGACGGGCCAGTTTGAGTATTTCACAATCTACTCAGTTACTGGCATTCTCACACACAACCATTTCTAGGGTTTACAAAGAATGGTGTGAAAAGGGAAAAACATCCAGTATGCGGCAGTCCTGTGGGGTGAAAATGCCTTGTTGATGCTAGAGGTCAGAGGAGAATGGGCTGACTGATTCAAGCTGATAGAAGAGCAACTTTGACTGAAATAACCACTCGTTACAACCGAGGTATGCAGCAAAGCATTTGTGAAGCCACAACACACACAACCTTGAGGCGGATGGGCTACAACAGCAGAAGACCCCACCGGGTACCACTCATCTCCACTACAAATAGGAAAAAGAGGCTACAATTTGCAAGAGCTCACCAAAATTGGAAGACTGGAAAAATGTTGCCTGTTCTGATGAGTCTCGATTTCTGTTGAGACATTCAGATGGTAGAGTCAGAATTTGGTGTAAAAAGAATGAGAACATGGATCCATCATGCCTTGTTACCACTGTACAGGCTGCTGGTGGTGGTGTAATGGTGTGGGGGGTGTTTTCTTGGCACACTTTAGTACCAATTGGGCATAGTTTAAATGCCACGGCCTACCTGAGCATTGTTTCTGACCATGTCCATATGGCCACCATGTCCCCATCCTCTGATGGCTACGTCCAGCAGGATAATGCACCATGTCACAAAGCTCGAATCATTTCAAATTGGTTTTTTTGAACATGACAATGAGTTCACAGTGCTAAAATGGTCCCCAGAGTCACCAGATCTCAACCCAATAGAGCATCTTTGCTTCGGCAGCTTCGTGCCCTGGATGTGCATCCCGCAAATCTCCATTAACTGCAAAATGCTATCCAATCAATATGGGCCAACATTTCTAAAGAATGCTTTCAGCACCTTGTTGAATCAATGCCACGTAGAATTAAGGCAGTTCTGAAGGCGAAAGGGGTCAAACACAGTATTAGTATGGTGTTCCTAATAATCCTATAGGTGAATGTATATATATATACAGTATATATATACAGTATACAGTATATATATATATATATATATATATATATGCTTGTTGCAACAGTGGACAGATAACACCAAATATGACAACACATATGTGTTTTTAAAATAAAAAAATAATTGAAATAAGTTGAAATAATGTAGTGCTTTAGTGCTTTAGCTTTAGACTGCAGTTTAGTAACACATTTTTTTAGTTCTTAAAAGTTCAAGAGCAACTGTTTCAAAGTAATAACTTTTTCCCCAATACATTTCAGATCACAAATCACACCTTTTTCTGTGAATCTATGATCCAATAATATCTGGTAAAAGTAGAGTAAAATAAGAATCGATTAGCATTAGCAGTAGCTACGAAGGTGGTAAATGTACTTGTCAGTCGCTCTACAGCAACGCTGCAAGTATCTAGCAGCACCAGCCGTACCCTGTCATCCTCTCTGACGCGTAAATTCACTAAACTTCATGGAAATTTAATAAGTGCCGCTGCTTTGGGCCTCCCTCCCGTAGAGCCGCGAACCTCTGCTGCTGCCAGGCACATATGTGATGATTTACAACCAGACACAAGTCTACCACCTTCCTTCTTTTCCCCCTCCTCCGTTTTCTGCATGTGTCCAGTCATCTCCCTTGTTTCGGAAGTGTGTGTAAGTGGCAGAATACACAGCCCTGGGGCCAAAGGCTTCTGAAGTTAAGCCAGTACAGGCTGCGCTTGCATCCAGGGGACAAACAATATCTGGAAGTCGTCAGTGTGTTTTCTTTTCTTTTCTCTTCACCTTTAAAGAAGACCCGCTCTGTTCCCCTAACACCATCAGGCAGCAAAACGCTCCTGGTCAAACAACAATCCGTTCCCGTCTGAGTCTTTTCATCCTGGCCTAAATCTTCAAAAGGGACACTCTCTGGTTCTATGCAGTAACGTAATCCTCATCCTAATTAGCTTGACCCTTACAATAGAGGAAACACACTGCAACCCTCCAGTCGCTACACAAATTACTGGCCATGAGGTGATGGTAGTACTGGCACCATACAAAGAATATTACATCATGATTTTTAGTTACATTATGGTTGAATTTTTACAAGTAAAACGCAATGGTGCAGACTCACCTTTTTGGAGAGGAGTGTGGGGTCCTGTTGCAGAAGCAGGAACAGGGTTGTAGTGTTTCCCAGCGCCGCACACCGCAGCCACTCCCTTTCGATGGGCTCCATCTGTACCTGATGAAACAGTGACTGCAAACAAGATATGGAAACAATAAAGACTGAGAAAATGACTTCACACACTGTAAAATCCAACAGTGATTCTAACTAACACTTTTTAGTTACTTATGTCTTACTTAATGTCTGGTGGTGGTGATGGCACAGTGGACAAGACACATGCCTTTGGTGTGAGAGACCCAAGTTCGAATTCACTGTGAGACACCAATGTGTCCCTGAGCAAGACACTTAACCCCTAGTTGCTCCAGAGGCGTGCGACCTCTGACATATATATAATAATCTGTATTATTCACATACAATGTGAATTTTTTAGTAGTTAAGATTAATTGATTGGTTTGAGTACGATTTGGTCAAGCAAAACAAAATAATTCTTGCTTGTAAATATGCTTGCTATTTTTTCTTTATTACATTTTCCTTGTAGATAGCTTATCTCAGCCTTTTTAAAGAAAGTTCACAGGTACTCGCAGTCTCCTACTTCTGAAAAACTGGACACCGCTCGCTCAATTCATGTCAACAATGCAGCATACTTCTATTTAAATGTTTATAATTGCACATTAAAGGGGTGGTTGATTGCGATTTCACTTTTTTCCATTTTAAATAGTGTGTAATGTTGCTGTTGGTGCATGAACAATATCTGCAAAGTTGCAGCGCTGAAAGTTCAATGTAAGCAGAGATATCGTCTTTTAAAAATCAGGAAGTTTAATTGCCTACAAAAACGACTCGATTGGGACTACAGCTGGGTTTTAGACGTCACTAACCCACACATTTACATCAACCCCTCCCTCCGGAATATGCAAAAAAGGGCATGGCCATTTTTTTGCGGCTCGTCGAGTGTGTTGTGTTCATCCAGCTGTCAGGTCTTCTGTGTTCGGGCTTCCCACGGACGCTGTACTTCGTCAATAATGGATACAATTTATGTTTGATTATGTTCCTGAAAATGACGATCGTAATTTAGCTCTCTGTGCTGCGCATTTTACGGAAGACAGCTTCCAGAATCTCCACGAATTCAACACCGGATTCAACAAGAAACTGTTACTAAAACATGAAGCAGATCCAATTTTAAAACCAGAGGCAGCCGTTGTCGGGCCACAACCTGTAAGTAGGCTAAGACTTCATCATTTTAAATGTATTTGCATGCATTTTCAGACCTAATGTTTTAGTTTTATCAAATGTCAGCGCTGGCTTTATAGCCACTTAGTTTATGCTATTTCGTGTCTACGACAGACGCGTACAAACATTTTGGACCTGAATTTATATGTTTCATATTTATATTATTTCATACTTTATGACGTTATTTTTCGATTTGATCAAGAACATAAACCAGTGCCAACGCTGTTTGTGTATATAGTAGCCAGTCAGTTCGATGCTATTGTGTAAAACAAACGTGTATAAAGTTAAAAAAAATATAGGCAAATTACCATCCAGAAACGTTTTGTAAGAGCCGTGTGTGGTGAGGTTCTGCTTGACTCTCTTCATCGCCGCTTTCTGGGTCTGATTCTGGCTCATACTGATACTGCCGTATCGACACCATTATTTACATTTGGCAGGAACACATAAGGCGTGAAGTATCCGGACAACGTGCACTACTCAGTTTAGCCAATCACAACACACCGGCCCAAACTAACCAATCTGAGCCCACTGCCTGTTTCTGGGGGAGTGGTTTCATAGAATCAGGAAGTCAACCGCTCGTTCAGAGGACAGAGGAGAACGCGGCTGACAATAAAGGTGAAATTTATGAAAAATTAGACTTTTAAAAAAAAGAAAAACCACTAATACATGTTATATTGCACCCCATAAACACAATCATGCAAAGAAAAAAAAACAGTACACCACCCTGATAGTCAGATTCCAAACACTTTTCTTCACCCAGACTAAATAAGTATACAGTATCATACGGGTATTTGATGAACACTTTTTTTCTTGTTAGAATTTAGTGTTAATAATACTATGGCATACAATTGGCACGAAGTGGGGAGCTCCTAAATATTTATTTAAAAAATGGTAGAATCTAGTTTGCAGTATGCATTAATAAGCAGTACACTAGTCCTTTCCAAAGCATCTGACTGCCTGTCCATTCCTGTACTATAAAAGTCAGTTATAATACTCCTTCTTGTTTTGACCTTTCTTCATTTCTAATCTAAGGCCGGTTGCAGGCAGCCTCCCTCTAAACAGAACCAGACAGAGTTTCTTGTCACACTGATCAATGACCTATGACCAAGTCTGGGGCCCTGCTGACGCCCGTGGCCAGCACAAGGGCCCCGTTGTTCAATCTGACAGAACGCGTCAGGGATCCAATACCCAGATAACAGGATCTGAGGGAAGACCGTGGATCGCAACACCACTAATCCTTCTGTTTAGCACCTGTTTATGATATGACAAATTGAAACCCCCACCGTGAAGGTCTTGACATTATTGCATTTCTGTTCAAAACATTAATTCAACATGGCAACTGAGGGGCTGCCGATTAGAGCGAGGGGCCGAGCGTGTATATTGACATGTGTATCTGATAAAAGGAATCTAAAAAAAACAAATACTTCACTGGGTTATATTAGAAACAAACAAAGAAAGGAAAGCTAGAAGAGGAAAAGGAGGTTTTTGGCAGAGGCTATGATCCTGTGGCCTTGCCCCACGGTGACCTCTGACCCCACGTTAAAGGCAGAGCGTGCAGAAAGACGGAGGAAAGCGTCTGCAGATCAAAAGGAGCTGACAGATGAAGGCGAGGGGTCTGCGTGACCTTGACTCTTAAACTTCAGCTGCGTCTCCAGACGAGAAAACACTAATGTGAGCTCCATTCATCTGTTTGCTAGCAACACCCAATGCCAGATAACATAAGCTGCTAATTAAAGACAGCTCATTAGAAAGCAACCAGATACGCCCCAATCATCAACGTGTTGTGCACTGAAGCATTGCTGGGCATCACAGGACCATTTAACACTCTCGAAACGCAACGACTTACTTATTTTATCATGATAATTGCTGGAAACTCAAGCCAAGAGAGAACAAAGATGGTCCCTGAAAAAACGTCACAAGCACACTTCCCATGATGCCTTGTGCTGAGGAAATTCCTACTGTGAGAGGGCAGACCCCAATAACAAGATCTATAAAAATAACTGTGGCATCCTGTTGCTATGGTCAACAAACAGCGAGATGATTGATGAAGACAAACTGCTGCAGTGATGGACATTGCGAGATATCTCTCGAAGACCTCAGCCCTCACGGACACATGAAAGCTGTGAAGTCTCGCTCTCAGACAGATCAGATGTCAGGCTCCAGGTGTTTATTTAGTTGTTTTCTTCAGCAACTTGTTCAGGATTACATACCTCAAGTCTCAAAGAGGCCATTATTAATGGAAAGCCATGTTAAAACAGCCGTTAAACGCAATAGTATTCCATGAATATGTTTATAATACGCCTATCCAATCTAGAATATGAAGACAGCACTTGCAGTTTATTTTTTTAGACTGAAGTTGATCATTTATTATTGACAAAGATTTAAAAGATGTCCCTCCACATTATGCATCCAAAATGGTTACCACCATAATGCAATTTGATGTAATAAATTATACTTCCATATTAAATATTTTTATCCTTTCAGGGAGTGAATTCATCATGAACAAGCAAATTTCTCCTCTTTTGAACTCTTCAAAGGAGAACCTTTGGTCTAATAAAACATCGGTACCTAGTCAACCGTTCTCTGAGATTTGTTTTCATGATAATCGAATGTAAAGAGTTTTATCTCTAAAAACTGTTTAGTGTATACACTAGTATATGGGGGCATTTACAAAGTTAAAAGAAATCGCTGACAAGGCTCAAAATAGCCCCACACTAACACAGTAACACAATGAGGGTCCATACATGCAAAACGAAGCATTGAGAACTTTGTAAGAGTACAGACCGTTTAATAAGAAGATACTTTATGAAGACAGTCCACTTCGTGTATACAGGCGGCGCCATCTTTGAAAAACAGTCTCGACAAGTCAAACCATGAACGTCGTGCTGAGTGATCTGAAATGTATGAAGTTTAGCGAACTTCTGAACTGTATGAACGGCGTTCGGGGATCGACTTATTGCAGTTGATGGAGATTAGTGGTATGCTCATCAACGACACGAAGCTCCCGTTCCACCACATCCCAAAGATGCTCTATAGACCATTTCACAAGATGTAAACAACACTGGTCCAGAAGCACTTCCTGTTTCAGTTTTTTAACACTACATAAAAGCTGGGATAAAATACAACCAACAGAACATTTAAAACTGAATCAAAATATTAAACAAACATCTTTAAGATGTTTTCTTTACATGTGAAATAAAGAAAACAGTTACAAACTGAAACAGGAAGTGTTTCTGGACCAGTGTTGTTTACATCTTGTGAAATGGTCTATTGGGTTGAGATCTGGTGACTGTGGCGGCCATTTTAGTACAGTGAACTCATTGTCATGTTTAAGAAACCAATTTGAAATGATTCGAGCTTTGTGACATGGTGCATTATCCTGCTGGAAGTAGCCATCAGAGGATGGGGAAATGGTGGCCATAAAGGGATGGACATGGTCAGAAACAATGCTCAGGTAGGCCGTGGCATTTAAACGATGCCCAATTGGCACTAAGGGGCCTAAAGTGTGCCAAGAAAACATCCCCCACACAATTACACCACCACCACCAGCCTGTACAGTGGTAACAAGGCATGATGGATCCATGTTCTCATTCTGTTTACGCCAAATTCTGACTCTACCATCTGAATGGCTCAACAGAAATCGAGACTAATCAGACCAGGCAACATTTTTCCAGTCTTCAACTGTCCAATTTTGGTGAACTCTTGCAAATTGTAGCCTCTTTTTCCTATTTATGGTGGAGATGAGTGGTACCCGGTGGGGTCTTCAGCTGTTGTAGCCCATCCGTGTGTGTTGTGGCTTCACAAATGCTTTGCTGCATACCTCGGTTGTAACGAGTGGTTATTTCAGTCAAAGTTGCTCTTCTATCAGCTTGAATCAGTCGGCCCATTCTCCTCTGACCTCTAGCATCAACAAGGCATTTTCGCCCACAGGACTGCCACATACTGGATGTTTTCCCCTTTTCACACCATTCTTTGTAAACCCTAGAAATGGTTGTGTGTGAAAATCCCAGTAACTGAGCAGATTGTGAAATACTCAGACCGGCCCGTCTGGCACCAACAACCATGCCACGCTCAAAATTGCTTAAATCACCTTTCTTTCCCATTCTGACATTCAGTTTGGAGTTCAGGAGATTGTCTTGGCCAGGACCACACGCCTAAATGCATTGAAGCAACTGCCATGTGATTGGTTGATTAGATAATTGCATTAATGAGAAATTGAACAGGTGTTCCTAATAATCCTTTAGGTGAGTGTAGTGCTGCGTCCCAATGCGCATACTGTCCTAAATAGTATTCGAAAACAGAATTAGTGCGTCCCAAATCATAGTTTGTTGAAATGAGTGTTTCAAAGATACCCGGATGGTCTACTTTTTCCGGTCAGAATCCGAAGTGTAGATCGATGCACACTCTAACGGCTGATATTGCCCACAAACCATTGCGCGTTGGACGAGGATTCGATTAGAACTACAAACACGAGTAAAAAGTGTTAAAAAACTACAGACACGTAGTCGATACGGAGGACGCGCGAGTCCCCGCGGTTGTGTAGAGAGGTTTAGATAAAGAGCTTTGAGTGATTAATTATCAGTATCTAACCTAACGAAAATGAATTTATTCAATGTTGTCCACATTATATTGCATTTGCAGCAGCACTGTGAACTTTTGTAAAGACACATTTAGCCATTACGTTTTAAATGCATCATTATATTCAAATTGCAAACATGAGGAGAGCATGAAAAACCCACAACTGGCAGATGAACGTGCTCTCCGAAACAAAATTAGATAGAATGGAGGATTTTAACTGTGACATGATGATTGACAGGGCAGTTTATGGTGACAGGATGCACGCAGCACGCGACAGAGCTGTCCGTTAAAGATGACCTGATAGTATGTCCCAAAGCTTGCCTACTCTTTTGCTACACACTCAAAAGTATGCACTTTTTCCTCACAAAAAGATTACATACTTTTAGGGCGTAGTAAAAGTAAGCGAATTGGGACACAGCATAGGTATTATACATAGTGTTAAACAATTTTATACAGAATGTTTAGTTTAAATTATGAGGGAATAAATGTTTTTAAAAACTGGCTAAAAAGTTGTAATGTGCATTGCCAAACTAACATTCTGTTTACAATTAATTTGTATTATTAATCACGATGTATCCTGTGACATACAAACATTAATATCAATATATATATATATATATATATATTTAATCACCAAATTGTATTAATTTGTGTCCTAATAAAATGGTAAATAACAATAAATTAATTTTCTGATTTCTCTTTATGGTTTTGCCCTTTTAGCGTTAAATAGTGTATTTTTTTATGAGTAACAGTCATTAATGAGGTCGACAAAACCCTACATTATTCAACATGCCCATGTATTGTGCAAATGTTCATGTTTTGACATCAAGACTAGAGCAAAGGTTCAAGCCATTTAACATTACACGCATGTTCTGCATGAAATGCAAATGTTTTAGTTCACCTATATGTGGGTTGTTTAAAAAATGCATTTTTTTCTGCTAACAATAACAATATGCTAAATCACAAGTGAGCTGGAGGTGAGTCAGGTCTACTCTTGAACATGGGAAGTACCGTGCTGGCACACCAAACCCAACGGCCTGGTGAACTCATCCCAGCGTGATCTCACTGAAGATGCTGTTCAGACAGTGAATGCTAACGTAGAAATGGCCGAGCTGGGACGATCACTCTGTTAGCATTGACAGAATGAGACAGCTAGGTCAGTGTCCCGCTCGGCGGGAGAGCAGATACCATATCAGCAAGTTTTGTGCCCTTTGTGTGGACACCAGGGATGGAGGAGAAACACGCTGTAGCTTATGCTACATACACTAAGTGATGTGAGTCAGCTTATTTTAGCTAAACTAGAAGGCTAGAAACTATCTATTTGTTGCCAACAATTCCTTGTTTCTTACATATTCAAAAAAGAAGCATAGTGTGGGTGTATCTACACCATTAAAATACTTAAGACCACATAAACAAATTGGTTCTCTGTGACATATTTTGCGATGCCTTCAACAATCTGCTGTCTCAAACAGAGTGTACTTATGGGGTTTTCTTTACGAATGAAGTAGGTAAGGTTGAGGTCAGGACTTGAGCCCTGCTGAGAATTTATCACCCCAACATAAAATTAACAAGAGAAAGGAGCCGTAATTGGCAGGCCAGTTGGTACCCGGCCAATAAAGTTTACAGCAAAGTTAAAATGAAAGTTTACAAGAGACAAACTCCCCTCGTTTATTCTGAAATTAATGTCTTTGGTGGTTTATGGCTCTGTTGCCTTCTAACATCTATTTTGAAAGAAATGCTCCCAGAAACAAGTTTATGGAGTAGTTTATTATGTGGTCTCAAAATTCATGGGCATAAATCGTAAATGCTCTGTATTTGATTTGCTGTATTGCCTGATGATGAAAGCCTGAAGACACAGATTTGCCCATTAACTCAAGCTCAAAGTACACTCCTTTTTGACACAAATACTTAGCGTATGTGTAACACTTAATGCATAGCCTTTCTAAGTATACTCCATTTGATAGCTTGTGTGAACACAAGTGCTCAACTTATGCGAACTAGAAAGTTCTGTACTTGTCCATTGTCTGCATTTCTCTGCACTTTTGTGACCAATGAAAATGTCTTTCCATCCTATAAAATAAAGTTGCATGAATCTTTGAACCCACTCAAAAAAGCACTTACTATTGTTGTTGCATCTCTAGTAGTTTTTCGTTTTTGTTCTGTTTCTTTTGTTGCTTTTTTTACCGTAAAACAAAGTCCCAGACTGTGTTGCCACCTTTTGGACCAACTAATTATTGCAAACAATTCATGACATATGTGTGAGTTGAGCAAACGTTTAAAAATATCAGGCAAAGCAAGTACAGTAAACGTATAGTGGTGATGACGAAATTTACATCACATGTACTGTAAGCATACATTAGAGTACGAGTAAACAGCAAAGTATACTTTGGACTTCAAAGTTCCCCCCAAAATAAAAATTCAGTCCTTTTTTACCTACCTTCACATGATTTCAAACCAACATGATCTAAAATATAGAAGTATAAAAGAAATGCAGAATTTCATTGGCCTTGGTGAGTAAAGACTATGCAGGTCAGGCTGGTGCATGTCTTGATACTATGTCCATCTTGCAAGCATATCAGGCTGATCTGCTTAGAGACTTGGACGCTATAAAAGGGATACTCCACTTTTTTTGGAAATAGGGTCAAATTACAACTCCCCCAGAGTTAAACAGTTTAGTTTTAATGTTTTCAAATCCATTCAGCCGATTTTCTGATATTTTGAAGAATATCAGTAACCAGACAGTTTCTGGTCCCATTGACTTCCATTTTCCTACTATGGAAGTCAATGGGACCAGAAACTGTCTGGTTGCTGATATTCTTCTAAATATCAGAAAATCAGCTGAATGGTTTCGAAAATGGTAAAACCCAACTGTTTAACTCTGGGGGAGTTGTAAAATGAGCCTATTTCCAAAAAAAAAAAAAAAAAGTGGAGTATCCCTTTAAAGTACAGCGCTGGGCAACAGATTTGTCTCGCCGGGACACCAAGAAAACAGCCAGAGTCATCAGTCGATCTTTAGCAGCCCTGGTGGCCACGGAGAGGCATTTTTGGTTAAATCTATCTGGGCCTTCTTGGTGATGCAGTCACTTTAGTCTTCAAGAGGTTTCAGGAGGCAAAGAAGCAAGCGGTGGCATTCTAGAGGTTTCTCCCTTGCCAAGCTCAGGTCTCAGGGGCTGCTGGGTCCCTGACATCTAAGAGCTTCTCGTAGAAGATGCAGCAGAAACAGAGTGTCGCCTCCATAGCCACAAACCTGCCATCCCCCCAAAAAAGGGGGTCAATGCATCACTCTCACATGAAGCCTTCGAGGGGTAGAGCATATCGTCATTATTTACCAAAAAGGCTTTGGCTAAGAGGTCCTGACACAAGTGGTGTGTGGGGTGAAGTGGTATTCATCAATATTCATCATACGGTGCCTGCTTTTCCTGCCCTCAGAGGACTGTTCTCCCAACCCCACCAACTCTGGTCATTCCGGGGCACAGCAGTTTCCAGTGAGTTCAGGGTCTCAGTGTCCTCCTGAAGATGTTGCGGCTCTGGGAGACTTGCCCCCTCCGAGGAGGGCTTTAGAGAAGCCAGGTAAGTTGTCCCCTGCCAGTCTTGGACTTCAGGGTGCCAAGCTGACTTCTCAAAGACAGTGCGTCCTGCAAACTATAGAAAGAGGCTATAGAATTTCATTTGGTTCTCATCCGTGTCGGTTCAACAGGATCCTGCCCACAGTGGTAGGTCCCAGGTAGGCTCTGGTAATGGAACAAGAAGTCATAGCTATTTTGGGGAAGGTGCCCAAAGAATTTGTTCCTCCTCCCGGGGGAGAGTCTGAGTTCTACAGCTGGTACTTTATCACTCCGACAAAGAATGGGGGGGGTAACGTACAATTCTAGATCTGTGTCAGCTGAATCGCATGTTGAAAACATTCAAGTTCAAGATGTTAACTTAAAAAAAGGAATTGGGACTCAAATCAGATCCAACTGGTTTGTAATGATACACCCCACTCTTAACACAGGAAGTTCCTCAAGTGCGCTTTTTGGGGGCAAAGCTTACCAGTACAGAGTTTTTCTTTTCTGTCTAGCCTTGTCACCTGTAACCTCACAGAAAGCGTGGATGCAGGTCTGGCTCCGTTGCGACTCCAGGGCATTTGCGCTCTGACCTATATCAATGATTGATTGATTGTGGCTCATGTCACCTGCTGAATCGATCCTTACGGACATAAACAAAGCTAGGCCACTGTCAAACAGTTTTAAAGACTGTTAGGTCTGATGGCAGCTACATCCAATGTGATACCTTTTGGCCTGCTATACATGAGATCTTTGCAGTGGTGGCTCAGGACCAAGAGGTTTTCCCCAGAGGGAAACATGATCAAGGTTACATGCTTGCGAGCACTCCTCTGAAACTTAAAATGACATATGGGACACCCTACGGTCTCATGGACTTAACGGAGACATTTGTAAGTCCAGAATACCGAAAGTGCATATGAAGTGTGCCATTCGAGAGGGCCTAGGAGACCTTCAGACCCTGTCATTTACCCCTTTGTGTTTGGAGTTTGCACCTGGCATGGTGAAAACTTTTCTATTAGAAAATGTGATGTGCATGAATCCAAATACTATGTTCGGAAAGGAAATTACGCATTCTACAGAGCCTCTAAGGAGGAAAAAATATATTTCAATGTTTTTGCGTTCTCTCGCAATTCTATAGTTGGGTAATTATATTGTATATTTGCGGATATCAGGGAGCTACTTAGCCTGGGTTTCCCCATGCTGCCTTGCTGCAGTGTGATTTTATTTACGCTGCTAGGCAGCCTGGACACCATGAACCAAACTTTCACCTGAGACAGGGAACCAATCACAGAACGGGGAGGGAGCAACAAGACAATGACGACTTACATGCGACACACCGAAGCAGTTACTTTGTTTATATTTATGGATCCATCTTGGCAGTGGACGTTAAGTTACCTTTTGATACAACCTTTGTGTATACATAAAGCTCCTAAATCTCTGACCCATCATCTTCTTCCTCGTCTAATTTTCTGTCGCTCTACAAACGTCATCTGGTATAATTGAACCGATTGGCTATAAGTTACGTAAAGGCGCATTTGATAGACATTCGTAGCACCCAATAATACGGCTCTGTGCATTCGTAAACCACGCCTCAAATACGAGAAAATTAACATGTGGTATCCAGATCACGTCTCATTCTCAATGATATGTGGTCTGGCGTTAGCCAGGCTAGGAGCTGCTATTAACATGCAGGCTATTTAAATTGCTTTTAAATGTGAACTCACTTATCACTTTCACTTTCATGTGTATAGGGCGTGGCGGTATTTACCACACATTTTACAAGATAAGATATTTGTCAATGACGGTCAGGATCTGTTGAGCACCAAATCCTCAGACATCGTCCTGTCAGTTATCTTTCCTTACTATCTTCATGTAATGTCACGATTCCTGTCTTGTGTGGACTATTTGTTATTTCTGTTTATCTCTCCAGGTATTTCAAACTAGCCCCACCCCCTTGTTATCTTGTTTAGCTTGTTTGTCCCTGTGTATTTATAGCCCTTGTGTTTAACTTGTTACTTTGTCAGTTGTTGTATATGTAATGGTTGCTTTTGTTCCTCGTGGTTTTGTTCCTTTGTTCTGTTTTATCTGTTAATACTTTATTAAAATCTTGCGTTCCTCAGCTCTTTACATAATAAGTGATATCCCTTTAGGGGCGTCATAGAAAACATTAATCGTTTTCAGATTTTAAAAAAATTATCATTATTATTCTGTTGTTCTCATTGTCTGACATCGAATCTCTTCCGAATTCGGATTATCAGTGCGCGTTATTCGTCAGCGTTTTTCAACACATTTTTTTGTGTTCACACCTAAGCGATTTTCGCTGACGATGAGACGAGTGAACATGCAAGTTCATTCCCTGACATTAGATGGCGCCAATTTGCTCTGCAATGCCACTCCATTTCAGTTTTCTTTTATCAAGATTTTTGTAGTCCCTGTGGCGTTTGTCATATCGTTCTTTATGTTCTAGCACCAACGAGAACAGCAGCTCTACATTCATCTTCCTCATCTTATTTCTTCGTTGCTGTGCAGACGGTGACGGTACTTGGCGTATATCTTCTTCGCCGTAGCATATGTGTGCTCGGCAAGACAGTCTTGTGTTTAAGCACCCCCAAGTTATGTTTTACTGCAATTTCAGAAGCTCCAAACACGTGAGCAAAAGCGCCAATCTCATTGGTCGGATAGTTTTTGACGCAACACGTCACACTAAAGAAACGAACCCGAGGCGTATTTAAAAAAATGACGCTTTTACGAGTGGCGTTTTACGCGCCGGTGTGCACACTCACATTGGCGCCCTTTGTTTAGTCACGAGGCGTTAAACGTCGGCGAATAACGCGCACGAAATTCGTCCCGGTGTGAACAGGCCTTTAGGCTTTGGACACATCCCTATTTTCTACACCTAGACTGGGGTATGTGCCTAAGTTCCCCACAACTGTGGTGTGATCTACTGAAAGAACTATTACCTGTAGTGGAAGAGCCTCTCCTCAATATTATTAACTCGTCTTTATCTTTAGGTCATGTCCCAAAAACATATAAGCTGGCTGTAATAAAACCGCTCATTAAGAAACGTCTCGGTTACGTATGTAACCCTCGTTCCCTGAGTAGGGAACGGAGACGTTACGTCAGAAGTGACGGAGATTGGAGATTGGGGGTTTCGCATAGAAAGCCAATCCTCTTCGAGTATTTAAACACGAGCCAATGGCATGCAATGCCTTGGGGCTGCGGAATTTGCATAGCGTACTCCGCCCTACTCCGTGAGTATAAAAGGAGGAAGTGAACGCAACCGCAGTATGTCTTCGCTGAGGAGCCAAGACTGAACTCGGCGTCTACCCAGCGATACAGCAGAAGTGGCAGGGAGACGTAACGTCTCCGTTCCCTACTCAGGGAACGAGGGTTACATACGTAACCGAGACGTTCCCTTTCGTAGTCACTTCGAGTTACGTCAGAAGTGACGGAGATTGGGGGTCTGTGCCATCACGCCATCTTCAAGCTGTCTTCCAGTGCCCTGCGAAAGTCTGGACCCCCGAGCCTTACCTCTTTTTTTTTTTTTTTTTTTGGGGATCCGACTTTGACACAGGATTACCAAGGTACACTGGGAAACATATCCCGGAAGGGACATGCTACCAGCTGCCTACCGAAGGGAGGACTTATGAATACACATATGGCCACATAGGAACACATATGGAACACTGGAGTACCAACCGCAGGTGGCTACTAATTTCAACTCCAGGGGTGGCAGATGGCTTGCCAAGGGAAGACACATGCTCAGAGAGGCTTACAGTGGATAATACACATGAGACGGTTACCATGGGGAACCGTGCGCATGGAGGCACCTAGCCAGCATCCAGAGCAACAGCAGTGGTGCCCGCATCGTCGGTGCTGGAGGACTCAAGACTTCAATGAAAGAACTGAGGAAATATCGCACTTATCCAGTCCGGGGAGTGGAGTGGCGAGCAAGCGAAGACACCTGAGCGGATCCAGAACTGGCCGAAACGAGTACGTGAGAGGATACCGGCTCAATCCGCAGATTATAGAATCTGGCGAAGGTGTTGGGTGTCGCCCAGCCTGCAGCTCTGCAGATGTCTGTTAGCGAGGCGCCGTGCGCTAAAGCCCAAGAGGAGGCTGCACTCCGAGTGGAATGGGCCGTCACACCAAGGGGGCACGGAAGGCCTTGCTGCTGGTAAGACAAAGCAATGGCATCCACTATCCAGTGGGACAGCCGTTGCTTTGAGAGAGCCCTTCCCTTCTGGCTCCCTCCATGACAGACAAAGAGCTGGTCTGAGGTCCTGAAACACTGCGTTCTGTCGACATAGGTGCGGAGAGCACGTACCGGACAGAGCAGTGCCAAGGCTGGGTCTGCCTCCTCCAGAGGCAGCGCTTGCAGGTTCACCACCAGGTCCCGGAGGGGAGTGGTAGGAACCTTGGGCATATATCCAGGCCGGGGTCTCAGGAATACGTGAGAGTAAGCCGGCCCGAACTCCAGGCACACTTCGTCAACAGAGAGTGCGTGCAGGTCCCTTACTCTCCTGATGGAGACCAATGCAATCAGGAGTGCTGTCACATAGGACAGGGCAAAAACTCTACCGACTGCAAAGGCTCCAGGGGAGGCCTCTGCAGAGCACCCAGGTCTACTGAGAGGTCCCCAGAGGGCAGGAGGGGAGGGAGGCGGATTTAGCCCCCTTGCTCCCCTCAGGAACCTGATGACCAGGTCATGCTTCCCCTAGACTTACCTTTCACTGCATCATGAGACGCGGCAATGGCCGCGACATAAATCCAAAGGGTGGAGGGCGACAGCCTACGCTCCAACCCCTCTTGCAGGAAGGAAGCACGACTCCGATCGAACATCTCCGGGGGTCTTCTCAGCGAGAAGAACACCAATTGACGAAGAGGTTCCACTTCAACGCATAAAGGTGTCTCGTGGACGACGCTCTTGCGGAAGTGATGGTTGCCGTCACCGCAGGTGGCAGTCGAACTCAAACCTGCCTCGTCCCGTCCTGGAGCCACACGTGCAGCCTCCAAGATCGGGACGAGGGTGCCACAGAGTGCCCCGTCTCTGAGAGAGTAGGTCCGGTCTCAGAGGAATAGGCCAAGGAGGTGTTGTCGCGAGGAGCATGAGTTCGGAGAACCACGTCTTGGTGGGCCAGTAGGGGGCTACCAGCAAGACCTGCTCCTCGTCCTCCTTGATCTTGCACAACACCCGTGCAAGGAGGCTCACTGGGGGAACGCACACTTGCGTGGGCCCCGTGGCCAGCTGTGCGCCAGCGCATCCGAGCCAAGAGAGCCGCGGGTCAGAGAATAAACTGGGCGCAGTGGGGCGAGTCCCGAGAGGCGAACAGGTCTATCTGTGCCTCCCCGAACTGGTCCCAATCAGCTGGACCGACCGGGGATGGAGTCGCCATTCGCCGGAGATGGGACGGGCCCGGGACAGCTCGACGGCTGCCCGGTTCCGGTCTCCAGGAATGTAAACTGCACGAAGGGACCTCAGGTGCTTCTGACTCCATATCAAGAGGTGGCGGGCGAGCTGCGACAACCGGCGCGAGCGTAGACCCCCCCTGGTGGTTGATGTACGCTACTGCCGTAGTGTTGTCTGAGCGGACAAGCACATGCTGGCCCTTGAGCACGCTCGGAAGCGGTGCCGGGCGAGCCGTACTGCCAACAGCTCGAGGCAATTGATGTGCATGAGGCGCTGGGCTCCTGTCCAGGAACCGGCGGCTGCATGCCCATTGCACATGGCACCCCAACCCGTGGTAGACGCATCCGTGGAGACAACGAGATGCCTGGAAACTCGCTGAATAGGGACCCCTGTCCGTAAAAAGCTGAGGTTCGACCACGGGAAGAAGGTTCGGCGGCACGTCGGAGTCACTGGAACTCGGAGCGAGCCGCGATGCCATGCCCACCTCGGGACTCGATCGCGAAGCCACAGCTGAAGCGGTCTCATATGAAGCAAACCGAGCGGCGTACCACGGATGCCATATGCCCCAGGAGCCTCTGAAATAGTTTCAGTGGAACCGCACTCTTGCCCTCGAACTGTCGAAGACAAGCCAGCAGTGAGTGCGCGCGCTCGTCGTGAGCTGCGCGGACATGGCGACCGAGTCTATCTCCATGCCGAGAAAAGAGATCCTCTGCATGGGGCAAAGTTTGCTCTTTTCCCGGTTGACCCGAAGGCCCAGACGGGCTAGGTGCCGCAGCACCAGGTCTCTGTGTTCGCAAACCTGAGCTCGAGAGTGTGCTAGTATCAGCCAGTCGTCGAGATAGTTCAGGATGCGAACCCCGTGTTCGCGAAGGGGAACAAGGGCTGCCTCGATGATCTTCGTGAAGACGCGAGGGGACAGAGCTAACCCGAATGGGAGAACGGCGTACTGGTATGCCTGGCCCTCGAAGGCAAACCGAAGAAACGGTCTGTGTCGAGGGAGAATGGAGACATGGAAGTACGCGTCCTTCAGGTCGATCGCTGCAAAACCAATCCTGATACCGAACACATTCGAAAATGCGTTTGGCCGTGAGCATTTTGAACGGTAGTCGATGGAGAGAACAGTTCAAAATGTGCAGGTCCAGGATCGGTCGTAACCCACCGGTCTTTTTTGGGGACAATGAAGTAGGGGCTGTAAGCCCGGACCTCACCTCGGCTGGAGGGACCGTCTCGATTGCACCCTTCACCAGCAGGGTCGCAATCTCCGCTCTCAAGACTGGGGCATTGCCACCAACCATCGTGGAGCGAACTCCCCTGAAGCGGGGAAGAGACCGTGCGAACTGAATCGCGTAGCCGAATCTGATCGTTCTGATGACCCAGTGGGATACCCGGGAAGCGCTAGCTAGGCTTCCAGGAAGTGAGCCAACGGGGTCATGCGAACCACAGACGTCCCCCCGGAGGGGCAGCGAGGCGGGTCGACCGGCATGCGTGCAGGAGTTACCCCGTCCGGATGCACCGTCGAAACCCGCTCCCCGACAGAAGAGACCAGGGAAGGCAGAGCGTTCCACGGGGGTCTGTTCTGCCGGGGGTCTGGCGACAGAGGGGGAAGGGATTGGCGTAGCCCGGGGACGACACACGCACCCTTCCGCGCCCTCCGAGACAGAGAGGAATGAACGGGGCGACGCACTGGACGTCGTGCGCGCTCATTCCAGTCTGTGTGCTCAATGACAGTGTCAGCTTTTCCTCAACCAGCTCAGGGAGCTAGCTAGAACAAAAGATTCTCCACCGGCCCTCCACCGGGGAAGGAGGGGCCCTGCCACCGCCTCCTGAGAAAAACCATGACACTATCACTGAGCGGCCCGCCTCAGGAACATCGCTTCGCCTGGCATTTAGCGGGGCACACGGCCTGAGGGGGGGGGGGGGGGGCGCTTACCTGTGGCCTCCTCCGCGACGCGAACCGGCTGAAGGCTGCTGCTGGGGCCGCGTGGGAGGGAAGGGAGCCGCAGGGGGCGTCCTCGGCGGCGAGCTGGCGGAGGCGTCCGAGCCGACGGCTGGTTGGAGGCAGCAGCTGGCCGTCAGGGCAGAGAAACCGCCATCGTCTGCTCCTAGGCGGTCGAGAAGTGCTGGGCAAAGTCCTGGACCGCACCGCCGAACATATGATGCTCCTGGACCACAGCGGTGGGCATCACCTGACCAAGGGAGCGAGAGACCGCCTCCGTGACCCGTTTAAGGACAAGGTAGGCGGCAGGCTCGCAGCTCGCTTGGTCCGTCACCTCCTCGTGCACATTCCTGAGCAGCTAGCTTTGTAGGTGCTCATCATATGCAGGGCGGAGGCTGCCTGTCCCGCCGCTCTACAGAATCGCGCCGCCATAGACGACGAGAACCCATAGGCTTTGGAGGGGCATCTGAGAGCAACCGCCGGTTGACCGGGGGAGCCCCAGCGTACCCACAGACAGCCGCATCGCCGAGGGGAGGAAGGGCGGGGAACTAAAGCACGCCTTTTTTTTTTTTTTAATTATTTATTTATTTATTTTTTTAGTGCGTGTCAGTTCCGCATGCAACTCGGGGAAAAAAGGAAATTGGGGTTGGCCGTGGCCGTAAGGCGGCAGCGTTACCCAAAAACCAATTATTCAGCCGCGAGAGATCGGGATGGGGCGGAGTTCCACCCCCCCCGATGCTCACGGACGCCCGAGATAGCACGGCCATCATCGCGGGATCAGACACGGCGGCGCTGACGCTCCCGAGGGAGGCAATGCGGCCGCATCCTCACTTCCCGAGGAGTCAAGCCCGCCTAGTGATGCTGTGATCGACATCGCATCATCATCTGGAGCGCTGCCCGAAGCAGCCGGTGCCACCGAAGAAGCAACCGACTGAATCGAACTAACGCTCGCTGGCTCTCGCACTGAGGCGGGAGGTGTGGCCCGAGGAATCGTCGGGGCTTTGTCCCACACCATCACCGTAAAATCACCAGGTCCCCGGGTCGACGGGCCCCCTATGGAGGAAACCGATCGAGCGGGGGGGACCGGGACTCTCACTCAAGTGAGATCATTGAGTCTCGACCTTAGTGTAGAGATGGTCATGTTCCCACAGAAGGAACATGAGTCATCCACGAACGCTGCTGCTGCATGCTGAAATGCCCAGGCATACAAAGCAGCGATCGTGACCATCAGATGACGACAGAAATCAACCACACCCAGAAGAACACGGGCGAACCGTCTTTAAAAAGACGTGCGCGTGCAGCTCTTTCAATGAGAGGAGGAAATTCACTCTTTCAGCGCTGAAGCGACCAGGGAGAAGCGCAAAGTCTGGCAGACCACTGCTCAGATCGCAGGCGATGCAGAATCTCGCTGGGTACCGCCGTCACACCAACACTGAAGAGGACGCTCGTCTCGAAGAGTCTTGAACAGTGCTTTCAGGAGTGAAGAGGTTCTCTTGGCTCCGAAGCGAAAACATACTGCGGTTGCGTTCACTTCCTCCTTTTATACTCACGGAGTAGGGCGGAGTACGCTATGCAAATTCCGCAGCCCCAAGGCATTGCATGCCATTGGCTCGTGTTTAAATACTCGAAGAGGATTGGCTTTCTATGCGAAACCCCCAATCTCCAATCTCCGTCACTTCTGACGTAACTCGAAGTGACTACGAAAGGGAACCGCAATTAGATCCAAATAACTTGGCAAATTACAGACCCATCTCAAATCTTCCATTTATGTCCAAAATACTTGAAAAAGTAGTGTCCGCTCAATTGTGCTCTTTTTTGCAAGAAAATGATATCTATGAAAAATTCCAGTCAGGATTCAGACCGCATCATAGTACAGAAACTGCGCTAGTTAAAATTACAAATGATTTACTTTTAGCTTCTGACCAAGGCTGTATCTCAATACTAGTCCTACTTGATCTTAGCGCTGCGTTCGACACTATAGATCATATAATACTCTTGGATCGACTACAAAACTTCACCGGTGTCCAGGGACAGGCATTAAGCTGGTTTAGATCGTACTTATCGGACCGTTCTCATTTTGTCTGTTTAAATGGGAAAAAATCAAAGATAACGTCAGTAGACTATGGAGTACCGCAAGGATCGGTTTTAGGCCCTCTGCTATTCTCAATATTTATGCTGCCACTTGGTAATATTATAAGAAAACATGGAATTAATTTCCACTGTTACGCTGACGACACTCAATTATATATTTCATCACGACCAGATGAAAACACTAACTCATCTAAAATGACAGAGTGTCTCAAAGATATAAAATGCTGGATGACGCGTAATTTCCTGCTATTAAATTCAGATAAAACGGAGGTATTAGTTATTGGTCCAAAAAACTACTCACAAAACCTCTCACAATACAACTTTAATATAGACGGATGTCCTGTTACTTTATCCACTACAGTAAAAGACCTGGGTGTTATACTAGACCGCAACTTGTCTTTCGAAAATCATATTTCATATGTTACAAGAACAGCCTTTTTCCACCTTAGAAACATTGCTAAGCTACGTAACATGCTATCTATTTCTGATGCAGAAAAATTAGTTCACGCATTCATGACCTCAAGACTAGATTACTGTAATCCTTTATTAGCCGGTTGTCCTGCATCCTCAATAAACAAGCTACAGTTAGTACAAAATGCAGCTGCTAGAGTTCTTACTAGGTCAAGAAAATATGATCATATAACACCGATTTTATCATCTCTACACTGGTTACCTATTAAGTTCCGCATCAACTACAAAATACTACTACTGACCTATAAAGCCCTAAAAGGTTTAGCTCCTATGTACTTAACGGACCTTCTTTCGCCCTACAATCCACCGCGTTCCTTAAGATCACTAAATTCAAGGCTTCTGGTCATTCCTAGGATATCGAAGTCCAGTAAAGGAGGGAGGGCGTTCTCGCATTTAGCTCCAAAACTCTGGAATGGCCTTCCCGATACGGTCCGAGCCTCTGACTCGCTGACACAGTTTAAAACTAGATTAAAGACGCATCTCTTTAGTCAAGCATTCACATAATGCTTACCTTCTAGTCCTCTGTTATGCCATACGGAACCGTTTGCCACTGAAACTGCTTAACGCACCAGTGGGGCTCGACAGCCTTTTAGACAAACGGGTCGGCGCGTATGGTCGGCGCGTATGGTTGGGTTGCGGAGAGTTCGGGTTACGGAGAGTTTGTGAGTTATAACGGAAATCATTATGAACATCAGCTATGCTAATTATTTCCCATCTGCCTTTCTGCTGTTATCTCGGGACGCTTGTCCCGAGAAAAATGGCGTTCGTCAGGTCCAGTTTTGTGTCCAGCCTCTCACGGGGATTTTGGATGCCCCAACGCCTGTGATGAGACGACTCAACGCCTGTGATGAGACGACTCAACGCCTGCGATATGTTATGGCGCCGTTTGATTCATAAACAATATTTATATTTAATATTTATATTTAAACAATATGAATGTAAGCCAGAGGAGAACTGGCCCCCGACTGAGCCTGGGTTCTCCCAAGGTTTTTTCTCCATCCAATCTGATGGAGTTTAGTTCCTTGCCACTGTCGCCTTGCTTTTGGCTTGCTTTGAGCTTGCTCAGTTGGGGTTATTTAGTGTTTAGCAATGTTGTTGATCTGTGTTGTGCTACTTTCATGTTATCACTGTGAAGCTGCTTTGATACAATCTGTATTGTGAAAAGCGCTATATAAATAAATGTGACTTGACTTGACTTGACTTGATCTATAGTGTTGCTGGCCTTTTGCTCTACTCCCTTTTGGACGACAGACCAGAAGAAGCTAAACTTGCCCAGTCAGAGCATCGGATGTTTATGTTCAAAAAGCTGCCCTGTGGCAAATGTATTATCAGTTGATTTGGGTCACCTGGACAATAAACCAAAGCAAGTGGAAAATCGTGATAATCGCTATTTCTCTTGCATAAGAGGCGTGTAGACAGACTTCACATATGGCTGTCAGAGCTCATTTAACTAGCAATATGGTGGCTTCCAAAGCCTTGTTGTCAGGGATATCCCTAAAAGTTTGTTAAGCGGTGGGCTGGTCCTCTCCGCACACATTTGTGAGGTTCTACGACCTAGACTTGGACACCTGGTCCTCATGTCCTTGGTTGTGCTCACCAGAACTTGCATGATTATTAACACATAATAACATCACAAATGTGGAAATAACAGTACAGCAATCAATATTTCTGTAAGATTTTCATACTCACAAACATGAAACACTATCTTTCTGAAGTGCTGTAAAAACACATCAGAAATTACCTATAAGGGCAATTTATTGTTTATCTGTTGGCCGTGTTGTGTTGCCTCTCGCTGAGTGTGTATTAATGAGCTTTTCCCTTCATCAATGACACTCAGGGTCGTGTCGCTGACGTCAAAGTTCACAGCCCTGTTTACAGCTCAGGTGAGAGATACTCGGGGAAGAGGTGTCACCTCTACGGTAATTAAAAAACCCAAGCATTCACTGAGGGGGCTGTCCTTCAAACGCCTGCATGCGGTTCTGGGAGAAGACTGTTTCTATACTCTGCTAGGAAATGGTTTGAGAAATGTGCAAAATTGCCTGAAATAGAACTCAATCCTCTCCTCCAAACACTGTGTAGTATGACTTATCGATTCATGATGATAGTAGTTCCTGTAAAATACAGCATGATGCAATATGATGAAGATTCTACATACAAATACTGTTTGTAGTGTTCGTCATTTGTATTTTACTGTTGGATAAAAGTGTCTCCTAAATTAATATTATGGATCTGTCTAAATAAATAAATAAACATAATATGGTCATGGAGGACAATCACCAAGCCAATCCCCTTGTGCCATGTGGTATTAGTGTAATTGTTTGTAAATGGCCTATCAGCCTGTGCCATCTAGAGTTTATGACTGAACTAGATGTACATTATATATATATATATATATATATATATATTATTATTATTTTTTTTTAATTTGTTAGGTTTTTTTTTTAAAAGATGGAAGAGATTGACATACCATAACTGAAGATGATGTGATACTCCTAGTGTCTTCCTCAGGTCCATCAGGTTCATCTCTCTGTACAACACATAAAAACACAGTTAACTCAGAAACACTATATTACTGTACATAATAATCAATTGAATATTTTTAAAGGGTCCAGGCATTTTTTTATTTTGATTTTAATAATATAGATGTATAACACAGTCTCATCCCAAAAAGTCATATAACTGACGTCTTGGGACGTCTTTTGACCATACGTCAATATCCGCCTTTTTAGGGCCCCCTTAAACGTCGGTAGATGGCGATCCCGGGCCGTCATACAACTGACGCTTTACCTTTAACGTCAGTTAGGTGACGGGTTAGGTTTAGGTCTGGGGTAGAGTTAGGATCCCATAACCTCATCTACCGACGTTTAAGGGTACCCTAAAAAGGCGAATATTGACGTATGCTCAAAAGACATCCCAAAACGTCAGTTATATGACGTCTTGGGATGAGACTGGGTTGAGATGTACAGTACTTGTGCCATACGGCAAAGTCAATTTAGTGCATCTATTGAAACTGTTAGAAATGATTCATTATGAAATATAAATCAAAACCATTTGCTCATATGGCCATCCACATTTACAATTTAAAGATACAGTGTCAAAAACAGTCTTTTTTATTATAAAGATCAGGGTGGAAAAACATGAAACGTTAAATTGTTACTGTGTTTGGTAGAGGAACCTTGACTAACATGGACTTCAGGCTGAAATATGGCAAAGATAATTCCATGCGTATACATCTTATATGATGTCACTCAAGTGCTCATCTATCTGTGCCTCATTATGTGCTGCCTCCTGATGTTATGATGGACATTCAGACGCTACAGGAAATGTGTTAAATGGCAGATGAGCAGTCACAGGAGAATAGTGGAAACAAGGGATTTCACTCTCTCAAACACAAATAAGTTTCTTTATTCAGAATTCAATATCACTATGACAACTCGAATGTTTATGTTTGTTAGTAAAATAATACTATTGCTATTGTACATTTAATGCTAGAGATTTGAAAAAAACCACAGTACTAATTACGTATTAATAGTTAATATATGACTAACCATATGTTTTCTGTTTACAACATCAGCAAAATAAGTGCTTTGTTCCAAACATTTTAGATTGAATGCAAGTACATAGTAGTTAGAGACACCTGATATAAAAATAATTTTTATTTATACATTTGACATCCATCCATACCTCCATTCCATATAGGATGTAAGAGAATTAGATCAACAGAATAATAATAAAAACTCTAAATAAATAATGTCCATATACCCATGAACAAAATGGCCATATTTTAGCACAAACAGTCTATCTCTCTTTCTCCTGTCAAACAGCAGTGAAACGTGGGCTTCTGACAGCTAGAAAGGCCTGCAGTTTCACACCGCTGTACTGTCAGGCAGAAAAGTCCTCGCTGAATTTAAAACAGACTACATTTCATTTGAGGGAAAAAAGGTAAAAGTGAAAGCGACGTCTCTTTCAATATTTATAGTTTTGTTTTTCTTTTAAATGCTTATCTTCATTTAGTTTGTCTGTACTTTTAAAAAGGATAGTTCTGTCAACTCTTGAGTGTTGGTGATGGAAATGACAATCTTGATATGTTTGGTCTTAGTGGAATTGATCTGCTACGCTGCTGCTGCTTCAGCAGATCAAGTATTTTTGGTGAAGAATCATCAACAGGAATCATCAATCATGAAGTGGAACGAAATTTATTGGGTATTTCAAACTTTTTTAACAGATAAAAAACTGAAAAATTGGGCGAGCAAAATTATTAAGCCCCCTTAAAGGGGTGGTTTGGGATTTTGGACATCGGGCCTCATTTCCAAGTGAGCCTTAGTGTTATTTATCAGTAAAGACATTTTTTTTTAAAAATCATCCAGTCGTCCCAGTTGCTTAGTTGGCCGGTGCTAGGCTAGCGCGAATCATTGGTATCTGTATTAGCATGCCATTAAAACAGTTAACCACTCCACAGTACACCAAAAGCACATCAATTATAACGCCAGACTATCGATGTAAATGTCTGTTGATAGAATAATGTTAGAAATCAAACTACTCAATGTAGTTTGACATATCAAAATATATTTCAATGATCGCATTACATTTACAGGAACTAGTTTCTCAGCAGTGGCGGAATTTTACTTTGCTCCGAGAGTAGAGTTGCGCCGGAAAGTAAACACAACAGAATCGCACTACGTTACAGTCGGAACGTCAAGTTAGCTAGTAGTAGCCTCGATTTTGAAACATTCGATCAGAATTTAAAGAATATTCAGCATGGTTTTTCACTGTATTTTTACAAATAAACCCAAAAAATGGTCAACAAAAAGTTTCCACAAATTTCCAATAAGAGATCGAGAAAGGAACAAACTGTGGCTTCTTGCTGCTGGCTTGGATATGGATACACCGACAGAGACACTACTAAAGGCCCGAATTTGTAGCGATCATTTTAGATCGGATGACTTCCCAGACAGCAAACTGACATTGAATCAACGTGGAAACGACGTCTCTCATGACATTGAAACAACGTTGATTTTGCTCATCGAATTAACGTTGAACCAACGTCAGACGCGGCATTCTTCAAAGCTAAATTAAAATCGAAAATTGGTTTGCTTTCATAACGTTGAAACAACGCGTTGATTTCAAGTTGATTTTCCGTTAGTTTTGAAAGAATGACGCGTCTGACGTTGGTTCAACGTTAATTCGATGAGCAAAACAATGTCAGATCAACGTCGTTTCGATGTCATATTTCCACGTTGATTCAATGTCAGTTTGCTATCTGGGTTTGTACAAAGTGATAGAAACGACAACAAGTCACTGAGTTTGAATGCAGTTCCAGCCGTCTTTCCTGATGCACCAACAGCTACAGATGAACAGGTAATAACTTTTGTTAGTCTACTCTAACCTCCAGCTAATGAAGCTACTCTTTCATAACTGATAGATCGACAGTGACAACGTTAGTGGAGATAACGTTACAGTTCAATGCATTGTGGAGAGTGACACTATAGTGTAACTAACGTTAGTAGCGATAATGTTACAGTTCAAGGCATTGTGGAGAGTGACACAATAGTGTAACTGACGGTATAACGTTAGTATTGGATCTCAGATGTTAAATGTATCCAAAGTTCGTTGGAGTTGTAGAAACTTGATGGTGTGTCTGATTAAAACACATGGAAAAAATACCAGTCCTTTGCTCTCTTTTATTTTCAGTTCAGGATGATAAAGTCTTAATTCACATGGAGCTGACATGATGCCAATGAACAGATGTTAATGGAGGGAGAGGATAAACAGGATGTACAAGATGGTCTTTAGTCACTACAAACAATACAATAAAGGAAATTAAACTCATATAATTCATCAGTAACATATCAACAACATATATTTTAAACAATTGGCAAAACAAACTTACTCAACGCATCCTAAGGAAAGGACATGGTTGGGTGTCCATTCCAACCACCACACCTCACCAATACAAAAGGAAAAAAGGGAGGAAGTGAGGTCTACTTATAGACCTTGCCCAGGGGGTGTATGGGTAATGTAGTGAAACTGACAAAAGGATTGTGGGATATGAAGTGCAAATATGTAAGGAGAAAGAAAAAAAATAAATAAAAAGTATAATTAAATGATCAAATTCACAACAGCCGCCCCCAAATACAGTCATGTATTTGCTATTACTCATCTATTTCAGGTAATGGAATCAACTTAGCAACTGGACGTACATACGTCTTTCCATTAATATCAATCTCAGCTACTCTGACACGTCCATCCTGACTAGGTAAGAGGCGTACTACCCTGCCAATGGGCCATGATGGTCTTGGGAGTTGAAAATCAATTACTAACATGACAGCAGAGTCATTTAGATTAGGTTTTTCTCGATTCCATTTTTGACGGAGCTGCTGACCTGGTAAGTAATGTCGGATAAAAGATGTCCAAAACTGGTCAACGAGGGCCTGGCTGTGGCGCCAAGATCTGCGGCCAAGGAGCTTAGTATTGGCATAAATCACCTGAGGTAAAGACGAATCTCGCCGCCCCATGAGGAGGAGATTTGGAGTAATGGGGTCGAGGTCTGAAATGTTTGAAGAGGCGTAACCAAGTGGCTTTGAATTTAACACTCCTTCAACTTCTGTCAAAACGGTCTGTAGAACTTCCTCTGATACGGTTTGACTGCCGAGTACCACCCGCAATGCTGTTTTAACAGAACGGACCTCTCTTTCCCATGACCCCCCAAAATGAGGAGCTTGTGGTGGATTAAATTTAAATTTGATCTGCTGCTTTTCCAATTTGTCTTGTAGCTCAGTGGGAAGGTTCTGGAAGGCTTCCTTTAACTCTCTTGCAGCTCCACGGAAATTGCTTCCCTGATCACAAAGAATTTCATACGGCCTACCTCTCCTGGATATGAAACGACGTAGGCCCATTAGAAAGCTGTCCACATCTAAACTGCTCAACAAATCAAGGTGCAGGCATCGAGTGGTCTGACACTTAAACAGAATGCCCCATCTCTTCTCTGTTCTACGGCCAATATTTACATGGAAGGGACCAAAACAGTCCATTCCGGTGGACCAAAAGGGAGGTTTGAACAACCGGAGCTTGGAGAGTGGAAGATCTGACATTTGAGGAATAGATGGCTTGGCTCTCCACTTCCTACATTGAAAACAAGACCACTGATGTTTTTTTACGGCTTGTCTCCCTCTAATAATCCAGTAATTGCGTCGAAGTTCTGAGAAAACTCTCTCTGGACCAGGATGGAAAAGTTTCTCGTCACAGTCCTTAATAATTAACTGGGTCAATGGATGTTTGGGGTCGAGGACGATTGGATGAACCATTCCAGGTTCCATATCCTCTACACGCCTGAGCTTACCGCCCACTACAATAAGTCCCGTTTCTTCATTGAATTCGGGATAAAGTGTTAGGAGACAACTTTGAGGTTCAATGGGCTTTCCTTTCGTTAAACACTGATACTCGGAGGGAAAACTTTGTTGCTGGGCTTGTCTCAAAAGGAGATTTTGGACAGAAGAGGCGTCACAAGAGTCCTCACTATGTTGTCGCAGTAACACATTTGTTGCAAACTGTAACTCTGACCATGATTTAAAACGGGCAGGATCTGGGAGTACAATATCATCCAATTGTGTTAACCCACAAAAGAGTGGTTTACGAAGCTCAGGATCAGGACTATCAGATGTAGATACTAGATTTTTGGGCCATTCATCTGGAGAAAATTTCAGAAACGTTGGACCTTGTCGCCATCTATGATCAGGTTTGGCTAGCTCTACAAGAGTTTTGCCTTTCGTAATGTCATCTGCTGGATTCTGTGCAGATGGAATATATCTCCAAGAAGAGGGATCAGTGAGCTCTAATATTTCAGTGACTCTATTAGCTACAAAAACTTTGTAACGGCAGGACAGGGAATGCAGCCAAGACAAGACAGTTGTCGAGTCGGACCATAAGACAATATTTGTCAAAGGATGAGTCAATTCATTCTGCAGGAGTTTACAAAGCTGTGCACCTGTTAGAGGAGCGCAAAGTTCAAGACGAGGGATGGATATTTGCTTTTTTGGGGCAACTCGAGATCTTGCCATGACGAAGGAAGTATGTACCACACCCTTGTCAGTTCCCATTCGCAAATAGGCTACAGACCCGTATGCGCTCTCTGAGGCGTCGCAAAATATATGCAACTCTCTGGATGTGATTTGGTCGGAAGGTAAACTTAGATAACAACGTGGAAGCTGTATTAATGACAGGTCAGGGAGCTCAGTTTCCCAAGCCTTCCAGGCCTGTTGAATAGGATTTGGCATAAGGGGATCATCCCAGCCCCGGGACTTCATCCAGCATTGTTGTATGATGACTTTAGCTCGCGTTGTAAAGGGGCTTATGTAACCCAATGGGTCATACTGACTGGCAAGAACTTTATATATATTACGCAGAGTTGTTGTCTTATTCTCCACTGTTCGGGATCGATACCCTAATGAATCAGAGGGACAGTGCTAACTCAGACCCAGAGCTCCTTCTTTGGGATCTAAACTGTCTTGATTGATCCACAGTTCAGCATTCTCAGACCTGGCTTCAGGAGGGAGATGTCGGACAACACCAGGCTGGTTACTTGCCCACTGTCTAATTTCAAATCCTCCACTCATCAGTAAAGAACGCATTCGGTCTAAGAAGTTCTTAGCAGATTGCACATTTGGGAAACTCTCTAAGCAGTTGTCAACATAGAATGACTGAAGTACAGAGCTCGCTATATCTTCATACCCTTCTTGGTGATCATGGACATGCCTTTGTAGAGCATATGTTGCGCAACATGGACTACATACCGCGCCAAAGGGCAAAACTTGCCATTCGTAGATGTCAGGTGGATTTGTGCTCTGCATATTGCGCCACAGGAAGCGTAGGAGAGAACGGTCTTCTGGTAATAGCCTAACTTGATGGAACATGGATTTTATATCCCCACTAATGGCCACTGGGCACTGACGAAACCGGAGTAGGACACCAAGTAAGGAAGGGCCCAACTGTGGACCAGGAAGAAGTTGACTGTTAAGTGACACACCTTTATATTGATAGGAACAATTGAAGACTATTCTCCTTTTTCCGTTATGCTCCACAATATGATGAGGAATATACCACGATTCATCAGATGAGTCATGGGGAAGTTCCACTTTGGAAACATAACCGGATTCCTCCAACTTAGCAATCTCTTGGTTGTACACAGCAGCAGTTTTAGGATTTCTCTGGAGGCGTCGTTCGATACATCTGAGAGAAGACATAACTGCATTTGGTGTGGTCCGCAGCTTTATGGCGGAAGAAGCGCGCAAAAACGGAGTGGCATATCTTTTCACACCATCCACATCAACTTTTTTAGACTTGGAGGCCAACAATTCCATAGCTGCCTGATCTTGCTTAGACCTAGTAATGACTTTCTCATTCCTGAAAGGAAGGATGTCTACTTTCCATAATTTCTCCACATCATGGCGAAGTTCTTCTAGGGGATTAGCGATGGTAAAAAGACCCTGAGTCTCATCAGTGTTAGGAATCGGTATTGGGCCTTGAAGTACCCATCCTAACCTGGTCTGTATTGCAGCTGGAGATTTAGGAGGCCCGAAATACACCTGATCAATGGGATTTATCAGGTGTGGATAGTCTGCACCGATAAGAACAAGTGGTTGGACATTAGAGAAGGCTGGAAGGGTCTCGAAGATGTCTGAAACGTCTCTGCAAGATCTCAACAGGATACGTCTGTTCTGCCAGTCCCAATCTAGCAGCAGAAAAGGCATTGGAAATGGAATACTTCTTTTCTGGATTGGTCATGGAAGATATTTCAAAGGTTACAGAAGAACCTTCAAGTGCAAGGGTATCTTGACGTATAGTTCTAACAATTAGGGACTCAGGTACCCCATTGAGGCCCAAAGACTCAGATGCTTGAGGTAGCAACATGGTACGTTCTGATCCATCATCTAAGATGGCATAGGTTTGCAAGGATCTTCCTTTACAATGGAGAAGTACTTCAACAACTTTAAGCAAGACCCTACCAGAACCTCCAAGGCGACTAAGATAGAATGTACCGTTATCTTGGTCACGACAATTAACTCCATGAAGGATACCAAGATGTCTGCCTTTGCACTGTGGACAGGGTTTCTTCAAGTCACAGTTGACAGCTAGATGGTTAAGCCCGCATCTCCAACATCTTTTGTTCTCTCTAATCCATGCATCCTTCCTGGTGTCTTCTAGAGATTTAAAAGAGGGGCACAGGCCAATGAAATGATCTCTACTGGAACAATAGGCGCATGAATATTTGGAACTCCATTCTCCATCTCTCACATTCTGGGGTTGCTTATTAATGGATCTTGGCACAACAGAATTACTGTTAACTCCGTACAAGACTGTTCGAGTGTTAACGGAAGTCTTTGGTTGAGGTTTACTCAGGAATGGTTTTGGAAAGTCACTAACCTGATCAGCCATTGCTTGACACTCAGCTACTTCTTGGAGCCAAGCGGAAAAGCTAATCAGGTTGTAGCTTTGACCCTTTAGGATTGTACGGGCATAACGGGCAAAGTTGGTCACATGCTCGGTGGGCAGTTTACTGAGTAGTTGCTGTACATGAGAAGCACATGATAATTCAGATTTAACTTGGTCTTGGCCCGAAGATTGGAGCATGCCAACCAAAGCTCGAACCTTTAATGCGAAGCTACTAAATGCTCTGCGGTCACCTGGTCTCACCCTGGGGAGAGCTAGAATGGCTTTGATTTCTCTCAAAACTAGTTGGTGAGGTTGCCCATATTTCTGCTGTAGTGCAAAATGAGCCATACTGTAAGGCCTAGGATCGTTAGCATAAGCTAAAGCTAGATCACGAGCTGGAGAAAATTTTAAATGATCTAACAAGATATGGAATTTGTAATGTTCTGGCTCATGGGGTGACAACAAATTTGTCAATGCTAGCAGCAACATTGCAAATTCTTGGGGATCATCATTAACCAGGAAAGGAAAGGTAGGTCCCTGAACACGAGAAGTAGGATAGGAAGGAACAGGATATGATGCATAATATGGTTGGGAATATGGATAAGGATGAAGGAATGGAATTGCAGTTGACTGGGTAGTGGGAACAATTGGTTGAATGTGTGGGGCAGGAGGTTGTACAACATCATTCCCTACCTGACCTACAGATTGCATGTGAGGGCCTACATTAGCTGAGGCTACATGAGGAATTGCCGAGCTAGAGGATGGTCCTAATGGCTGTGAATACTGAGAAACAGCATACCGAGGCTGTGGAGGTAACTGTGCTGATGTTACTTGTGAGGATAACTGAGAATGAACCATGGCAGAGGAAAAGGAACTACATGGTAAAACTGGTTGTGGTGGACCAGTTGGTTGTACCAACACTGGTGATGTTTGCACTTGAGGGGACTGACAATTAGAAGGCCCAGGAACCAATGGAACAATAGAAGGTTGTAACATACTAAATTGTAGTTGTGATGCTATATCATGTGTGTGCATCTGTTGTGGTGGACTTCGTAACAATGAGGAAGGAGGAAGAGGCAGAGAACTAGGCCTACTAAATGGAAGCAGTGAAGGAACAGTTGAGGAATTACATTTCCCACATGTAGGTTTCTTTTCAGCTGTCTTAATACATGCACACAATTCTTGAACAATAGATGGATTAACTAATGCATTATCATCATCATCAGAAGCATCATCAAAAGACTCAGAAAATTCAGAATGTCTGGAAGAAACTACTAACTGTGACATTTTAGACATCATCTCACCAAGCATACCCTTAAGTCCAAGTATTTCTTGTTTAACATCCATATCGAGCAAATCATGTTGAGGCTGTTCACAAGGAGCCGATGAGCTTGGGGAATGTCTTAAAGGTGGATTTTCATACTGAGTTTGGTGATGATCACTTACAACTAGTGTTGGTGAGGGAGGTGGAGGAGGACCATATTCTCTCACCATACAGTCAACAAAACGGGCAGGAGGTCTTCTGCTTCTTAGGCTGCGCCGGATTGCAGGTCTTGCATGGTAATCCATTCCACCAAATTTCTATCTCCGGCTCGAAGGACCATATATTGGATCTCAGATGTTAAATGTATCCAAAGTTCGTTGGAGTTGTAGAAACTTGATGGTGTGTCTGATTAAAACACATGGAAAAAATACCAGTCCTTTGCTCTCTTTTATTTTCAGTTCAGGATGATAAAGTCTTAATTTACATGGAGCTGACACACATGATGCCAATGAACAGATGTTAATGGAGGGAGAGGATAAACAGGATGTACAAGATGGTCTTTAGTCACTACAAACAATACAATAAAGGAAATTAAACTCATATAATTCATCAGTAACATATCAACAACATATATTTTAAACAATTGGCAAAACAAACTTACTCAACGCATCCTAAGGAAAGGACATGGTTGGGTGTCCATTCCAACCACCACACCTCACCATTACAAAAGGAAAAAAGGGAGGAAGTGAGGTCTACTTATAGACCTTGCCCAGGGGGTGTATGGGTAATGTAGTGAAACTGACAAAAGGATTGTGGGATATGAAGTGCAAATATGTAAGGAGAAAGAAAAAAAAATAATAAAAAGTATAATTAAAGGATCAAATTCACAACAGTTAGTTACACTATTATTTATTGAAGGTTTTCAATATTATCTATTGAAATAAACTCTGTTTCTGTAGTGATGACGAGTATCAGCGGCAGGTAATACACTTGCGTGATTGATTGTCATGTGGACCGGCTCTCTCGGTTGCCTAGGTAACATATCACTCTGCTGCTGTAGACTATGCTAATAGATAGAGGGAACAAAGTATAACTATTGCAATGCGATGAAAGGGTAGTTTGATTTCTAACATTATTCCCTCAACAGACATTTACATCGATAGTCAGGTGTTATAATTGATGTGCTTTTGGTGTACTGTGGAGTGGTTAAAACTGTTTTAATGGCATGCTAATACAGATACCAATGATTCGCGCTAGCCTAGCACCGGCCAACTAAGCAACTGGGACGACTGGATTATTATTTTTTTTTTAAATGTCTTTACTGATAAATAACACTAAGGCTCACTTTGAAATGAGGCCCCATGTCCAAAATCCCGAAGCACCCCTTTAAAGTCCCTGTGAACCGGAAGTTGCAAACGATTTTTCTCCAGTGCTGTGACGTATTTCCAAGTGAAACGGAATATTGAACAGAGGGCAGGGTTTTACTCTAGCGCTCCTCCTCTCCATCTCTCGCTCATAGCAAACTAACGGTTTGAGGGGAGTGGTTAAGCGTTTCCCCACCCAAACTGTGAAACCTACGTCATCAGAAAAAGAAACTTGCTGCGTCCCAATTCGCCTACTTATACTACGCCCTAAAAGTATGTACTCTTTTTGTGAGGAAAAAGTACATACTTTTGAGTGTGTAGCAAAAGAGTAGGCAAGCTTTGGGACATACTATCACGTCATCTTTAACGGACAGCTCTGTCGCGTGCTGCGTGCATCCTGTCACCGTAAACTGCCCTGTCAATCATCATGTCACAGTTAAAATCCTCCATTCTATTTAATTTTATTTCCTACCGTTTCGGAGAGCACGTTCATCTGCCAGTTGTGGGTCTTTCATGCTCTCCTAGTGTTTGCAATTTGAATATAATGATGCATTTAAAACGTAATGGCTAAATGTGTCTTTACAAAAGTTCACAGTGCTGCTGCAAATGAAATATAATGTAGACAACATTGAATAAATTCATTTTCGTTAGGTTAGATACTGATAATTAATCACTCAAAGCTCTTTATCTAAACCTCTCTACACAACCGCGGGGACTCGCGCGTCCTCCGTATCGACTATGTGTCTGTAGTTTTTTAACACTTTTTACTCGTGTTTGTAGTTCTAACCGAATCCTCGTCCAACGCACAATGGTTTGTGGGCAACATCAGCCGTTAGAGTGTGCATCGATCTACACTTCGGATTCTGACCTGAAAAAGTAGACCATCCGGGTATCTTTGAAACACTCATTTCAACATACTACGATTTGGGACGCACTAATTCTGTTTTCGAATACTATTTAGGACGGATAGTATGTGAATTGGGACGCAGGGACTGTTCCAGACCGGAAGTAACTTTTCAGATTTTGATTAAAGATTACTAAGGTAAAACATTTTTTTAATATATATTCACTTGCACGGATTAATTGTTCACCACAAGACTAGTAATATGCGCTAACAAAGTAAATAGGTTCAATTTTGATTTCACGGGGACTTTAAGTTAATACTTTGTAGCGCCACCTTTTGCTGCAATTACAGCTGTAAGTCGCTTGTGGTATGTCTCTATCAGTTTTGCACATCGAGAGACTGAAACAGCCCGAGCTCAGTGAGGTTGGATGGAGAGCGTTTGTGAACAGCAGTTTTCAGTTCTTTCCACAGATTCTCCATTGGATTCAGGTCTGGGTCAGTCTTTGACTTGGCCATTCTAACACCTGGATATGTTTGTTTGTGAACCATTCCATTTTAGATTTTGCTTTATGTTTTGGATCATTGCCTTGTTGGGTGGTTTCACTTTTTTGCATTTTTAAGCCGTGTAAATGAAAGGCACGTCCGATAAAATAATTTTACGTTTTCCCGCTAGTGTTCTTGTGTAAACAGGGCCTGAAAGTAAAGGGCCTGAATAATTTTGCTCACCCAATTTTTTCAGTTTTTTATTTGTTAAAAACGTTTGAAATATCTAATAAACTTCGTTCCACTTCATGATTGTGTCCCACCTGTTGTTGATTCTTCACAAAAAATGACGTTTGATTTTATGTTTGAAGTCTGAAATGTGGCAAAAGTAGGGTTGGGTATCGTTTGAATTTGAACGATTCTGATTCCGATTGCGATTCCTTGTTTCGATTCCGGTTCCTAACGATTCTCGATTCCGATTCTTTTAAGAGGCAGGGTCAAAAAAGTTTAGCTAACCTTGCTAACCAATGGCCTTTCTAAAGGAAATAATCCTTTCTGAAGGAAATACTCCTTCTGTAAAAATACTCCTTTTGTCACAAATTTTGCATTTTGCCAAGATTTAGTTATTTTTAGAAAAGTGAAGCCACACTTTGGATCGCCGACGTAAGGTACTCATGTTCGACTCGCGTGGTTATGCCAACACTTCCGGTAGACGCTTCTTCATTGGTGTTGTTCAGCGGTTTCTTCTTACGCTCGGCGGACTGTGAATATCGAAACTAGGAATCGAAATTTTAACTTTTGAACGATTCCGGGAAAAATGAAAAGTTAGTCTTGGTTCCAATCGATACTCGATTCTCGATACCCAACCCTAGGCAAAAGGTCGAAAAAGTTCAAGAGGGCCGAATACTTTCGCAAGGCACTGTAAGACATGCTGCTGCACAATACATCATTGGTGAATTTGTATTTAAAGGTTGAGCAGCAAGCTCATTGGCTACTGATCCAGCAGGAACCAATCAGCTGTGCCCTATTGAAAATTATGTGACTGAATGCAGATTGAGTTAAGGACCAATCAGCCTGAGCCATCTAGATTATCATGACAGAACTTTGAATTTCTGACTCCAAATTCTGATTGGATGAGCCCAACTCAATGAGATGAGAAAACATAGCTATGTTACGAATATGCAGGTTCATACAAGTTTATATGATGTGATTACTGTAATATGAAAATGTACGATTTGTATAAATGAATTGAGTATGAAACTTTATGCCCAACCCCATCCCTAAACCTGCTCCCCATTGGGGCGAGATCAGATCATATGAAAAATGCACAATGTACAAATTCATATGAAGATACAACAAATCTAAAAAGTTAGAAATTGTAGTGAGAATGTGCGAGATGAACCATTCGACGTTACTGTAAAATGTCAATAAATACACTTGTGACCATACTTACATTAATTCACCTAGATACTACATTGCTTAGAATTCATTAAAATACAGTGCATCCACATCGCTCAATTCTTTTCACATTTTGTTATGTGTTTCTATAGCATATGATTACTATGTCTTCAGGCATGAACAAAAAGGAAAGTAATTCCATGATTAAAAGCCCAAAGCTAAACATGGGAATAGTACATTTTTATTCATAATCTATGAGATTTAGCGGCCCATTAACATATCTAAATGATTTACATATGGTACAGAGACCCTCTAGTCATAAATAATTTAATATCACAACATTTCCTGAAGGAGTAGCTCATCAGGGCCACATTAAACTTTAATTACTCTGTTAAAATCACAGTTATGATTCAATAACTTGCTCGGAAAACTAAATGTACCTCAACAGATTACTGAGATGGAAATAATAGCAGTGGACAAAAACAGAGAGAGGAATGGGGGAGGGAGAAAGATGGGAGGATGGATAGAAGGGATATGCATGTGTGTGTGTGTGTGTGCGCGCGAGTGTGTGTTTGTGGCCTGGTAATCCTACATTATGGGGTCAAAATTTCCCCATAAAGATGGCAATATGCCAAATCCTTGTGGTATCCATGAGAAAAACAGCTTATAAATCATATAGGTGCTGTTTTTTTTATGAAAATTTAAAAGTGCAGAAAGCTTTCTGTGATGGGAAAATGTAAGGGTAGGTGTAGGGTTAGGGAAAAGAATACACAGCTGTATTCAAATCATTATGCTTATGCAATGTCATCATTCAACATGAAAACAGAACAATTCCTCAAGTATTACCAAATCCTTCAGAACAAGGAATTACTAATTGTGCTAAAGTTTTATTACAGTATGCTGAAGTGAAAAGCATGATAACTCCCTAATAATGACTGAAGTAACTGTAAGTATTTGAGGTTTTAAAAAGGTTTTGAATAGTGATTTGAAGAAGATACTTTATGAAGACAGTTCACTTCGCGTATACAGACAGGAGCCATCTTAGGAAATAGTCTCGATAAGTCAAACCACGAACGTCGTGCTGAGTGATCTGAACTGTATGAAGTTCAACGAACTTCTGAACTGTATGAACGGCGTTCGAGGATCGACTTATCGAGACTATTTTTTAAGATGGCTCCTGTCTGTATACGCGAAGTGAACTGTCTTCATAAAGTATCTTCTTATTAAACGGTCTGTACACTTACAAAGTTCTCAATGCTTCGGTTTGCATGTATGGAGCCTGATTATGTTACTGTGTTAGTGTGGGGCTATTTTGAGCCTTGTCAGTGGTATAAACTAGCGATTTCTTTTTACTTAGTCAATCCCCCCATTACTAGCGTTATACGCTAAACAGTTTTTAGAGATAAAACTCCTTACATTCGATTATCATGAAAACAAATCTCAGAGAACGATTGACTAGGTACCGATGTTTTATTAGACCAAAGGTTCATTGTTCGCCGGAGTTCTCCTTTAAAGGATTAGTTCACTTTTGAAAAAACTTTTGCTGATAATTTACTCACCCCCATGTCATCCAAGATGTCCATGTCTTTCTTTCCTCAGTCGAAAAGAAATTTAGGTTTTTGATGAAAACATTCCAGGATTTTTCTCCATATAATGGACTTCAATGGGAACCGGATGGTTCAGGGTCCAAAAGACAGTTAATATCAGTTTCAGATGCAGCTTCAAATGTCTTTAAACGACACCAGACGATGAATAAGGGTCTTATCATGCGAAACGATCGGTTATTTCAAAACTTTTTCTAAAAATGTAACTTTTCTAAGGACAAATGCTAGCCTTGTAATATATTGTGAGGCGCGTTTGTAACTAACGTAATTACGTTCAAAAGGTCACGGGCGACGTAGCCGGAAGTACAGAATCAAAATCGTCCGACATCGTTGTTTTACCTTTTAAATCCTTTTTTGTAAACGGCGTTTGAGTTAGTTTGCACGTTCAACCTATGCGTTCAACTTGTAAACACTCTGACTCTGTACTTCTGGCTACGTCGCCCGTGACCTTTTGAACGTAATTACGTACTACGTGACGTTGCAAACGCGCCTCACAGAATGGAGAAAGGCTAGCATTTGTCCTTAGAAAAGTTACATTTTTGGAATAAGCTTTGAAATAACCGATCGTTTCGCATGATAAGACCCTTATTCATCGTCTGGTGTCGTTTAAAGACATTTGAAGCTGCATCTGAAACTGTTATTAACACTATCTTTCGGACCTTGAACCATCCGGTTCCCATTGAAGTCCATTATATGGATAAAAATCCTGGAATGTTTTCATCAAAAACCTAAATTTCTTTTCGACTGAGGAAAGAAAGACATGGACATCTTGGATGACATGGGGGTGAGTAAATTATCAGCAAAAGTTTTTTCAAAAGTGAACTAATTATTTAACCTCGGTCTATCTCTATCTATCTCAGGGAACCAAGGTTATGGTAAAGCATTTGTAAACACAGTAAATAATAGTGTCGTTGGTTTTACAGTCTCATTTCGAGCATGAGTCAGATTCTGAAAATGCGGCAATCAAGTCAATCGAGCAAAACCAACTTTGCAAACACGTCTTGAGCAGAATGTTTCAGAGTAGTAAGTATATAGCTTGTGTTTTACAGCTCAGGAACAGCGTTATAAATAAATCTTTACCACTGATTCATAAGTTCATTCATTTCATAGGGCCAAAGAAAGGGGTTTAACTTTTGAATCCAAACAAACACCATTTCCATGACATGGCGATAACGTTATTTATCGGCATTATTAGATACGCCATTATGCTTTCTATCTTTCACACTGTGATGTAGACGTTTGAGGAAGTAATATCTGGACTCTGGTTGTGTGGACATCTGGATCGAGGCAGGTCTGGAGCAGTGCTAGATTAAATAAATATATTTGAGGGATACTTCAGATGCCCAAACGCCTGCGATGAGACGACTCAACGCCTGTGAAGAGACAACTCAACGCCGGCGATATGTTATGCCCTAAATATATGATTGACTAAATGTATTTTACCATACTTTTCTGTAATGCACTCACTTTTTGAAACAATATGTATTGTGAAAAGCACTATACAAATAAACTTGAATTGAATTGAATTATGAGCTTTGCAAACATGCACAGATACATAACACAATAGGAAAAAGAAAACATCAATTACCCCTTTAATGTGAATTAAATGAAAATGGGATATATATAAAATAATTCCTAATCCTTCAGTGAGCAATGATAACTTATATAATGATTTATTTCCATCCTTTAGGTTCCATCCAGTTCATTTACTTAGTGTAAACAATTAGGTAATAAATAATAAAGTGTATAACCTGGTATAAGCAAATAAAAAATGTAAAGTTACAGATTTAAAAGCATGAGTACTGTAACCAGGCTACCCATTTTATGAACTCTGTCTGATATATTATCAGTCAAGAGGTTCAACTAAAGGAGACTTCTAGGAATAAACCATAACTATTTAGAAAATTAAATACATCAAGCTCGGAAATTCTACCCTGAACAATACCATTACCAGGCGAGCGTCACGTGAAAACAAAATAACATCCCCAAAGCATCTGAGAGCGATAATCAGGTCCCCAAAATGCAATGTGATTCATCTTATACTAATTAAAAAGCTTGCACAGCAACATTAACATATTAATTGAGGTTCGAGCATAGGGCTGTTATGATGATGAAATTCAAATGAGTCTTTCAAGAACAGAATAGAAATTGCGGTAACAGAGGGGTGAAGATAACACACACACACACACACACTCCTCTTGTACAAATGGCCTTATCTCCAACAGAGGCTCATATGTGTGTGATCTGACATGCCACCCACTTCTATTATCAGACGGCATTTCGAAATGAAAAACCCATTTACGTCCCGTCTGCCTGTGAGAGAAAGATCTCTTGCCCCACACTGTTCCCAGGCATTGTCAAAGTGAGAACGGCATGCAAGGTCAGTGGAATTACCCGAAAACCTCTCACTACACTTGTTCAAAGAGGCGAGCAACAATGGCTTCCTGGCTAGTCATTTAAGTAGGGCCATTTTCTCATTTGGTAATGTGTTATCTCTTACATATTATGTGTATTGAAGTTGGCAAGGCAAAACACAGATGTTTTCATTAGGAGAAAAATACTTGGCTCTACCTGACACCAACAGTTTCATGGAGTCGCAGGTTTAGGCCATTGATCTGGAATGGTAAAAAAAAAAAAAAAAAAAAAAAAAAAATCACAGGATAAAGGAAGAATGTTGTTTCAGCCTAGATTACTCATAATATTGTCTTTCAGCAGGATGTTAGTGGGGATGTCATCGCATTACAAGATGTTTTCCTATGTAAAGCCTGCTATTGTTCCGAGTTGCTGGTGGCTGTAATAATCGCACGGCACAGGAAATACAATAACAACGTCTTCACTTGGAAAATACAGGAATAAAACACTTTGAACAAAACAACTTCCAACAAAAACAAGACTGAACAATGAACAGAGGAAACTAAGGGCTTAAAACACAAAACTAAACAACTGGTGAACATAATCCAATCAGACCCCATAGAAATGAACAGGCCAAGCAGAACAGGGAACCAAAGATGAAACCAAAACAGAACGAGAACGGTACAGCAAATAGATAATGCAATTAAAAGACCAAAAAGGATAAAAACAGATTGTACGATATGATCTTAAAGAGATAGCCTATATAAAGTGTGATGAAACGTATAATAAGGGGGTAAACACTTTAGAATATTATGGTTCCTTTGTTAATGAATAACTACACAAGAACTAATGAGTAACACAATATTAACAATCTAACTATTATTAATAACAAGAAACTCTGATTAACGAACTAGTAAGTAATAGCGCACAGACGAAAGTGGTAGTTCACTATTGACTAATCAATAACTACTATTTTTAATACTTCCCAGAGAACTACTGAAAAAGTTTATTAAAGGACAACTCCAGCGCAAAATGAACCTTTAGTCTAATTACACATTGTTACCTAGTCAACCGTTATCTGAGATTTTTTTTCATGATTGCCGAATGTAAATAGTTTTATCTCTAAAAACAGTTTAGCCTATAACGCTAGTATAATGCTAGTATATGGGGCATAGAGTAATGACAAATAAAAATCGCTTGTTATTACCACTAAAAAGGCTCAAAATAGCCCCACACTAACACGACAGCATAAAAAGAGTCCCTACATACAAACCGAAGCATTGAGAACTTTGTCAGTGTCCATACAGTTTAATAAGCAGATGTTTTATACACACAGTAAATTTCGCAAATTCAGGAAGAAGCCATCTTGGAAAAATAGTCTCTACCAGTCGATCTACGAAACACCAATCCATGTGCGCTGGTGAGATGTGAATAAGGTGATAAGGTGAGCGCGAACAGTAGGCTACGTGTAGGAGGCTCCTCTGGGAAGTATTAAAAAAATTGTAGTTATTGATTACTTAATAGTGAACTACCACTTTCGTCTGTGCGCTATTACTTACTAGTTCGTTAATCAGAGTTTCTTGTTAGTTAATAATAGTTACTAGATTGTTAATATTGTGTTACTCATTTGTTCTTGTGTAGTTATTCATTAACGAAGGAACCGTATTCTAAAGTGTTACCTTAAAGGGATAGTTCACTTTGAAATTAATTTTTGATGTGTTTTAGCTTACCTCAAGGGCATCCAAGATGTAGGTGTCTTTGTTTCCACAGTATTTTCAATTTTGATATTTTTTTTAGGTCAAACCGTTCTTGTCTGTAAGTCATATAATGCAGGTCTATGGTCACAACCACAAAGAGCAGCACAGAGAAGTCCAAATTAAACATGATTTAATAACTCGTAAATGTAAGAACACATTGATGGCCTAAGACATGAAACGAGCGGTTTGTGTGAGAAAACGAACAGTATTTAAATCGTTTTTACCTCTTGTAACCACAGTCTTCGGTCTGCGCATGGAACGTCATACTGTGGAAACAAAGACACCTACATCTTGGATGCCCTTAAGGTAAACTAAAACACATCAACAATTAATTTCAAAGTGAACTATCCCTTTAAGTGCCGTTAATGAGTGCCATTAATCTACTTTAAGATATTTCATATTATATTGGTATAATATATTAAAAACCTTATGTACATTGACAATGATTTGGGACAAATACAATGTGATTATGTGAGTTATGCTCTGTGGCACTGCAAGATTTTAAACAGTGTGTGTGTAGCGTGTGTGTGTGTGTGTGTGTAGAAAAATGCTTCTGAAATCCATCAGTCATCGAATGCGGACAGCCGAAATATATATTGGACTGAAGATTCACGGCAAAAACTTTTCTGAAACTTTGAAACTCTGAAACTTTTTTCACTTTTTTCGATGGATTTATGAGTGTACTAACACACACCACACACTGTTCACTTAAAAATTCACCGTCACTGAATGGGTCAACCTAGAGACGATCAAAGGCTCAAGATTTTGCCCTATGACAAAAAAATAATAATAATAAAAAATATTAAATAAAAACAATAATAAATAAAAAATAATACTTTAATAGTATTTAGTAATAGATACATCATAAATGTAGTAATTTAGTAAGTCATTTAGAAAATTTCGTATAAAAATCATGATATGCTATCCAAAGAGTTGAACCCAGAAGTTTCCTTCAAGCTTGTCCCCTAATTAGAGTATATGACACTATAGAAGGCAACAAACAAAACAGCCGGCTGTGTGTCAACCCAGCACCATGGGATCAATCCAAATCAAGAGGTCTAAAAACATGCTAAGACTTGACACAGGAGGGCAGGCTGGGCTGACCTCATCAGTAGGGTTACCATACTCACTGTACGGTTAAGACATTCACTGAGCCAGGGCAAGCACGAGCCTCTAAGAGGATTACAAAAGACAAGCTGAGAAAACATGATGAGCCAAGGCCAGAGATGCACTTGAGTATGTAATGATGAGCATATGCTGTTTGATCAAATAAAACAGTGACACTGAAGAGAACTAGATTGAACTAGACTGTGCTGTAGTGCCTGCAACCCCTTCAGCCGTGAACAAGTGACGAGAATACTTTTTGTGCGAAAAACAAACAAACAAAAATAACGACTTTATTCGACTATTCCTTTTCTTCCTTGTAGGCCTGAGACGAGAGTTCAAGAGATTTCCCTAAGAGAAATCTCTTAACTCTCGTTTCTTTAATGACTTTCTGGGCCGTCAAGTTTCTACCCCATAGGCAGCCCATTTAGTAGTGATGCACCTCTCAAATTTAAAGGGGTCATGAACTGGCTTTTAAAATGTTATTATATTGTTGTCTGAGGTCAACTTAAGACGTTCGCTTGGTTTTTGCATTCAGAAACATCAAAATGAATAAGTAATAGGCTATTTTGTACCCAAGTTGTGAGCTTTCCTGAAAAACGGTCGGTTTTTATGGGCGTGTCGCACTGAAGACTTGGAAGTAAACGCCCACTGCTGTGAGTGGATAACAGTTTTGCATATTATAATGAGTTTAACTCACCCGTCGGTGTAACGCTATAGTATCCAGCTGCAGACCCGCAGCACCACCAGTTTCAGAACCCCAGCGCCCGAACCGGAAGTGAGGGGCGGCGTTAGATTCTAACCAACACCAGCGCCAGGAACGTAATTGAGGGGCGGAGCTTCGATTTGAAACCTAATAACGCCACCTAACGTAATTTGGAGGGTATTTTACACATGAAACAGCTTTTATTGAACAAGAAACGTCCTACTCTCTACGTATGTTATGATGCTATACATTACTGTACAATAAGCATTTTAAAACATTGATTTTGTGGAATATAATTGTATACAGTTTCAGTTATTCGTTTCATTGTATTACGAGTTACTTCCTGATCATGATGGTGAAAAAAATAATACTTGAAACTTATGGGCATTTTAATGTAGCCTGGTTCAACCAGACTCTATTTTAATGTATAACAGTTTAATAATTTTAGCTAAGCAGTTTATACATACGTGTAGATTTAGGAATATAAGACCTTTGTTTTTTGGTTTTTATGAAGGAGTTAACTTTGTATAATAAAGCTTTGAAAGATATAAAATCATTGGAGGTTTTCAAAATTATACACAATCTGATAACTCATTAGACCTCTGTGATATTTTATGTTCTATTTATTTATTTATTTCTTTATTGTGTTTACAAAAATCTTAAATTGTTTTGATATTGAAGATGTATTTGTAAGATGATTTTGATTGTTTAATAAAAATTAAATAAAAAAAGCATGGGTATTTTTTATAAAATATACTTTATTTCACAAGTGCATGTGCAGCATGCATTTTTCGTGTAAAATAATGTCAAAATCTAAAAAAAGAGAAAATTCGGCATTATTTTGTTAAAAATCTATACAAAAGGACAAATTCAACCCAAGCTAGGCCTGTTTTATCACAACAATTTTTTTTAAATTTAACTTACAATGTATCAAATGAGGAACTCAAGGCCCGGTTTGTCCTTACATACTTGCTAAAATAATTATAATGCAATAATAATAATTCCGCCCCTCCTTCACTTCCGGTTCTGGCGCTGGGGTTCTGAAACTGGTGGTGCTGCGGGTCTGCAGCTGGATATATCTCGTGTAACGTGGGGGAAAACGTCCAATGTTGTCAAATGGCAACCGGATTCGCCCATACATGTTCGACCCAGAGTCCATGTGTTGCACAATTCCTGTACCGAGCAATACAGAATATTGTGCAGTACCTGGTTGTGGAAGAAGACAGTCGCTGCATAAGCTTCCTCTGGATTCCAATAGGACTTCATGGATAAACTTTATTTTTAATGACGTTCCAGCTGATGAGGGTAAAACATCGTCGTCTGTTCGCTTCATTTCACTGAGGATTGTTTTGTAAACAAGACTGGATTTGCAGACGATTACGAGTAAAGAACGGTGCTGTGCCGTCAATATTGGATCTGACAGGAATTGTGCAACAAACGGACTCTTGGTTGAACATGTATGGGCGAATCCGGTTGCCATTTGACAACATTGGACGTTTTCCCCCACGTACACCGCCGGGTGAGTGAAACTCATTATAATATGCAAAACTGTTCTCCACTCACAGCAGTGGGCGTTTACTTCCAAGTCTTCAGTGCGACACGCCCATAAAAACCGACCGTTTTTCAGGAAGGCTCACAACTTGGGTACAAAATAGCCTATTACTTATTCATTTTGATGTTTTTGAATGCAAAAACCAAGCGAACGTCTTAAGTTGACCTCAGACAACAATATAATAACATTTTAAAAGCCAGTTCATGACCCCATTTAATATGAAATAACGGTGGAGTATCCCTTTAAGTTCAAAATCCCTTTTGCCAAGTTAATATCACAAAATTGTCAGTCAAAAAGTCAGTCAAGCATATTTTCCTTTTCCATATCCATGAGTAAAGCGGATGGTGTTTCTGATCAAAAGAGATCATGAAGATGAAACTGCTAATGCTAATTAGAAATTTTGAATAGTGTGAAACACGAGCAACGGGAGTTCGATCAGTCAGAATCAAAAATCTATGTAATGGAAAAGGCATAACTTAGATGTTGTCAGTGAGAGAATTTGTTGCTAGTGTGAAGCTATTTGGATAGTAGAGGTAATTGGTTTAAAATAAATAAAACACTGTGTGTGTAGTGCTAACTTTGCATGAGATGGCCGTTTCACTGATCAGAGATAGGGTGTCACTTTTTAAGGACAGCAGGTCACAGCTGAGTTCAGTGCCATCACTGGGATTCGCATTGCAACTGGAATCGGTGTGCACCATGTTCTCATGCTTCACAGAAAAATCTATGTCCTCCACCTGGTCTGATGAGACCTGAAATACACACATACACATTCAAAATGTCAGCAACATTGAAACTATGTCCCTAAATGAATCAAAACTGAATTAGTTCATGTCTGTTCAGCCCGTTCACACCAAGAAAGAACAATAACAATAAAGACAAGAATAAGGATAACTATATTAGCGTCTAAATCAGCAGACAATATTGTTCTGTGTATTGTAAGCGTGCGCTGAAATGTTGTCGTCTAAAAAATATTGGTGGTTTAACTTAAAAAAGTAAGTAACCTGGTTGCCTTAAAATTCTAAGTTCATTGACCTGGAAAAAGTGAGTTAATACAATGAAGGAGATTAATTTAACCATCAGAAACTCAAAATTATTTGTTATCTGAACTAAATAAATTATTTAAGTTGATTTGACAAAAGAAAAAATGTTGTGATTACTACACTGTACATTTATTTTTGTTGGTTTAACTTAAAAAAGTAAGTAACCTGGGTTGCCTTAAAATTTTAAGTTGATTGAACTGGAACAAGTGAGTTAATACAATGAAGGAGATTAATTTAACCATCAGAAACTCAAAATTATATGTTATCTGAACTAAATAAATTATTTAAGTTGATTTGACAAAAGAAAAAAAATGTTGTGATTACTACACTGTACATTTATTTTTGTTGGTTTAACTTAAAAAAGCAAGTAACCTGGGTTGCCTTAAAATTTTAAGTTGATTGAACTGGAAAAAGTGAGTTAATACAATGAAGGAGATTAATTTAATCATCAGAAACTCAAAATTAGCCTATATGTTATCTGAACTAAATAAATTATTTAAGTTGATTTGACAAAAGAAAAAATGTTGTGATTACTACACTGTACATTTATTTTTGTTGGTTTAACTTAAAAAAGCAAGTAACCTGGGTTGCCTTAAAATTTTAAGTTGATTGAACTGGAAAAAGTGAGTTAATACAATGAAGGAGATTAATTTAACCATCAGAAACTCAAAAAAATAAGTTATCTCAAATAAATAAATAATTATAAAGTTGATTTGACAAAAGAAAATATGTTGTGATAACAAATCTTGAAAATATTAGGTGGATTCTGAGTGGCTGATAGTGTTGTCATCATTCATCATCTAGAAAAAAAAACTCTGAAGGTGATTCTGATGATATTGTTTTTCTATGACACTACCGAGTCAGCATAAAATGAAAATTCACCTATTTTGGGAATGCATGTTATAAATCTTATTGGGAAGGATTATCGATTTATATTTTCATTTTCATTTGTTTTATACCTTGTATATTTACATATTTAATGGAATGTTGCAGTGTTTTTTATAAATGATTCGACATCACTGATGATGCACCACCACAATGGTCCAATCAATCCCAATGTACAAACTCAAGTACTACCCTACATTTTTTTCTCAATATAATTTCAAGTTTCACTTGAAAATACATTACAATAGAGAATAAAAGATGATTGCAATTTCCATTTCATGACAACTTTAATCTAAATGTCATGACTGGATCTTCCACTTTTCTATGGTAAAGTATGCAGGACTTCTCCAATCATCTCCACAATCGACTGCAAGCACGCATTCATTTTTGAGTGCAAAGCCCACATCTCAAAACCAAGAAGCAGTGGAGAGAACCAAGTTCCCGCTCTTTTTTGATCTGTAACACTCTGTTTATGTCTCAATATAGAAGAAAGAATTGGTCTCTGCTTCTCATCATGAAAAGTCTAAGTCAGTTTTGATGATTTGTCAAATAAAATGCTCTCTAGAATGAGAACAAGCCAGTTTTCTAAGAAGTAGGGTTGGGTATCGTTTGAATTTGAACGATTCTGATTCCGATTCCGATTCCTTGTTTCGATTCCGGTTCCTAACGATTCTCGATTCCGATTCTTTTAAGAGGCAGGGTCAAAAAAGTTTAGCTAACCTTGCTAACCAACGGCCTTTCTGAAGGAAATAATCCTTTCTGAAGGAAATACTCCTTCTGTCACAAATACTCCTTTTGTCACAAATTTTGCATTTTGCCGAGATTTCGTTATTTTTAGAAAAGTGAAGCCACACTTTGGACCGCCGACGTAAGCTACTAATGTTCGACTCGCGCGGTTATGCCAACACTTCCGGTAGACGCTTCTTCGTTGGTGTTGTTCAGCAGTTTCTTCTTCCGCTCGACGGACTGTGAATATCGAAACTAGGAATCGAAATTTTAACTTTTGAACGATTCCGGGAAAAACGAAAAGTTAGTCCCGGTTCCAATCGATACTCGATTCTCGATACCCAACCCTACTAAGAAGGGAGATGAGATGCTGTTTCGAATTGCCATACTTCCTGCATGCCTGTGAGGTACTTCAGCCAATCAAAAAGCTGATGTTCGGTCCTGGTATCCTTTATAGCTTCCTGGTTACAATGTCATGAGTCAAGGGATGACCTTCCAACAATGAGTGATTGGAAGGTCATTCTAGTAATTCTAAATACTGTTTTTTATAAATTATACACCTTAGGTGCTTACTTCGCTTAATTAGGTGTTAACAGTTCAAATGTATATATATTCAAACAAGAATAGTACAAAAATAGTGTGATTGCCCAACACATCGACACAGTCCCTCAAGATGAAACACACTTCAGCAATCAATTTCAATAAAACGTGTAATCTTTCAGCTCTCTGTGAAGTCTCTTAAAATTCCCTTATGTGAAGCTATTTATCATATAAAACAATTCTTTTGCAGACATAATGCAACTTACATCTATTTGTATACCACGGAAAAGAATGAAAAGACTTGCATTACTTGTTGCATGCAATTAAAGCCCAACAAAAAGACACAGGAAACAGTTTAATATCTCATAGAGACTGTAATTACCCGGTGAGAGTCCCATGGGACCTCATTACTGAAACACTCTCATCACACAAACCGTTTTAAAAAACAGTCTCCTGCACCAGTAAAGCACACACTCAAGCCAATAAAAGAGACACATCAATCAGTTTAGTTCATGTAATTACTCTTGAGAAACACTACTGCCACATCTTTACATAATAATGCCACATATTTAAACAATTTACACTATAAACAGACTAACCCTCTCACTGTCAGCAACCAGAATAAAGTTGATTGATAATTACATTTAAAGTAACTAGAAAATTATTCAAAATTGAAGAAAAAAAAAACATTGTGACATTATTTCATGAAAATAAACATATTTACCTGCCAAATTTTAATGTAATCTCAATATAGTGCAAACTTGTCTGGATACAATTATAACAATGAATAAATAAATAAATAAAAAATAATTAAATTCAGTAAAACTCACATACTTCCACACACAAAAAAATTCTGAATTATCATGCACATGCAAAATCTAAGTTTTTGCGCTGATATTTTTTGAGTAAATTTCACACAGAATTAAGTAAATACTTAACTAAGTTAAGTGACAATAACATAAGAAATTAAGTAATTTTTATTTAGCTAATTAAAGGTTAAGTAATATCTGCTAAAATATTGAATATTTCTTGTCCAACATTTCACTCAAACATTAATATTGACTTTTTAAGTATATGACTTACTCATAATATATATAGGTATACACACAATGACGGTAACATTTGATGGATCGTTTTTGTGTTTGAATGTGTCATTTTAAGTAGAAAATGAACTCCAAGTGTCACAAAATGGCAAGTTACTAATCCTAACAACAAAAGCAATGATAAAATATGATAGAGTAAATACAGCTGGAAAACAGTGAAAAAAATATCCTGAGTCATTTTACTTAATTTTATAATGTTGATATTTACGCTTTCATTTCTACACGATTGAATTGAGTATAGAATTTACTTTTTTTTATTCTTGCCTGAACTAAGTTTTTCATGTAAATTACATTATTTTTCTTTTCTTTTACTTCACCACAAAATTATTTTTATCAGTGTGTGACATTGAAGATAATTCACCTTTGATCATATGAATCAATTACAATTTAAACATATTAAAACAAAAAAAACAATTATTTAAATTGTAATAATATTTTACAATATTACAGTAATGCAATATTACTTTCATAATATTATTGTAATTAAAATAAATGCACCCTTGGGATATGAGACTTCTTTTGAAAACCTATTTATATGCAAATAGGTGTTCAGGTTTGTGAAATTTACCTGGTTAAAAAAAAAAACATTTTTGGGGAATTGCAAAACGTAAAGCACACTGTAAAAAATATTGTTGGTTTAACTTAAAAAAATGAAGTAACCTGGTTGCAAGTTCATTGAACTGGAAAAATTGAGTTAATACAATGAAGGAGATTGATTAAAGCATCAGACACTCAAAAAATGATGTTATCTGAACTACATAAATTATTTAAGTTTATTTGACAAAAGAAAAAATGTTGTGATTACAAATCATGAAAATATTTTTTGCAGTGCAGTTTCCCACTAGTCCCACTACACTAAAATTTACTTAATTTTTTCAAGGCAAGTTTTTGCACTGATATTTTTTTTAGTAAATTTCACACATATTAACTAAGTTAAGTGAAAGTAATATAAGAAATTAAGTAATTTTTTATTTAGCTAATTAAAGATTAAGCATTTCGCTCATACAATATAACATTGAATTAGACCACACTGTTTAAGTAATCATTACTTGCAATGTGTCTCATCATGTCTTCACTTTTGATTTAGCATGTGTGAATGCAGACCTCAATACTTGGTAGACAATACACAATGACGGTAACATTTGATAGATCGTTTTTGTGTTTGGATGTGTCATTTTAAGTAGAAAATGAACTCCAAATGTCACAAAATGGCAAATTACTAATCCTAACAACAAAAGCAATGATAAAATAGAGTAAATACAGCTGGAAAACAGTGAAAAATCAACCTCATTAATTATTTATGGCCCAGTGTATGATGGGAACACCAGTATCAGAAAAGTTGAGTCATTTTACTTAATTTTATAATGTTAATATTTACGCTTTCATTTCTACACGATTTAATTGAGTTCTACTATAGAATTTACTTCTTTTTTTAATTTTTGCCTGAACTAACCTTTTTCATGTAAATTAAATTGTTTTTTTCTGTAGTTTTTACTTTAGTATTTACAAAATCATTTTTTATCAGTGTGGTTGCAAGTTTATTGAACTGGAAAAATTGAGTTAATACAATGAAGGAGACTGATTAAAGCACCAGAAACTCAAAATATGATGTTATCTGAACTACATAAATTATTTAAGTTGATTTGACAAAAGAAAAGTTGTTGTGATTACAAATCATGAAAATATTTTTTTTGCAGTGCAGTTTCCCACTAGTCCCACTAGTTGACCAAACCGATCCCAACCCAGACTCAGGCCTAACTAAACAGACCTTGACCACTTGAGGGTAACAATCAGTAATTGGGCATGTTTATAATTTAATTTCACGTTCATATGTAAAGGGATTAGGTCTATAGATAGTTTCTGAAATGAAAGTGTGCTGGGACCCCCACGAGTTAAAGTCCTGATTAATGTGTCATTGATTACAGGGACAAAAAGGGTAATAGTTTCTTTTCACCGCAACTGCATTTGTCTCTAAAACGTACAAATGCATTGCCTGTACACTTTTCATCTTCATACTTTTTTGGTTCATCAGGCACATCGTTGAGATAAAGTAGATCTAAAGTTACGAATAGGGATGGGGCCGATCCGATCCAGTATCGGTATCGGGACCGATACCAGCTTAATTCACGTATCGGATTTTTCCGATCCAACCTGCGGAGAAATCCGATATTTATGATCCATGTCTGCGCTTTAACATTGGCTGCTGAAATGACTCCAAAAGGGATTCCCCGGGCCTGCTAGTCTGCTAGCTGGCTGCAAACTGTGGAATGGATATCCTGAACGGAGGTGCAGCTCAATCATAGACTGTAAAAAATAGGGCTCAATAAGACACACAGACGCCCGCTCAAGAAATCCATTCCGCAGTTTGCAGCCAGCTAGCAGGATAGCATTGAGCTACCAATATGTTCGCTGTGTGGAAATCCTATGGTGGAAATACTTCACACTGGAAACACCGCAGCAGAGCAAGACAGCAAAATGCAATGTTTGCAAAGCCGTATAAATTAAACTATTTGTCTGTGATGCATGTTTGCAATTCGCAGTCCAGAAGAGAAAGAGAGAGAGATCTCTCACGCGGTGCCACAGCACGCACAACACGACAGCCCTGCCTAATGAGTGACGACAGAGAAAACATAGCCTGGTTACACTTTAGATCTGTGATATTAGTCTGATTTCCAAAGATTAAAGAATATATTGAGGTAAAAAAAAACATTTAACAATAGCCGCATTCTGTGTAGCCAACTTCCTTCCCATCGCGGCGGTGCACTGTCATTTCTCCGTAAAACTCAAACTTTAAGACAGAATCAGCACGATTGGTAATTGTTGTAAAATGCCGTCTCTGCTGTTGCTAAATTGCGGGACGCTTTTAATAATAAAAAGAGCTATTAAAAGCACAAAATTTGCGCAAGAGGGCTGCGCGCGCTCCGAAACAGACAAGCAAATTATACTTTGGGCTTCATATGCGCGTCTAAACGATCAAATGTAGCCTGCACAAAAAAGTCAAAATGACCAGCTTGGAGATTATCACTTAACTACGTTTATTTTAGACATAAACGGTTTATGGAAATAGTTGGGAGAAAATATGGTGCATCAGTAGACTATGAAATCCGCACTAGTTCTTAAAGGGGCAGCAGTATAAATGTGACGATTGCGACATTACTGCGAATCAAACAACAAAAGGCAAAGAGAAAATCACTTACAGCTCTTGAATGAATAACTTCAGCTTTAATAAGCATAAATCTATCTATGATAAACTTTGCAGTGCTATTTTACTTTTGATTACTTTATTATAATTCTTTTTAGACGATATACCTGAATAATGTTAGTAGACCTTCCTGAAATTAAAGCACTGTGTAGGCCTGTATAATGCGTATATCTTTGTTTAATTGTCTATCTATTGTTTAATATATCTATTATATATATATATTGTGACGTCGTGCGGAGAAACAGAGCTGAGGCTGGGTCCAAACGCAGTGTAGCTTTATTAAACAAACTTAAAACAAGACACTAGAAGCAAGAAACTTGAGAGCACCAACGCAACACACATAAATTCAATAACCAACAAAGACAGGGCAGAAACACAGGGCTTAAATCAGGTGAACTAAACAAGATAACAAGGGGGCGTGAGAAATGAGAAACACCTGGGATAAATAATAGACGGGCAATAACAAATAACGAAAACACACAAAATCACTACGTGACATAGCCTCCCCCCTATGGGCGGCTCCCGACGCCCATACAAACAAAAAAAAAGTTCAGGAGGGCGGAGAAGCGGAGACAGTCTTGGGGGAGGGACGGAGGGCCAGGCCCGTGCAGGGGAACAGGACCAGGAGGTAGCCAAGGCGGGCCTGGGCCGCAGAGCATGGGCATACCAGACTGGGCCGGAGACCAAGGCGGAGCAGGACGAGGCGGAGGCCAGGGCGGAGCAGAACGAGGCAGAGGCCAGGGCGGAGCAGGACGAGGCAGAGGCCAGGGCGGAGCAGGACGAGGCAGAGGCCAGGGCGGAGCAGGACGAGGCAGAGGCCAGGGCGGAGCAGGAAGAGACCAGGGCGGAGCAGGAAGAGGCGAAGGCCAGGGCGGAGCAGGACGAGACCAGGGCGGAGCAGGAAGAGGCGAAGTCCATGTCCGCAGCGCCTCCATGGCCCTCACAGGGTACCTACTGCCCCCCCCCCCAAAAATACTTGGGGAAATTCACGGGAGGAGCCTCTGGGTGGTGAACGGGTACAGGAAAGGCCTCCCGGAACCTGAAGGGCGCAGGCAGAGCGAGGCGCAGAGGCGGGGCCGGCAGAGCGAGGCGCAGAGGCGGGGCCGGCAGAGCGAGGCGCAGAGGCGGGGCCGGCAGAGCGAGGCGCAGAGGCGGGGCCGGCAGGGCGAGGCGCAGAGGCGGGGCCGGCAGGGCGAGGCGCAGAGGCGGGGCCGGCAGGGCGAGGAGTCTGGGCACGCTCACCGGGGCCTGGCGAACCAAACGAGTCCTCCTTCTCCTCCTCCTGCGGCGGCGCGTCACATGAAGAGGAGATGCAGCGCTCACTTGAAGAGGAGATGCAGCGCTCACTTGAAGAGGAGATTCAGCGCTCACTTGAAGAGGAGATGCAGCGCTCACTTGAAGAGGAGATTCAGCGCTCACTTGAAGAGGAGATTCAGCGCTCACTTGAAGAGGAGATTCATCCACTTGAACAGGAGATTCATTCACTTGAACAGGAGATTCCCTCGCGGGGCTCACGTGAATCGCGAGTTCGGCTGGGCTGACGTGAGTCGCGGGCTCGTCAATGCGCACGCGAAGCGCGGGCTCGTCAATGCGCACGCGAAGCGCGGGCTCGTCGTGACTGACGTGAACCCGCGGTGAAGACGACGAGGGCTTCGCAGGTAAAGTACACTCGGCAGGTGTCGAGTAGAATAAGCGCGCAGTAGTGAAGAGGTCCTGCAAGGAACAAGCCCGAGCGACATACCCGTCAAGAGTCCAGTTGGCAAGGTCCCGCGGCATCCATCGAGCGATCTCATAATCCAGCCCATTCAGAAACAGGCCCATGAGCTGGATATCATCTAGCGCTCCCACACTGCTAATGGACAGGAACTCCTTCGCGTACCTTTGGACAGACCGGCCCTCTTGCAAAACTGACGACAGGTATTCTGTCATAGCCCGGTTGCTGACGACTGCTGGACCCATTTTGAGGTTGGTTATTCTGTGACGCTGTGCGGAGAAACAGAGCTGAGGCTGGGTCCAAACGCAGTGTAGCTTTATTAAACAAACTTAAAACAAGACACTAGAAGCAAGAAACTTGAGAGCACCAACGCAACACACATAAATTCAATAACCAACAAAGACAGGGCAGAAACACAGGGCTTAAATCAGGTGAACTAAACAAGATAACAAGGGGGCGTGAGAAATGAGAAACACCTGGGATAAATAATAGACGGGCAATAACAAATAACGAAAACACACAAAATCACTACGTGACATATATATATATATATATATATATATATATTGACATAGGCTACATGTATCATCCTTGCTTGTAGAGAGGTGTTTATTTCAGCATCATATAAAATCAACAGTAATGATAAATAATGTTAAAGCAAACACAGGTCTGGTATCGGAAAAGTATCGGTATCGGCCGATATCCAAAGTCAGGTATCGGGATCGTATCGGAAGTGAAAAAATGTGGATCGGTGCATCCCTAGTTACGAAGAAACATTTCTCTCCCACCTTCTTTATTGCCGTCCTTTAACAGACCTGTCAAAAAGCCTCTAAAAACTCTGCGGACATGTTCAGTCTGAGGCCTAATTAACTTTGTACAAGTATTCATGTACTGGCGAGAAGGAAACTAAAGCTTCACTTTGCCGGTTTTGATCAGTATCATGGAGCGAACAGTGGTGTGAACGACAACTGGAACACTGTCACGACGACTATCACTGATGATCATGCAGCGCTACACTTCTAAAGACTCTTCACACATTTTAAGATCCAAGAGTCAACTGAATTGCTCAAATGAGAACAGGGGAGAGATAAACTTGGGGGGAGGATGTTGAATGTAAAATAACAAGAGAATCTTGTGTCAACTGCGCTGCATACATCTGTGACAAATCAAAGAGAATAAACAACGCTGTGATTTCCGCGCACCTTGACAGGCAGAGTGGAGAGCGCAAGCAAACGCGTTTCTGACAGGCGACGACTCCGGGTGAGCCTCCGAGTTACTAAACTCAACTTTTTAAAATTGCAACGCTAAATATGCGATGACATCGCAGCATGAGTCTGGCACATTGAGAGCAGTTTTACCTCGAAAATGTTCCGTGTGTGTTCCCCGCTCGCTTTTCACATCACACCTGAAAGGATGTCATAATAGCACTACTGCTAAACACCCTATACAGACACACACAATCACTCCCAAACCTTTACAAACTCTACACTTTCACAGCATTTATTTATCCCTGAAGTCCACTTACAAAGTTATCCAAGATCTCTTCCACCAATAAAGTCATCATTTAGTTGTCATGACCATTTCCCCCCTCTCTCTGACCATTAAGGACCGTTCACACGTGAATTTTATTATTATTAGGTGTTCAAGCACGAAGTGCTGAAAACCTATTGTATTTGCTAGAAAGAAAAAAAAATCCCCTAAAACGCATCGTGCAGCCCAAACCGTAAGGGCTGGAGCTGTGAAACTTTGTCAGATGGTAGGGCCTCGAATTGTGGAGAAGCTATCAGAGTATGACCCCGATTGGCCCATAGGTGGCGCTACAGCAACCAAAAGTACTAAATTGCTCATAACTCCTAGACCGTTTGACTTAGCTTCAATGTTTTTACACCACTGTAATCCCTGGCTAAAATTGTTATTTCGTTTTTTGTCCAAAACCCACTTTTGCGAACTAGTCCCTGGTTTTTTGCCCAATCGAGACCAAACCAGTCTAGGCCTATTCTCTGGACTCTCTAGATCAATAATTATCAAAAAAAAAAGTTGAAATTTTGCATTTGGTTGGCTGTAACAGGCTCATTTAGATAGTGGTCTGTGGCAAAATTCAGTCAAAAGCCCCTAAATCCCCCCCAAAAAGTCACAACTTCACAAAAATCGATGAGCATATGTGTCCTAACATGGTTAGGAAGCATGCAAAGTTTCGTGAGGATCGGATCATAGATGGCGCTATAATCGTCAAAAAGGTCTCTCATTATTAGGTGTTCAAGCTCGAAGTGCTGAAAACCTATTGTATAAAGAAAAAAAAAATCCCCTAAAACGCATCGTGCAGCCCAAACCGTAAGGGCTATCAGAGTATGACCCCGATTGGCCCATAGGTGGCGCTACAGCAACCAAAAGTACTAAAATGCTCATAACTCCTAGACCGTTTGACTTAGCTTCAATGTTTTTACACCACTGTAATCCCTGGCTCAAGACGGACAAGATGTATATCTCGATTTTTGTCCAAAACCCACTTTTGCGAACTAGTCCCTGTTTTTTTGCCCAATACTATTCTCTGGACTCTCTAGATAAATAATTATCGAAAAAAATTAGAACTTTTGCTTTTGATTGGCTTTAACAGGGTCGTTTACAAAAGGGATGGGACAAAATGCACCCAATATCATATAAATCCTAAAGGAAAACTCAAAATTTTCACAAAAATTGATGAGCATATGTCTCATAACATGCCGAAGAAGCATGCACAGTTTCATGGAGATCGGACCATAGGTGGCACTATAACTGTTAAAAAGCTTTAAAACCATGCATTTCCAATGTTAAATTGACTGTATTGATTGTAAATGGTGTTTTACATCTATTATGTCCGTGGATAAATGCATGTTAAATAAAATTGAATGCCTTTCGATGCTTTTGTGCTTAAAGGCCTGAACTGCTTGAACACCGATAAATGCTGCTTGCAGCTTTAATTATTATTATTATTTGGTATGTCCAACTCAAACAATCACTTATAGTTATTTATTATTGTGATATTTACAAATCAACTGACTTATACATGACCTTTCTACATAGTATTTTTAAGTGCTTTTTTAGGTGTCATTTAAACTTTTCACACTTTTAACACATATTTGCTTTCATTGTTCATTTCCATAGCAATGCAGTGAAGTTTTTTAATTAATTACAAAAATAATCTGATTAAATAAAGCACACAACAACAGCAGTAGCAATACCTAACTTAATAATACTAATAAAAAGAATTAGATACATTTCAACTATAGAGATCAATTAATATTATAAACAAAACACTATTATCGCTGTGCGATAGACAAATGTTACTTAGTAACATTATACATACACAAATTCCTTATATGTGCTGACTATTCTCAAATAACATCCCATTAAATCTTAAAAATGCTGAAGCATTCACTGAAAGAGGAAATCACATTTCTAAGGAGTGTGAGAGACCTTAATTCTACAACTCTTAGCATGTAATGCTTCAAGAAAAGCCCAAACAATGAGCAGCCCTCTCAGTAAACCATAGACAAGCCTCTTATCCTTTAATTAGACCCCTCACACACACACACACACACACACACACTTGTATATGTGGTTTACGGGAAGTGGGAAGGAAGTGTCCTTGAAAACCATGTTTACGTTGTAATACCCATGTCATTATACACATTTGTGTTCTCATTAAACTATAAAGAACACACACTCACACACACAGCAAACGAGTAAATCAATCATTCAAACTCACTAGAATGATGTATAACAGCTTCAAATACTAGTGCGCTGCCTATATATATATCATGATGCCTTAATAGATTTCAGAAAAACACAACAATTTGGTAACGCCAGACCACATATCCTTGAGATTGAGACGTGGTCTGAAAACCACATGTTCATTTTCTCGTATTTGAGGCGTAGTTTACAAATGCCCAGAGCCGAATTATTGGGTGCTATGAATGTCTATCAAATGCGCCTGTACGTAGCGCATAGCCAATCGGGTCACTGATATCAGATGACGTTTGTAGAGCGACAGAAAATTAGACGAGGCAGAAGACAATGGGTCAGAGATTTAGGAGATTTATGTATACACAAAGGCTGTATTAAAAGTAGGGCTGGGTATTGAGACAAATTTCACAATTCGATTCGATTTCGATTCACAAGCTTGCAATTCGATTCGATTTCGATTACGATTCGATTCAATATCGATTATTTTGGATATCAGTTACAATAAATGGCAATTTTTCTTAAGGAAATCAAATCTCTTAAATGCTGTGAACTATGGGAGTCTAGTTGTAGCCTATAGACTTCATTAGCCTAATATAAAGGTAATAATGAACTGTTTTGTAGCCATACAAACACTTAAATTACACTTTTATTTATTTTTATAATAAGAAGATTATATGAAATATAAACATTTAAATCGTGGCTGTCATAAAAACTTGCCAGATTTATTCAAATATGCATTAAATATTGAAGAATATTAAGATTATAATGCATATGTATGGTGTATATATTTAGTAAAATGCTCCTCTCTAGAGTTATTTTTTTCTAGCTAACGAGTTTATGTGGGTTTTCTGAGGTAAATATGACGATACATGACATTGATTACAAGCTGTTTAACTGACGTCTTTCCACGGTTGAAACGCTGATTGAGCGAATCAATGTGACGATACGGATTTCGATAAGTTGTACTCTATCTTTTAACACACTTTCAGATGCTCATTCATGTTTATTTGGCGCTGTGACTGGTATTATTAAGCCGGAAGAGAAATCAGCGCTGCTGCTTCTCTAGAGCTGTGCCAGAGCGATCTCACGCCACAGCGCCAAAACGTTATTTATGTTTTTGAATTTCAAAATAAAATGGATGTAATTTGAAAATTGAGACTTTGTTTCATATCAATAGTAACAAAGGACAAAGATTATTGTGATTTTTTTAGATGCGCGCAGCCGCGATACAATGTCCTATTCATTCAGGATGACTAATCGATTCTTGAGATTTAAGAATCGATATCGGTTTGTAAAAATAAGAATCGATTAATATCGAGAAATCGATATTTATTACTCAGCCCTAATTAAAAGGTAACTTCGCGTCCACTGCCATGATGGATCCAAAATTTGGTTCATGGCGTCCAGGCTGATTAGCAGCATGAATAAAATGGCATTGCAGCAAGGCAGAACGGGGAAACTCAGGCTACCAACTTGAAGCATTCACAGTAGATATCAACTGTTGTGTGTGTACAGATGTGTTTACTGGAATTTTACAATCGGTTTTAAATGTGAATCATTATCATTAGAACTTAGAGTTGGAACTATCGGTTTTATAGAATGAATTATGAATAAATAATGTAATTTAACTTTGGTTGCTACATTATATGAAAAGACAAAATGTTATAAACCACTAAGAAAGCATTTCTAAAGCATCCATATAAAACGTTAAGTCCTAAGTCTTTAAGTAAAAGTACAGAGGTGAATTTCATCACACAGTCTATCAAAAATGTGAGCTTGAGTAGAAACGTCGCATCCCTTCTGAACACTTGGCAACGTAAATTGTTTATCAGACACTAATGCAGGCGTTTAATCCAATTTGCATTCATATTAGTTACCGGGTATCTCCATCCGAGGGGAATTACTTCTTTAGTGGCCCTCTGAGAGGCCAAAATAACTCCATGCATAATATTGGTATCTTTATATTTCTCATTTGAGAAGCCAATTGCTTTCAAATACACTCTGCTCTCACAAGTGATTGGTGAAGTCATTTAAAGAGGCTTCAGTTGAACAAACACACAAACACACACCAGCAGGTTATGGAGCCTGTCATAGACTAGCAGTCACCAAATTAATCCACTGACTGCATTGCATCTTTGTGCCTGCTGGATCTGCCTGGGTCTGGATGTTAAAGGGATCCTTCACCCTAAAATGAAAATTAAAGGGGTGGTTCAGGATTTTGGACATCGGCCTCATTTCCAAGTGAGACTTAGTGTTATTTCTCAGTGGCGAGTTTTCAAAAATGTTCATCCAGTCGTTCCAGTTGCATAGCGCGAGTCAACGGTAACTGCTAGCCTGCCCTTTAAAAACAGTTTTACCCACTCCAGAGTACACCAAAAGCAAATAAATTATAGCGCCAGACTATCGATGTAAATGTCTGTTGAGAGAATAATGTTAAAAATCAAACTACTCTTGCATCTCAATGATCACAATACATTTATAGGAACTAGTTTCTCAGCAGGGACGGACATGGTCAGAAACAATGCTCAGGTAGGCCGTGGCATTTAAACGATGCCCAATTGGCACTAAGGGGCCTAAAGTGTGCCAAGAAAACATCCCGCACACCATTACACCACCACCACCAGCCTGCACAGTGGGAACAAGGCATGATGGATCCATGTTCTCATTCTGTTTACGCCAAATTCTGACTCGACCATCTGAATGTCTCAACAGAAATCGAGACTCATCAGACCAGGCAACATGTTTCCAGTCTTCAACTGTCCAATTTTGGTGAGCTCTTGCAAATTGTCGCCTCTTTTTCCTATTTGTAGTGGAGATGAGTGGTACCCGGTGGGGTCTTCCAGTGTTGTAGCCCATCCGCCTCAAGGTTGTGTGTGTTGTGGCCAAGGTTATTATAGTTTTGCATTTTTCATTAGTTTTTATTTTTATTTCGTTTTGAATTTTTGTTTTCAAATTCAGTTTAGTTTTAATTATTTTTAAAAGTGGGTTTACTAGTTTAGTTTCTATTTTTTGAAAATGCTTACTTTTAGTTTAGTTTTTATTAGTTTTAGTGTTAGTTTTAGTTTTTTTTTGTAATTTGGGTTATTTGTCAGGGGCAAGGTTGAAAAAGGTCAGAAAAAGAATTGTGTAATAATAACTCAACACAAACATACATTTTTAGAAATATCTATTCAACATTAAAACCAAATGTATAGCCTACAATGTGAAATTCCTTTACTGTACCAACAATCTACATATTTTCTATATAAAAATCCCACAGCTTTACAATTTCGGTTACACTTTATTTCGATCACTTTAGACATTCTACTAATTATAAGTAACTTTTCAACTACATTTCAAGCAACTCTCATTAGAGTATTAGTATATTATAGTAGACTGTCAGTAGACTGTTAGATTATGGTTATTGTTAGGATTTGGGTTAGGAGAATAAGTTTACTTGTAGTAGACAAGTTACTTATAGTCAGTTGAATGTTTAAAGTGGACTATCGAAATAAAGTGTTACCGAGTAGAATAATGACATAACATTATTTAATATTTGAATCACAGCTTATAGAGTTTTGACATCGACAACCCAGCAGCATTTTACCTCAAAATTGCGACTAAGTCAGTTAACTTTTTCTAACGAAGGCTCAATCGCTTCTCGAATTTATAATATTTGTACACCACCTTTTAATGTGTGATTGTGTAAAGATGTTCATGATGAGATACCAACCTTTCACGAACTTGCTTTCAACATTGATCGAACCCTCGTTGGCTCGTTTTCACGGAGACGCGGCGTGTACTGCATGGAGGGGGAGGGGCTGTGTGTGTAGTTGTGTGTGCGCGCTTGCATGTGAGAGAGACGGAGGGAGAGCGTTACAGGGAAATGAAATGCAGTTGAACAAATACACTGCGTGTTTTAAATAACGTTAAAATTAACGGCATTGACAAAGACGAAAACTAAGGACATTTGCTCTATAATTTTATTCTATTTTAGTTAGTTTTGCAAACAGACATTACAGTTTTAGTTAGTTATAGTTTTTTTGTAATGGCTGGTTTTTATTTTTATTTCAGTTAACGACAATGTTTTTCCCATCTAGTTTTCGTTTTTTCGTTAGTTTTCGTTAACGATTATAACCTTGGTTGTGGCTTCACAAATGCTTTGCTGAATACCTCGGTTGTAACGAGTGGTTATTTCAGTCAAAGTTGCTCTTCTATCAGCTTAAATCAGTCGGCTCATTCTCCTCTGACCTCGAGCATCAACAAGGCATTTTCACCCCACAGGACTGCCACATACTGGATGTTTTTCCCTTTCACACCATTCTTTGTAAACCCTAGAAATGGTTGTGTGTGAAAATCCCAGTAACTGAGCAGATTGTGAAATACTCAGACCGGCCCGTCTGGCACCAAAAACCATTCCACACTCAAAATTGCTTAAATCACCTTTTTTTCCCATTCTGACATTCAGTTTGGAGTTCAGGAGATTGTCTTGAGCAGGACCACACGCCTAAATGCATTGAAGCAACTGCCATGTGATTGGTTGATTAGATAATTGCATTAATGAGAAACTGAACAGGTGTTCCTAATAATCCTTTAGGTGAGTGTACAACCAAAAAAAAATAAAATAAAAAATGAGTCAATGGAGTGAGAACAATGAACTTGATTTAACCCTTATGCTGCATTAGGGACATTTTTGGTCTTTTGCAGTTTAATTTCTTTGACCATTTTGGCTGTTTTAATGCAAATGGTATGAAATTTGGCAAAATTGTGACTTTTTGGATACATGTAAAAAATGTGATCCCATTTTGCAAAATATGTATAACACACACTGTGTAGATCAAATAGTAACACTCAGCACCATAAAGACCAAAAATGGCCCATTGAAACCCATTAAAACGTTGTTTAAATCTGAGGCTGTCAGTAATACATGAAACATGATTTTTGCACAAACATCCTTTCATTTTGAAGCAAAAGCATTATATTTGCATTATATAGTGTATTCCACCAGATGACGTCACTACATATTTATTCCCGGGTGGAAATGCACCTTATTTTAGGCAATAGGCAATGTTTAATAGGTGGCCATTTTTGGTCTCTAACGCGCTAAGTAGGATTTTTTGCAAAGTGGGACTGTGATAATCCAAATCTAAAGTTTTCTCTTTGCATTTAGTTTATTGAAAATAATTGAATTTTTGTGTTTTTTCCTCTTGTACAAATCGATGGTTTCGCAAACAAAACTGGTAATTAAAGGGTTAAAATCCTGAAATTGAATACATTTTTGGTAGTTATCATGAGGACTGATGCTGGTTAAAAGATTTAACTTGGTAAAAGTGGAAAATAATAATAATATATAATATTTTAGGCAATGTTTAATATGTGGCCATTTTTGGTCCTTAATGCACTCAACGGTGTTAAAAATCTAATGCAGCACAAGGGTTAAAGGGAAAACTAGATTATTTTTCTGACCCCTTTGGCATACATCTCCTTTTAGGCATACAATCACTCAATGTATCAAAGTCATTTTGTTTCTCACTTAAACATATCTTAATTTAAGATTGTTTAGATATTTGTACTGACAAAAACACTGAGTAAGAAAGTCATTTTTTGCAGTGCTCTAATGAATGGTCTTCGACTCTCAGATTTGGAACAGATTTTCTAACAAAGGTAGATTTTTCCCACATATCTCTTTACATAAATGCCTTCTGAATGAAGCTTTTAAACAATAGAACGGAGGTGACTTCACCCAGACGATAGTGTGACTGGGGTATAAAATACAATGTTTACAGATGAAATCCATACTTTCAAGACACTGAGAAATGTGGGGTTGCCAGAGGTATGCAGAAAAATGAGCTGAAGACAATGAGACGCTTTTGACAGTAAACTGTAGGTTGCATACAAAGAGACAGGGGTCAAGTTGAAATTGTCCATCACCCAGACAAGCAGAACTCATTTGGATGCAAACGAGTGCCTACAATATTCAAATATTCAATATATATTCAGAGCTTGGGAAAGCGCTGGACTGACGGACCCTCCCCCTACAGACACGCTTCATACCCGTGTTCAGCCGCCGGGTTCAGAGGTACTGCAGCTGTGTGGGATGTATGTTTACTATGGCATCTTTGACTTAAAAAAATCTCAGAAAAACACACAGACCTACGGAAATCTGTGAAAGGATAAAATTGATCCAAATATTATTGAGCTGGAAACTATGTTACGTTATTTTTAAGTTATTTGACGGACAGAGCAGTTGTGGGACTCGCAGAAGAGCACCTGTCACAAAAACGTCAAGGCATGGGAACATTTTTTTTTCCTCTTATTACTCCACATACGTGTTCCCATGAGGAGTTCTGGAGGAAAAGGGTTCACTTCACTATGTCTTTGATTTGAATCACTAGAAAGGTCACTTATATCAAAAAGTTACAATCGTTTTGTACACTTCGACTGTCCTTAAATGAAGTTTTAATAAAGGAGTAGTAATAGCAATTCCTTCCGATGGATATAGTAATACTTGAGTCATTACTAATGGCCAGTGTTGGGAGTAACGCATTACAAAAGTAATACATTACAGTAACATATTATTTTTTGCTGTAACGCAGTAGTGTAAGGCATTACTAATCAATTTTCAGTAATATTTTACTCGTTACATGTTCAGTGAGGCTTGTATTACAGTTGTATTACAGTGTGTTGTCTGCTTTTACTTCTTAAAGGCAACAGACTGTGTGAAAGTTTTAAAGCAGTCTTTTAGTGCCAGTTCAGAGCGGTCGCGTCTGTATCATTGTTTTTTCCTCATAAATGCGAATACGAAAACTAAAATAAAATGAATATTTTAAGTTCTATGGAGACTGGAGAGCCAACCCTTCCTCATCCGATTTGCGCAGTGTAATTAACAGAATTACAAAAAATATATTTTACCTCCTATTTTTTTGTCACGCATGAATGTGCGTCTTTTCCCTAATATTAAAAATAAAACATAGACTGATATTTGTCTAATGTCTGGAGTCCTTTAAGGAAGTAGCCTATATACGTTTCAGTACATGTATTTTCTGAGAATTTTTATTTCAAGTTTTGACTGCAAATGTCATGTCCATAATGCTGGACTTCCCCAATTTTAAATAATTTATCCTCAACTAGTTTTGTGGTGTAGGTCTACGTATTTTATAATGTTAACTTCAAATAAAACTAATAGCCTAATTTAAGGATAAGGCAGCATTGGATCTGGACGGTAAGGAGAATAACGCTGGAGTTGGAAGAGGTTTGTCGCGATTCTGTAGGTTTGTAGATCTGAGTCGTGTGGCGAATCGCGATTTCGGTTTCATATTGCATATCGTTACAGCCCAAAAGTTGAGTTCTGCTTAGTTATTTTGGTGAAAGTAACTCAAAAGTAATGCATGAGTAATGTAACGCATTACAATTCTGAGACAGTAATATTGTAAGGTAATGAATTACTTTTAAATAACAGTAACAAGTAATACCTAATGTATTACAGTTTGGAAGTAACTTGCACAACACTGCTAATGGGTTACAGTTACCTTATATTATACATTAATTATGAATAGCAGTTCTTAGTCTTCAGTGAAGTATGAAAGTTAGCTGATAGTGAACTATATTCAACTGAGCACTAATACTTACTAATTTGATAATCAGAGTTTCTTGTTAGTTAATAGTTACTAGAGCGTTAATAGTGTGTTACTCATTTGTTCCTGTGTCATTATTCGTTATATAAAGGAACATTATGCTAAAGTGTTACCAGGTTTGCTTTGTGTGTGTGTGTGTGTGTGTGTGTATATCTTCCAATTTGTGATTTATAATCAGTGTTGTGCAAGTTACTTCCAAACTGTAATACATTAGGTATTACTTGTTACTGTTATTTAAAAGTAATTCATTACCTTACAATATTACTGTCTCAGAATTGTAATGCGTTACATTACTCATGTATTACTTTTGAGTTACTTTCACCAAAATAACTAAGTAGAACTTAACTTTTGGGCTGTAACGATATGCAATATGAAACCGAAATCGCGATTCGCCACACGACTCAGATCAACGAACCTACAGAATCGCGACAAACCTCTTCCAACTCCAGCGTTATTCTCCTTACCGTCCATATCCAATGCTGCCTTATCTTAAAATTAGGCTATTAGTATTATTTGAAGTTAACATTATAAAATACGTAGACCTACACCACAAAACTAGTTGAGGATAAATTATTTAAAACTGGGGAAGTCCAGCATTATGGACATGACATTTGCAGTCAAAACTTGAAATAAAAATTCTCAGAAAATACATGTACTGAAACGTATATTGGCTACTTCCTTAAAGGACTCCAGACATTAGACAAATATCAGTCTATGTTTTATTTTTAATATTAGGGAAAAGACACACATTCACGCGTGACAAAAAAATAGGAGGCAAAATATATTTTTTGTAATTCTGTTAATTACACTGCACAAATCGGATGAGGAAGGGTTGGCTCTCCAGTCTCCATAGAACTTAAAATATTCATTTTATTTTAGTTTTCGTGTTCGCATTTATGAGGAAAAAACAATGTTACAGACGCGACCGCTCTGAACTGGCACTAAAAGACTGCTTTAAAACTTTCACATAGTCGGTTGCCTTTAAGAAGTAAAAGCAGACAACACACTGTAATACAACTGTAATACAAGCCTCACTGAACATGTAACGAGTAAAATATTACTGAAAATTGATTAGTAATGCCTTACACTACTGCGTTACAGCAAAAAATAATATGTTACTGTAATGTATTACTTTTGTAATGCGTTACTCCCAACACTGTTTATAATGCAGTGAATCATTGGTCAGAGTTTGGGTTCTTGCCACTGTCGCCTTTGGCTTGTTTATGAAGTCACTTAAAGGAGTAGTTCACTTTTAAAAAAAACTTTTGCTGATAATTTACTCACCTCCATGTCATCCAAGATGTCCATCTTATTCTTTCTTCAGTCGAAAAGAAATTAAGGTTTTTGATGAAAACATTCTAGGATTTTCTCCATATAATGGACTTCAATGGGAACCAAACGGTTGAAAGTCCAAAAGACAGTTTCAGTGCAAACTGTTCAAAGGGCTTTAAACGATTCCAGACGATGAATAAGGGCCTTATCAAGCGAAACGATCGGTCATTTAATAAATAAATAACAAAGATTAAGTTTTATAAGCTCAAATGGTCGCCTTGCTCTGTTCTGTGATGCAAGTTCGTGACTCTCCTGTTCGAACTCGTTCATCAAAATGAACAAATCTTTTTTTGTGTCATTTGGTTCAGTCAACGAACGAAATGAACGAAAAAGATTTATTCATTTTAACATGGGGGTGAGTAAACACCTTTAACTAAGTTCGGGCACGGAGCTCGGAGCCCTCACTCCGTACAGCACGCCAAATACGCATTTAATCCTACTCCCTCAAAATTATATGCAAGTGTGAACTTGTGAAATTAATTAATTAATTAATTAATTTTAGAGATCGCCTTATGAACAAAGGCTTTATGTGATGCTGCCTTTGAATGAGGAACGGAATAAGGCCGGAGTGCATAATGCCTATAAATGCTGTGTGCAGCCAACACACAGTATCAACGATTAAGGCTGTGAACAGTCGTCGAACCCTTGACAATCAGGATTTGAAAGATTTGACTTTTTTACTCATGGGCCAATTTGGCTTCTACATTTTTTTTACTTACTGGACATTCAGAACTTTTACTAGCCAAAAAAAAAAAAAATTAACCTGATTAACTATGTCACAGCTTTTAGAAATATATATGTATAATTAGGGCCGGGCAACGATTAATCACGATTGATCGCATCCAAATTAAAAGTTTGTGTTTACATAATATATATGTGTATAGTGTGTATAATTACTGTATATTGTATATATAAATACACACACATGTGTGTATATATTTAAGAAATATTTGCATGTAGCCTATATACTGTAAATATATTTATACATCATTTATATTAAATATAAATATTAATATTTGATATATTAATAAAAAAAATTCTTAAATATATACTTGCATGTGTATGATTTTTTTATATATATACACAAAATAATTATACAATTATGTAAACACAAATTTTTATTTTGGTTGCGATTAATCGCGATTAATCGTTGCCCAGCCCTAATATATATATATATATATATATATGAAGAGTTCAGATGCAAAAGCCTCTAAATGCCATTTGAAATTTTCTTCTTTAATGATGATTTTTATGAAACTTGTATATTTAAGTTCAGTGATTTCACTTAAATGGCAATGATAATTACCTATTAATTGTTATTTAAGTGAAATTACTGAACTTAAATATACAAGTTTGATAAAAATCATCATTAAAGATGAAAATTTCAAATGGCATTTAGAGGCTTTTGCATCTGAACTCTTCATATATATATAATCAAATTTGGATTCAAACATTCATTATTTATTCAAACAAAATCCTGTCATCCAGCATCTCCTCCTTTCCTGTTTCATCCTCATCCTTTTCACTTTTCAATTTGTTTTAGGAGGACATATCAATAAATACAGTACAATGAACATAACAAATATAGGATGTTGGAAAATACCAATGTATTTTCTGTTAATGAAATGCCTTTTAATCTTCGCTTGCAAATGAACAAGCGTACAGTTGTTTGTTGCGTTGTGACGTGTGTTTAAGTCAGCCAGATATGCACAGATTCTTCACAATACGCTGTTTAAATATATCATGATGACTGTTGAGTATTTGTGATAAATCAAAGGTCTGAGCAAAAGTGAGTAAATATAAGTAACCCGCCAAATCGTCTCGTGATTTGACAGCGTTTCCCGCCGCTGTTGATTTCTACCCACATTTGGCAGGTCGACGGGGGTTCATTTCGAACCCTGTTGACAGTCACCCATAGGAATGCCACAAAACACGCCAACCCGATCCAAATCCATCCGCATCACCACTGAGCCACTTGAGCGTCACCCATAAGTCATTGCACATCAGACACCTTCTATTTCCTAAACGCATCAGAGCCACCTGATGCCAGCCATCATTTTCAGCCCAGGATCAATTGAAATCCTGTGTCATTGGAAACTCTGTACGGATGAGCTAATGAAATAAACACAATTGGATAGCAGAGAGTGTGGGTCAGGCCAGAGTAAGTGCCTATTTACCTGAATGAGAGGCTGGTATAATGTATTGGAGTGGATATCACATTAACCTGCCAAAGCCTTTTTAAATGGGGTCCAGGGCTTAAACTGATTTATCTATTGGCTCCCCCAGGGGCACTTTAGAGTGTGCAGCCCATCCAGCTCACCCATCAGAGCAGATATCATTACTGCTCAGTCAGGCCAGCGCACTCACACTACAGGTGTGTGTGAGCCAACGCTGTAAGTAAAAATAATAATAAACCCAGAATGGCGCATATTAGATGTATTTCTGAAAATCTAACAGAGGGAATTGATTGGATTGTCAAAGTGGGCTATACTTAGCAGGACGGAGTCAAGCGTTTGGAGGACAGGGGTTGAGAGGGGTTCATAACATATTCACCTAACCCTCATGTCCATTCAGAAACGTATCGGCTCACTTTATATTTTAGGTGTCTTTAACTACTATGCTCTTAATAATAATAATTGTTGGGCATACAATGTACTTATTGTGTTGATGTTGAATTGCTGCTATTAAGGTGGATCCCCACTGTAAAAAAATGAATGTGCTTTATCTAATCAAACAAATTGTGGCAACAGATTACAAGCAATATTATTAATTAAATTTAACAAATTAGAATTGAGTAATAATGAATCAAATTAATTCCTTAAAAGTTTAAGGAATTTTAAATGAGCAACAACAACAACAACCAAAAAACATACATTTAAGTCACCATTACACTCTCAGAAAAAAAGGTACGAAAGTTGTCACTGGGGCTGTATATTTTCAAAAGGTACACTTTTGTACCCAAAGGTTGCATATTGATACCTTAGTGGTACATATTAGCACCTAAAATGCACATATTAGCACCTGAAATGTACATATTAGCACCTAAAATGTACATATTAGCACCTAAATGTACATATTACCACCTAAAATTTACATATTAGGACCTAAAATCAAATGGACATACGTATTAGCCCCTGAAATGTACATATTAGCACCTAAAAGGTACATATTAGGGCCAAAAATGGACATATTAGCACCTGAAATGTACATATTAGCACCTAAAAGGTACATATTAGTACCTAAATGTACATATTACCACCTAAAATGTACATATTAGGGCCTTTTGAAAAGGTGCAGCCCCAGTGACAGCTTTTCTGAGAGTGTATGGTGATCGGTGTTTGTTTTAAAATGACGGTTTTCTCCTTCAGTGAATCTGCTTGTTAACATCAGGTGTCTTCAATGTTGTCAATGTAAATAAAGAGTTCTTAATTAATCTTTGACGTCTGTCTGTTAGTGAGATATTTTTGTTAAATTTTTTGGTGTAAACTCTTTTAAGGAATAATTTGATTAATTATTACTCAATTCTAATTTGTTCAATTTAATTAATAATATTGCTTGTAATCTGTTGCCACAATTCTATTGATTAGATAAAGCATATTCATTTTTACAGTGTATAGGTGTGTTTAAGAGAGGGTTAAAAGGTAAAGGAAGGCTCAGTGTAATTATAGATGTAATTACATACAGTAAATGAAATACAGCTGTAACTATGTTCAGGTATTTTTTATATAAGTTCAGTGTAAAAACTTCATTTTTAAAAATGACCAATTTAAAATGTTACATGGTGTACTAGTACATTAGTTAAAGACACTTTAGTGGGACTGACTTTCTTGGAGAATATAAAAGAAGATATTTTGAGCAGTGGGTTTTAGATGTTGTTTTAAATGTTGTTCGATTTGCGACGTTCGTCAAAAATCTTGTTTTGTATTTGTGGTGAGCAGGACGGCCGAGGGACGTGAGAGAAAGTCGCGAGAAAGGGTCTTGTTTGTGGCGAATAAATTACTTTTATTTTATTATTTTTTCTTGTTCTCTCAAAGTTTTCAAAGCTTGTAAGTTCGACATTCAATGAACTTCCAGTTGTCTGAGTGAAATCTTGGTACAACCACAGCTGTAAAACCAGCACCCATCTAAGAAGTCAATTAATAATTTGCATGCATATAATGAAAGAAATGTAGACCTTATCATGAGAACTGTTTCATTTGTGAGATAAAACGCACTGCATGATCAGAGATAACATTTACACAAAGAACAAACACCGTGTGTGAGAGCGAGACTCGACTGTACACAGAGGAAAACACACAAGATCCACACTAAATATGAATACTAATCGCAATAATAAACTAAATATAAAGCCATTTATTAAGTACAGTCAGGTGTCATTTGTTCAATTTGTTGTTAATGGACATATTTGGTGAGGTTATAAGATGATAATAATAAAAGCATAATGTTTGTGATGACCTAATTTCTCTGTTTAATTGCAAATTGAGGTCTCAATGATTTTAATAAGGTTTTATTTATTCATTTGTTTATTAAAACTTATAATATAGCTTTGTGTGAGAAATAGGCTTTGTTGTTTTCCCAGAAAATCTTAATCTTGCTAGACAGTTGTGGTCACTATTCAGTTCACTGTACACTGTAAAATAATACTGTTGGTTTAACTTAAAAAAATAAGTAACCTGGTTGCCTTAAATTTTTAAGTTGATTGTTTTGGAAAAAGTGAGTTAAAACAATGAAGTAGATTGATTTAATCATCAGAAACTCAAAATAATAAGTTTTCTGTACTAAATAAATTATTTAAGTTGATTAGACAAAAGAAAAAAATGTTGCGATAACAAATATTTTTTTTACAGTGTATTAAAAACAGCAGTTTGAACATTCTTCTAAACATTTACTTTTGTGTTCCACGGTTTTACAGTGACCTTGTTACATGTTACATGTAGTTACCACAGTAATAACTTTAAATTATGCAAACTAAAGCAAAACCGAACCCTATAAATACATGTTGATATTTAAAGGACAACTCCGGCGCAAAATGAACCTTTGGTTTAATTACACATTGCTAGTACCTAGTCAGCCGTTATCTGAGATTTGGTTTCATGATTGCCGAATGTAAATAGTTTTATCTCTAAAAACAGTTTAGCCTATAGCGCTAGTATAATGCTAGTATATAGGGCATAGAGTAATGACAAATAAAAATTGCTTGTTATTACCACTAACGAGGCTCAAAATAGCCACTTCGTATAAATCGTTGAAAGCTAGCCCAAGCTAGCTCATAATTTGTGCATCACATAGACAACATATTGTGTATGTACTCAAAAAAAAAAAGATACAAGTTTCTGTATGTATGTATATATATATATATATATATATATATATATATAAAAGAAAGAAAAAATAAATAAATAAAGGACTATTATAAATCGCAAAAAAAAAAAAAAGAAATGGTTGAAAGTGGACAAAAAAGACGGATTAAAATACAGGTGTGAACGGGAATGTATCTCCCTCGTCTACTTGTGATCCGATCGACCCAAATGCATCTTGATACCAGGTGTAAACACGGCCAAGGACACAAGATGAAGTGGTCCTGAGCAGTCACACTGGCTGTGTAAGACGTTCTGGTCTGGTCTCCACTCACCTCATCTGGTTGGGTCACCACCACAGCTGGCGTTTCTTCCTCGAGATCATATCTTCTCTGTGTAATGCGGTTCTCATGATCTTGCTTTAGTTCTTCCTGATCAACCCCCTCGTTCTCCAGGATCTGTTCAGTTTCTTGTTCGGTAGGATCGTGCCGGCGACTGTGGCTTTGACTGGCTGCGGACTCATCTGTGAAGGCCAGAGCTGGAGCGGAGGTCTCGAGGTCTGGCTCTAGTCCGTCTCGGGTGAGATGTTTTAACTCACAAATGTGCTGCTCTGATCCTAAAGACGATGGAATGAACTCATGCGTCGAAAGCTCAGACTCCTGAAAATACAGAGAAGAACACATATATTTTTAGACCTGCCAGTTTTTCCAAAAAGTTAATCAAATTATTTACATTATACGCCATATAATTAAATGTCAATATGATGTTTATTTCTATGTTATAAATCACTGGCCAGGGGTGGGTTTCCCGCAAGCATCGTTAGCCAACTATGGTCGCAAGTTCCGTCGTTACGAATAGAGTTCAATGGAAATTGCGACCAACTTGCGACCATAGTTGGCTAACGAAATCCATTTTGCATTCAAGTAACGGCTGCTCACAAACTGTAGAAAATGTTTAGTCAGGTGACCGAAAAAATGTGCCTATTAATTACTAACCAACTAATTCTAACCAACCAACCGCTACAATAACGATCCTCTGTTGACCTCAAGTGGGTTTTTTTAAAATACATTTTTATAAGTTTTGCCATTTTACTGGATAATTGGATTTGTTATTTTTAATGTGTCCACTTAACAAATTAAAAGTTAATTGCACATTTCAAGGTACAATTATAATATTACATATTATATGTAGTGTTCACACTTTTAGGGTGCTTTCACATCTGTAGTTCGGTTCATGTGTTCTGGACCAAGAGTGAAAAACGATACTTTGTAGCATTTTTCAGGGGTTTTGGTTCGTTTTCACACCATACTGATTGCTCTGGTCCGAATCAGTTGATGAGTTGATGAAACGAATCAAAACATAGTCACGTGACAGCATTCACATTACTCGTTGTCCAGATATGTCTTGAACATATTTCCATAACTGCACTTCGATTGGTCAGAACGTGCGTGAAAATCCCAACAGAACTCCAACAGTAAACAAAGAGGATCGAGCAAAATCCGGCTGACATGCGGAGAATTAACTCACAATATATGTTCAGAATCAGCACGAGCTTTATCCTTTTGCAAATCCCCAAACAACAAAGCATAGACGCGATATAAAAAAGAGAATCACTGTGCGGTGTGGACAACTTCAGTGTTCATGATGAGTGTTTTAGTGAGAGTGCAGAATGAGGTAAGTCAGTCATGGCTTAAAGGGAGCTCTATTGGCTATATAAATAATCATTTTGTTTTTCTACGGCAGCTGGTTTAGTCCAAAAATGTGCAGTTATTTGGCAGTTGGGTCTGTTCGAGGTCGGATCAGAGCCCGTCTAACGGAGAGCCGTGGCACTTCCTATTAGCCCCGTTGTGTATCATCTTGGTTGCAGTTCCATTAGAATTCCACTGGAGGTGATCGCGGGCGAGAGCAGAATGAATGGGAGTCTATGGGGCTAAACGGCTAAAAGTGTCTCTTTCACCTGCTTGTCGTTAAATCAAAATAGATTTTATTGTTGATTCCGCAAGTTCAATATAGATTATAGGCCAAAAGTCGAATGAACGAGTACTTATATCCTTTTGATTTCTTACAGGTTAGGCCGTTGTTGGCCGGAAGTTGTGTACGGAAAAGCTTCTGTGCTCCTATTGGTCAACCTCATACATGTGACGGAACCGTCGTGGACGACCGTTAAAAAAATTAAACATGCTAGTTTTTTTGTCATGAAGCATCGCAGACGCGACGTAGGTTGTCGCCCACTATGACACACTATACGAGATGATACGATCTAATCTTGCGTCCCGACGCCCGTTGTTGTTTACGAATCCCCACAACACCCTAGGTCAAACGGATTGTGCCAAAATCAGGCTAAAATCGTGTAATCTGAACCAGGCATTACATAGATTTGTGAACAGTATTTGAGAGAAATAGGTCTTTGGTGTACATAGAAAAAGTTCAGCTCAAGAAAAATTGGGGCAAAAACAAAAGTGTTGCATTTATATTTTTATTCAGTGTATATAGGCCTTTGCACATGCTGATTGGAAAGATAATTTTAACATGTTCCTCGTGAACTTTACATCATTAAAACGAACCCTGGTGCGATTGCTCTGTTTAGTGCGGTTCATTTGAATATGTGTAAAGCGCAGCAAATCCAATCCAAACGAACTCTGCGGTCAGCATGTAAACAAACCAAAAACTGGACATGATGTCACGAGATGTGACACTAAAAAGGACAGAATGCTCAAGCAAACCTGTTTTTTTCTCGTCGGGATGTTGCCCATCACAGTTCAGTACAGGCATCAGAACCGCATATCCTCGCAGATCTTCATTTGTGTGATTCCTGCCGCCGTTCGGATTACACACTTTATAAGTTCTTCACAAGTCCTCTCAGTTGGTTAAACACCATCATATGTTGCTACGTATAAAAAAAATGTCAATGTGAACGCTACGCAGACCAGGACTAAATGTTTTTTTGGGGGGTCCAGACCAAATTAAACAAGCGAACTGAACAACAACCCTGTGTCCGCTTGTTTGGTGCACACAGGGTTCGCATGGTAGAGTTCACACTTGAAACCAAATTAACCACACTAACAGAGAAATCGCACCATAAAATCATGACATACAGTACATAGGAAATATATGTTTATCAGTACAAACCAACATTTGGTAGAAAACTGTCTAGCCTCTACTAAGTGATACTGTAGCTTAATTCAATCTAAATATGCGACCGTGTTACCCATTCCGGCATATTTATTGCTCAAGTCACACCAAACCATCATTAAAGAAACATTACCACACTAACTTCCTCTTATCGTCACCGTAACAGCATCATGTGCCGTTTTTGTGCTAATCTAAAACGGGTTGACAAGCACAAATCCCCTTTAGCTGAGGAATAACATTTCACTCAGCGCCGGCATGATTACTCTTCATTAGCCTGTAATGTGACAGTTTGACAAGTGCAGTGGCTGTTTTAGTCACCTGCTGATGCGTGTACACGGCCCGGTGGAGATGAGACCTCTCTGGAAGTGGCCATTAACCACAGTTCATCTGTCAGACTTCAGTCCACACTCAACCTCCACTCCACTTCATTTGGAAAGAGAAATCCCAGTGGACTTTGTGTCATTTATAGCAGCGGTCATGTTCATTAAGAGCTCAGGGGTGGCCATTTATATTCCGGCGCTACACTTCATGTTGAGGCTTGTAACGATTTACTTTTTTGGTGAAAAAATGAGTTCAATTTTTATTTGCACATCCATTGCTTTCTGAAACAAAACCCCCATCCAAAATGTTTTAGATTTTTCCCACCAGCCAGAAAACTGGAAATCAACCAGATAAGTCCTTCAATGACACGTCACGTTCAAATATCCCAGCATGCTTTCCACATGTCACAGCTGTTCTTGCCTCCATTTCCACTGGCATGTCATGTCTTTCATTAGACAAGAATGTCTCGGTAAAATGTCCCCCCATTCAAGTTGGTTTAAACAGTCAGGTCCAATGGGTATTCATTACACACGGATTGGTAACTGGCTAGGAATTGCTTTCCTGTACATAACGGTCAGATGTGTAATCCAAGCCTTTTGCAATTAATTAAGAAACGCTGTGGACATGTGGCCGCTTGTACTTTGGCCCTGTCTGGACAATGACTGATTCGTCTTGGACTGAAGAAAATGTAAAGCATTTGATGTTTCTGAATACTTGTGCAATGAAGTAACTCCACTGTTAGATTTGTCAGGAATCTAATTAATCTGAAGATTCAGTGTTGGGATAACAGGAAATATATCTCAATGAAATGTAGACCACATGTTGACATGAGAATGATGTGATAAAACTGCTACTAGCTAACCTTGTCTGCCCAAAGCTACATTAAAGTTCAACTCCTGTCATGACCATGCAAAGTCTAAAGGTCATTGCACACTGTCCGAAAATTTCGTATGCGTGTTTTTTGTCATTCGGTGGCTCTGAATTGTCAAAACACCTCTCAAATGAAGAGTTCACTTGAAATGAACATGATTGACACAACATGAGGTCGCATCTATTTTTTAACGTGCAAAATTTCGGACGAGAACTTTTGATGCGCAAAAGAAGAAAAATGGGGCCCATGGGAATTACACAGGTAACACCTAATCTGCCTAGAATAGTAGTCTCATTGCTAAAAGATCAATTTAGGTCATATTTGAATTGGAAAAATTAATATAAGTCTTTTCACAAAAAATATAAACTGCCCATTTCTGCTTTTAAACACTCCAGAATATCTCGCCACATAGGCTTCTCTTTTCAATGCAGTTGTGGCTGTTTTACAAACTGAGGTAGAAAACTAAATTATTTTCTGTAGTACTCGACATCACAAACATTAACGCTTTTACAAGTAATGTGAGCTATGTTATCAGATCACTTTATTCCGAGTAGCTAGTAGAGTAGAGCATTACTTTTCAATTTACAACATAATATGCAGAGGAGTTGTGTGCGCTGTGTGTTAACTTATTGTAGTTCTAAGGGCCAGATTTACTAAACAGGGCAAATTAGCGTCAGAAAAATTCCATTAAAACAATTCCATAAAAACTATTCCATAAAAGTGGAAAGTCTTACGTGTTAGCTACTCACAACGAGCAAATTAAAGAAGACAGCCGGTTCATTTACATGTGACCAACACAAGACCAAAATGAGCAAACAAAGCGTATTAGCATCTGGTTTAAAGGTGCAGTGTGTATTTTTTAGCGACATCTAGCGGATCGGTTGCAAGTTGCACAGTATTCAGTATACCTCAAAATGAATAAAAACAGTGAGATGCAACCTCAGAATTACACGTAAACCTTTAACAATTAAATATGACAAATACCAAAAATATACTTTATGCATATAATCACACTTTATTAACCTTTGATGATCCAATTTAACCATGCCAATCAGCATACATGACATAGATAAGCATCACATTTGTTTCTTTTTATTTTTTTACTGCCGAATTAATGTTGATCTTTCTTTTCCTGTGTCCTTTTTATGTTATTAGGTGAGAAAAAGTAACGCAAAAGTAACGTAACGCATTACTTTCCATAAAAAGTAACTAAGTATTGGAATTAGTTACTTTTTTAGGGAGAAAACCAATATTGTATCACATTACTAAAATTAATTAAAATTCTAATAATTAAATTAAATTATTCTAATCTTACTAATATTATTAAAATGAACTTTCCCTAACACTGGTCACAGACGAGCTTAAAGCGACAGTTCACCCAAAAATGAAAATTCTGTCAGTATTTACTCACCCTCGTGTTGTTCCAACCCGTAATGCTGCGTTCACACGAGACGCGAATAGCGCGTCAAATTCATGTCTACCGCGTCTTGTTTGACGCTTGACCACTTTGTGTAAATTCACGTGTAAATTTCGCTTCAAACTTTTGTTTTTACGCGCGTCAGTTTCACTCTTGACACGTGTAAAAACAAAAGTTTGAAGTGGAATTTACATGTGTCAGAATCGAAATCCGTTGGCGGCCATTTTTTATGTCGACCAAGCATTCATCAAGAGAGTCACTGCTCTGTATTTGCTCTGGAGAGCTAGAACAGCAGCGTGGGGATCATCACCGCCGTATTTGTGTCTACCGGACCCTTCGGAGGCGAACCGTTTGGCGAGTTTCACCATTTGCTAGCTCCAGGAGCTTCGCCTGGATGACGGCCACTGTCAGCGGTACTTTCGCCTGTCCCGCGCCCAGTTTCAGACTGATCTCATGAAGTAGCGTGTGTATGACACGCCAATTCGTATTTCCATTTTTGGCGTGCTATCAACACGCATAATCGTTTTTCAGCGTGTTTATGAACGCTATTGACTTAAAGTTATTACTGTATATATAAATATATGACTTACCTCAACCCCGTCCCTAAACCTACCCGTCACTGGGGTTAATGGCATTTATGACTGTTCCCTTACCATCCTAGGAAAAAAAAAACATCGCTCCCCAGATGTAGATCTACATTTTGCTTCGTTTCGCATGGACATTTGACAGCGTGTACAGACATGCGGAATCACTCGGACATTAATGGCGTAGACATACATGCATACACGCGGATAGCTCAGAAGGCGTAGAGATAACACGCTACTTGACTCGAAAGTGGCATGTATGTTTACGCAAAAGTCATGATGTCATGTTACCATTTTGATGACCTGTTGTCGCACCCTCATCCACCTAATCTGTCATTTATTTTTGTTTTGATGATAAATAGAGCCAGCCTCCAAAAGTTATTAACCTGTCCTGTGATTTTTTTCTCTCACACGTCCAGATACGGACTTATGCACATGTATGCTGGTTGTCTTTACATCATAATACTATTTCATATAATCTAGATATGGAATAAATAACATTCAATACAAAATTAACATGTGTCCTACTGTATATTGAAATGAAGTTTTGAGTGATAAAATATTTGCTTTTTTGTGCATTAGAACCAAACGCATTTAGTCATATTACAAAATAATTTATTGAAGCATCCAGATCCTTCACCATGTGAGCAAGCAGCAGGCTCTTGATTGGTTAACGTGGCGTGAATTTGACGCCAAAGTTCAGATTTTTTCAATCGGGCAGCAGGCGCGAATTCAAACGTGTGAATGCACAAATAGCACTAACTAAATAATTCACACGTAACGTAATTCGCGCATTTCGCGCGTAACGCATCTTTGCAATGACTTAACATTGAAATCATTCACACCTGACGCGCTATTCGCGTCCGGCTTGAGCGCACCATAAGACCTTCGTTCATCTTCGGAACACGAATTAAGATATTTTTGATGAAATCTGAGAGCTGGATCACTGCTGCATACTAGTCCATAGGCTTCTTGAGGGATCGAAACTTGCCGGCCTCGAAAAGTTATCAAAGACATCGTTAAAATAGTCCAAGTGACTACTATAGTGGCTCAATCTTATGTTTATCAAACGACGAAAACACTTTTTGTGCGAAAAAAACCCGACTTTATTTCAACTATTCATGTCCTCTCTTGGCCTCGAGTCAGGTTACAAGTTTAACAGCGTATGATCTGTTGTTGTACATCACACGCATGACCAGCATCGGCCAATAGTGAGCCACTGTAATCACTTGGATTATTTTAACGATGTCTTTAATAACTTTTTAAGGCCAGCAAGTTTCAATCCCACAAGAAGCCTATGGACTAGTATGGAGGAGTGATCCAGCTCTCAGATTTCATCAAAAATATCTTAATTTGTGTTCCGAAGAAGAACGAAGGTCTTATGGGGTGGAACAACATGAGGGTGACTTTTCATTTTTGGGTGAACTATCCCTTTAACTTCCACTAAACTCGGGAACATTTCTTGAATAAGCACAAAAAACATATTTTATCCAAAGAGTACTTTGAGTAAAAACTTTCTTAGAGTTCTGTAAAGCTTATTATAGCAGAGAGCAATAAACAGAGAAATTAGACCCGTTGTTATATGTTGAGAAGTCTCAGAAATAAAAGTGTCACGGTGTCCAGTCTGCAGCTGCTGTGGACACTTTAGTTAATCCAGTGTTCATTTCCATCTACATTCTACAGATACGTGATATCCACAACAGCGCCTGAATACTGCAAAGCTCAAAGCCACAGGGTTCACCTGGGCTCAAAACAAAGCGGGAACAAGGGTTCGTTCAGCAACGAGCGGCTAAAGGACACCAAAGATGAAATGACACGAGTCCCCAAACAACCACCTTACAGGATAAACGTCCAGGGCAAACAGAAACAAGCGGGGCAGGGCTAATCTTTGCTAATATTAAAGCTCAGGTAAGCTGAGGAATTCCCTGAAGAATGGAAAAAGGAATTCAGTATTAACTTCAGTATTAACAAGCAATTGGTGGACACATTTATTTATAACACGGCTCGAGCAAAGTTTGGCTAAAACAGGCACTATTACTCGCACGACTACAGGGACAGGTTGACTTTTTAAAACTTTAGGACAAATTTATTTTTATTTAGTGTACATAACACTAAATGGATCCACAGCCAAGAATATAAGATAACATTCAACAGACTGTATCCATCTGCTTAATGAAGTCATATCACCATAAAACTGACTGTGATGCATCAAATCTGATGATGTTTGTGGAAAGAGAGCATTATTCATGCACCATAATCCTCAATCAATGTTCATTTACAGCCACTGGAGTTATTGACGCCTTCTGAATAAAAGTATAATCTTCCGAGACAAACGATTATCACTGTAAAAAGTGAAAATGCGCAGCTATTTCTACCCGGTCTGATCCATTATAGTTGTGTTGGTCTAACCCGACGTAGTACGTTTGAATCATATTCAATCATATTTTGCACTTTTAACTAATACAATTAATTTGGATCTTACTACGTTAAGCATATTGTTTTACCTTTTTTTTACAGTGTAGGTTTTATTTCATGTAGGTTGTCCATTTACTTTCAGGATATCATTGTTTTTATAGTTCAGAAAGCAAGGATCTCTGCAGGTAAATCATATATCACACTTTCACACGTTTCAAATGAATGATAAGCGTAACACTTTAGAGGTTCATCAGCTGTCGAATGGATTGGGGCTGCAAAACAATCTGAAGCCAGAGGTTGTGGTGTTGGAAAGAGGAGTGTATTGTGTTATGCTATACATAGTGTAAATGTGCATATAATTGCATATTGCACACTAACACATATATATCTTGTAAATTCGTGTGTCTGTTGAGCTTACCTTTTCCTCCACTGCAAAAGTAGGTCTTTGTTGGTCCATGGAACTGGCATCTAGATAAAAATTGATTAAAAAAAAGTAAAAAAAAAAAAAAAAAAAAAAAAAAAAACTATATTAAAACTGCTGAGTGTCAGGGTGAAATAGACACATTTGGGGATAATAGAATGTTTAAATATACCAGCAGAGAAAGTATTTTTCCGGTTAACTGATCTACAGCTATTCCAGTCTCACTTTATCAGACATTTAAATGATTATGGCAATGCTCTCTCTCTCTCTCTCTCTCTCTCTCTCTCTCTCTCTGTGTGTGTGTGTGTGTGTGGAATGCATTCGTATACACACTATAAACAGTGTATGTGAGTAATTGCAACCATAATGCTTACCTATAGTTTTATAAAAGAGAATAATGCATCAACACCCAGTTTCAAGTGGTATGTAAAGTGTTATAGTGCATTGTTGTAACCCATTAAAGGGCTTGCTGCATGAATTACCAGCTTTATAGGCTTCAAACACAGAGCAGTACTGCATTAAGCGCTTGGGTCTATTAATAGAGCTCGCAAATGAGATTATAGTCACCTCCCTGCATGTTTACATTGTTCAATGAATTCAATCGATACCTTTAGGCCTATGTTTTGTTGAGAGGTGTCTAGATAAGACAGGATGTCTACTAATAATACCCTGGCCGAGCACCATTATGAGCGGTTCCAGATGCTTCTTTACCTGTTCCAGCAGGATGTGTGTCAGCTCGCTCGTGTGTCGTTTGTGTAGAATCATGTGTTCCTCCATCTTCGGTCGAGAGGTCGCAACATTCCGCCTCAGTCGGGTTCGTGGAAGTCATGTTTAGGCTAACAGTGAGGGATTCCTGGGCGCATGATGTCAGAGGATCTCGCTCTCAGAGGATTACCTCACCTGCGTCCTCTACTGAACGCGACGCGACACGAACGCGCGTCAACGAGCGCAACTGACTCCAGGAAAGACATGTTACAGTATAGGCCGGCCTGTTGGTTGCCCGCGTTGATTTCAGACAGTGTAAACACACATGCGCACTCCAGAATATTACTATAAAGCGTTGAGTTTGCATAATGAAATGATATCTTTTATTTCTCATTGCAGGTATTACACCGAATTCTGTGACCCACCGTATAGGCCTACGCCTATATTAGTGGTTATGTTTACTGTTGGGATAGGGTATGATGACGACAGCACCATGATCACACAGATTCGCTGGGCACAGAATTATGTTGATCACCGTAAACTACAGAATAAAATAATGGACTAATCTAAAAATGAACTAAAATACTGCTACTCTCTTTAAAGGAATTATATATATATATATATATATATATATATATATATATATATATATATATATATATATATATATATAGGCTATATATATATATAGCCGGCTAGATCCGTTCACACGGAAAAGTTATCGCGTCCAAGAATAGCAAGAATTATAACGGAACGCATGGAAATTGATCAGAACACCTTTGAGGCCGTTTTATTATTATTATTATTATTATTATTATTATTATTACTCTTAACCGTTCACATGATTTCAAAACCAGTTGGCGCAGCAGAATGGACCAGCAGGCTGCAACTGGGCTAAAGGCTCACCTGTGATTGCAGAACAAAATATGTTTATATTGAACATTTATTGAGCAACAGTTTTTTGTGAAAATAAATCATAAAAGTGGTTTATTTTGTTTTAACAATCTTATAAATGAGAAGGTGGGCCTTATTTTGATAAATCAAATACTTTATTTTTTTATTCAATAAATATAGGGCTACTGTTATTAAAATATTTTAATATAAAACTATAGTCTATTTTAAAAATACAGTAACACAATTATTTTCAAAAGTAAAGATTCTGAATGCACTGATACAATCCCAAAATAATGAAATTTAGATTTAGAGTATAACATTAAATCATATTTTATGATTAATGTCATATATTTTTTTTAAATGGTTTCATGATGATTATCTCTATGTGGACACCACTTATTTATATAATACATAATATTTACCATCTTGATAGTTTTCATGACAGCAACAGTCTGTCCCAACAGCAGGGGCGCCTTTACCCAAAAATACAAGTAGGATTCTTTATGATAAAATTTGCTTTAAATTGCTCGAACAAAACCTAAAATCATTAACAAGACATTTTTATCAAAATGTAGTCAATTTTAGCGATTGTAATTTGCTATTTAATCTACAACATATAAAAACACATAAAATATTAGATCAAATTAGCGCAGTATCAGCGTCTTGAAAAGTGGGTGTTTCGGAAAGTTGTTCTGCCATCTAGTGGTTTAGAGGAAATCACATCAAGGAGCCTTTTACCCCGGTGCATCTTTAGCCCTGGTGCATAAAGCCTCGGTGCATCTTTTACACCGGTGCAACTTTAGCCCGGTGCATATTTAGCCCTGGTGCATTATTTTACCCCGGTTCATCTTTAGCCCCAGTGCATGCCACGGTGCATCTTTTGCCCCGGTGCATTTTTACCCCGGTGCATCTTTAGCCCCGGTGCACATGCATGTGTCCCGAAACCTGTTTTTACAAAGTGAATGTTATTCTGTTATGGTAGTGCTAAAAAAACAGAAAGTTCACTTTACTTAGGTTAGATGTTTTTTTTTTTTTTTTTTTTTTTAAATGATTAACAGCGAACGGCTTCAAGAATGTGTCCGAGTGAACTGCACTTGTTTTTAACTTTATATCGGCTATACGTGAGATGTTTAGAAAAGATGCGTAGCAACCAAACTTGCGCTTGAGAGAGAGAGAGAGAGAGAGAGAGAGAGAGAGAGAGAGAGAGAGAGAGAGAGAGAGAGAGAGAGAGGAAAAGTCAGCTTGAGCTTTTCTTTCCCTCTCCTTGAGGAAGCGCGCGGACCTCGAGACTCTTCTGCCGGTAACCGAAGACACTTTCTCACTGCTCGCTGCTCGTTATATCAGGAGTCGATCCGCTTTGCATGTTTGATCGTTTCCCCCTCGATGGCTCATAGGATGAGTGTGTTGGCTCTCGGGCTCGTGAGGAGACTGTGGCAGTGATCTGGTCATGGCGTTTCCACAGGGATACTTGTACCAGTCTTCGCTGTCTCTGTACTCGTGTCCCCCGTACGGCCCCGGCGCGGTCCCGGGAGCGCGGGCTGATGATCTGGGACGCTCCTCTAGCGGATCCGCCTTCGCCCCGTACGCGTCTTCATCCTTCACAAACACTGCACTCTTCAACTCCCTCCAGTACAGTCCCGAGTCCACCGCCCCCTTCACTTCATACGGGGTGAGTTTACTTCAATAAAGATGTTTGTCTATGATATTTCAGCAGTCAGCAGATATTTCAGCAGTGTTTATTTTTTTATTTTTTTTATGATTATGCATTCCAGTTCCTACAGTCACATTGATTTTTTTTACCTTTAGTGCACTTAAACATGTAGATATCTATAAAGTGTTTTTTACGACGCCAAAATTATTATTATTTTTACCTTTTATCAAAGTAGATTAATTTGCTTACATTTGTTTTTCCACTTTAAAATTTCATTAGGAAGGAACGCAGTAAACAAAACCTTCAAAATATTGTTAACGAATAGTGTGAATTAGCTAATTGCGAAATTTACATTCTAGAATATTAATTGTTTTCATTTAGTTTTGCTTACTGGGAAGCTTAACATGCTTCAGATCATTGTGTGATTAAGTTCATTTTTATCACGTTCGGTTAATATTCCAGAAGCATGTCACATTTGTGCTTTCCTCCTCGATGTAATCTTAATTCATGAATTCCTTGCCCAGGGCTCCCCATTTGAGTCTTCTCCGGGCATGGCGGGCTCCATCGGCTATCACCCGTACGCCGGTCCCCTGGGCGCGTACCCGTTCGGAGACCCCGCGTACCGGAAGAACGCGACGCGCGACGCCACCGCCACCCTGAAGGCCTGGCTCAGCGAACACAGGAAAAACCCTTATCCCACCAAGGGCGAGAAGATCATGCTGGCCATCATCACTAAAATGACCCTCACTCAGGTGTCCACCTGGTTCGCCAACGCCCGGAGAAGACTGAAGAAAGAGAACAAAATGACGTGGACGCCACGGAACAGGAGTGAGGATGAAGATGAGGAGGATAGTATTGATTTAGAGAAGAATGATGAAGACGATGAAGCGCTCAAAACAGCCGAAACAACACAGACGACCAAAGATGCAGGTGTTCATTCCCCCATCATTATGTGTGCGTGCTTGTATTGTTTTTACATGTCGTATAAAATATGAAATATTATTTTTGAACATATGTCAGTGACTAATAATAAGGTTGTATGAGATAAGTTAAAAGGGAAATAGGCTACACTTATTGCACCATGCGTGAATAGCCTACACATGAGTTTCAAACATTATAATAATGAACTTTTAGAACTTGTGGGTCAGGAATAATAGGTTTTAATATTTAGTGCCTTTTCATGAACAATTTCTTTAACATTAATAAATGATGGCCTTGACAAACTCGAGGGTCTGCAGGGGTTCTCTGTAAAATACAATTTCCTGTTTTATTTCTTCCTGTTTTCTTGTCACGCGACGTTTAGTGACAATTCATATTGAATATTTATATAGCCTATAGTAGCCTATAACAAATAGATAACAATTTGAATACAAAACAAATAAAAAAAAAAATGATTTGCAGGCTTTTAATGACACCTTTTTTTCCTGACAAGTTTTAGGCCTTTTTTTTTGCCTTCACATAAATCTTTACATCCCTTACAACAATATTTAAAACATACTTTTATTGTAGCCTATTTTTAATAACTCGATTGATTCGGGGGGGGGGGGGGGGGGTCTGTTGTTGTTTTGTGTTATTTATAATATTAACGCATGCACGCGCCTTTCTAACAAGCCTTTTGCCATTCCATCGCAGTTGGCGACGAGCGCGCGGGAGATCGCGACGACGCGACGGATAGCGTCATCATCGACTGTGAGGAAGAGGAGAATCGGACAGTCTCTGAGTCTCCGGTGCCCACGACCTCCTCACCCCAAAACGAGCTGAGTGAAAGCAAGCTGAAAACTGAAAACTGCAACGCCACCTCTGTCATTAATTCCGCGGCCCCGACTCCTAAACCCAAGCTGTGGTCTCTCGCTGAAATCGCTACCTCGGATAAGAGAGCCGACGCGTCGTCGCCCGCCGGGTCCCCCGCGCAGTGCCCGTTCCCCCCCACGCGCTTCTACTACACGTCTCCGTTCTACGGGGGATTCACGAACTACGGCGCGTTCGGAGCGCTGAACGGCTCCGCGTCAAACTCAACGCTTCTGAACGGGATTAACCAGACTGCGTTACACAGAGCGAGAGACAGCAAACTGACGCAGGACATGAGCAAAGATCTCGCGTTTCAGCACCGGAGGCCGAATGTGTAACGCTGGCTGTTATAGGCTACATCATTTCTGGTTTCAACGGGATTTGTCAGTGTGACAAAGGGCAAATGATAAAGCAAACAACTTTTTTAATATTTAAAAAGGAAATGGTATTGAAATATTTGTTTTCTTTATATATCTATTGTAAAATATTTGTGCAAGAGGCCAAAGTACTAATTTAAAAGATTTTTTTTGTAATCTCAATCAGCTGTTAAAATGAGTTCAGTCTTTGCATTACAAACTATGATCATGTGCCATTCTGCTAAATCTACTTTTGCGAAAAATGCAAATTTCCAAATCCATATGAATGCATCAGCGTATTTATTTGTGCATATGTTCTCTTGAAACTTCACACCCGTTATATGAAGAGATTTTGAAATATAGATGTGTGAGGTGTTTTTGTATGGAACAGAAGAGGAACTACAGGGTTGGCATCATCATAACATGCTCTGAAGACATCAGGCAAGAACATTTAGTAGCTGGAATTTGTTTTGTTTTTTTGCAGCCAAGCTATTCTTCATATCATCCTATTCTGACCCCCGTACGGATTATTCTATCATCTGTTCTTCACAGAATGGTGTGCAGTGCCTTCCTGATTTGCTCTCAACTGGTCTACACCTACATGGACTCACAGAAAACACTCGACAAGCGTATAACCGTCGCCTCCTGCAGGCATAATACACAGGATGAATTGTACCATTTAAATAGCACAAGTCAACATTTATTCCAGGGGGATTATAGTACTCTTAAGTGGAGGAGATATTAAATTTATGCTCTTCTCGTGAAAATTGTGTTGCTTTTTTCCGGCGATGCGAAACGAGCGAGCTAGGGGCTAAAAATGTTCAAAGACCATTTTAAAAGGTATTAAATGTGTAAATTCAAAATTTAGTAAACTCTTTGCAAGAATGACAGGATTAGCCGAGATTCCTCATTCCTGCAGTCCGACATCAACAAACATCAGAGAAGCGACTCGGGCCCGTGGCTTACAACGCTTATTGTACACAAAACCATGAAAAGAGGCAGCGAGGACTTGAAAAGCTCTCTAATCCCTCCAGTAAATTCGAAGTTAGGGTGTATATTTATACGGGCGCAATGCTATTTCACAATTCAGTGAATTCAAAGCTTTGTAACTGAAGAAGCTCCGTCCAAACTATCCAATCATCTTGTGACCAATGTCACATTCAACACAGTCATTTTATCCTTTCATTGCTTTACAAGGGGGTTTAGGCCAGCTGGAGATGAGTTTTCTTTCTGTCTCTTTTCTAGGTGTGTAAACACAAAATATCCCCAGTAATTGCTGTAAAATGGGTTCTGAGCGCACAGCTGAAACACTTATTTCTAATATATCTTTCAGCTCTGTTTAATGCCAGCTGTTTAACATGCTATGAGGCAATGCTATGCTAGCTTTCGTTTTAATAACATGACGCGTGTTTTTAATCAATTAGCCTTCTCTTTCTTTGTAAAATACTTTTCTTCTTCAACTGGCACTGAAACTGTAGCCTACATCAGGGATACATCATTTTTTTCAGGGATATGACAAGAGAATTCTGATAACTTTACAAAACAAGTTTGATAGAAATGTTTTTACTCTCACAACAATGCATTTCCTTGTGAAAATATCTATATCCCCACATTCTTAAAAATAAACGAGGAGTTGACATTGATGTTCTCATGACGAACTTGAACATGGACTCTTTCCACAAGAGTGGGAAACGATTCTTTAGATTTTTTTTTTTTAAATGTTCTTCACACAGAGAAATAAATGGTTCCAATTGGCACCTCTGCAAAAAAGAAGAAGAAAAAAACATTTTGGAAGGTTTAATTTAAGAGTGTGTCATACATATCAGTGTATGAATAGTGGACAGTCCTTATAGAGTGAGAGCAGATCTGTGAAAAGCTCGTGCACTGTTGATCACAGGTGTGGCGTTGTGTTGCGTGCGCGCTTCCGCTCGCAACTAAAGGATGGCTTTTACAAGCATTGATCTGGAGCCGATCGATGGGGACTGAGGGACTGCTTTCTGGCAGTAAACAGGCCGTTGATGAACCCAACTCTTCTGGACTTAAACCACGATTGGCATTTTTTAAATGTTTTACTTTTTCGGGGGGTGCAATGACGCATGTTTATTTTCATTTATACTGGTTCCCATTGAGTTCTCAACTGGTCAGATCTATTCTCAAACAGCAGGAAAGGATGCTAATGTGAATTTAAATGCAACTTAACCATAATTGTGCAAAAATGAACGACTTACATATTTCCATGTGTTGTCGATGCACTTTCCAATCAAATCAACAATTTGTGGCAAATCCATTTGTCATTCGTAGAAGCTATAAGTATGGAGAGTCCAATTAGTCCAATTTTGCAGATGGAAAGAGGTGATGTCTTTTGAAACCATGAAAAAAAAGCAACTTGCATCCATATAAACAGGTTTTTTGTAGGCCTATAATATAGCAATATTGGTCACACTAGTGTGCAAAGTAAAATCTGAGTGCTCAAGCAACACAGTTGAGAAGCGTTAAACAGCGTGATTCCCATTTAAGGGTGAATTATTCTTGCAGTTATCATTCATTCTCCTAACAAGCACGCCCTCCGCTGTATGATTGTATTACACTCTGACAGTCCTCCAGGCCTTTGGCAAATAGATTTCATTTAGGGTTGAAAATGGCCAGTTACGCTGATGGCTCAATTTACTTAATAATAGATGGGAGGTAGTCTCTAAAATAATATTGACTCAAGCAGTCCCGCACGGCTCGGAGAGGAGGCGTTTTAAACAGACAGCTGCTCCAGCCTCAGGGCTCGCCTTTAATTGAAAGCATCATTAGGAGCCTCGGAGTCCCAGAGCAACTGCAGTCCTCGCGCGCAAATAACGCCACGAGGCCGCCGTCGACGCGCCACATCCGGCGAGAGCCTCGCGCGCGGGTAACGCTGGCCCGACGGATGATTGGCTAATTAAGACATGTCGTCTCACATCGTCTTTGTGTGTTTGCTTATTTACATCAAAGACTGTGAATAATTTAGTACACCTGGAGACAGGAAACAATACGGCCTGTTTGTAATGGGCAGAAATACCAGTTCTGATTGTTTTGTGTGTGTGAAGTGAATACATTTGAGCATAATAATGCCTCGCTAATAAAAGAAGCATGTTAATAATTGAAATATAGTTTGTCTACAATATAATGAAAGCATGTACGGGAGTTCGGAGCTAGTTTTGGTCCTTAAATCCAAGTCATTGAAAATGTGTGAATTCCAATGAAATGAAATGACCTACACTTTAAAGAAAAAACGTGTAAACAAAGCCATTAAGAAACAGAACCATAAAAGAAAAAGAAAAAAAATCAAACATGTGACAATCTGCCCCAATAAAAATGTGCACCAACCTGATGTTTATGAAAAAATACTCATCCTTTTCTTTTCAGCCTTTTTGTTGAAATTCTTGTAATATATCCAGGTGTAAACTGGATGTAAGTGTAAAAATGTAAACCCTATTAGTCAAAATAATTAATTTTGAGTATAGGCTCATCTTAAATCATGTGGAAGGCTATAGGACCATAACATGGTATGTTTTGGTTCAAATACAATGATTGGAGGAACATTTTATGGTCTATGCCTTCCACAGATCATTATATATATATATATATATATATATATATATATATATATATACACACACACACACACACACACATTTAGACCACCTGTGATTGTTATCAGGATATATATATATATATATATATATATATATATATATATATATATACACACACACACATTTAGACCACCTGTGATTGTTATCAGGATATGAAGAGACCTTTAAGCAGCATAACAAAAAATATTTCTGGAACAAATCATTTAAAATTAAACAAAGTCCCTTACTCAAATACTTTAAGTTAAGAGCAATTAAGAATGAGTTTTGAGTTTGGCCAACTTATTTGAGTTTAGTGAATATGATCTTGTAATTGTATGATATGATGATGTCTGGAGGATGGAACTGACAAAAATCCTTCTGGGTTAATGCACTTTTGCACAGGGTGTTGACAAAAACCACTAGAGAAACCAAGCAAAACAAGATGGCAGTGATGGGCTACTCCGAGACATTCTGACAAGATCCCAACCTGAGACAAATAGCCCAGTCTTCTCCACTCATAATCAGTTCATCTGTACTTTTCTGTCTGATTGCATTATTTCGTGTAGGTATATTCTTTAAACAGCACTGAGCTGAAATCACATTAATATAAAGTGCACGAAAAGTGCATCCGAGATGAGATTAGCGCGCATCTTTACACCGCGAGGAACACACGTAGCATTTGCTGCAACACACTGACTTTGTAAACTAATGCATTCATCTCATCTGTTAGAGCATTTAGTTAAGCTGAAGGAAAGAGAATGTTATCCGGGAAGCCGGAACAAAGTTTGAAAGGCAGCGCTCGCAGGTTTAATATCGCTATATCACAAGCACTCCCGCATTACATCTGTAAAGCAACGCATTCAGCAAGAACAATTGACAGAGTGCCTCTGTATTCACAAGGGTTGAGTTATCATATTAAAAATACATTTATTCTAAGTCAATTTTTGAGATTGTTTGGCAGTGCTGGAAACAATAACATCATGGAGGACTCCATATTCCTGCCAGCACCCTGGGGTAGCACTATATTTCTTTTTGATGTGATTAAAACACAATGATGAATATGGTTTGCTTTGTAGTTGAATAATGGCTGGGAAAGCGAGACTGCGCTGGTGAATGGATTCCTTCATCTCAAATGGAAAGACACAAATATATGATTACATTTTTCTCTATTCTGAGAGCGCTTTAGGTGATTTACAGTAAATAGCGCTGATAAAAGTTTTACATATATTTGAGGTTGCAGGTATTACCAGCAGCGGCTCATCCATTTTAATATTAGCCAAGCTGTTTTTATTATAGCAATTTTTCTTTTTTACTTATAGGCAATAGATGGATGAATTATCATTGAATGGAGGCAGCCTTTTCCAAACATCTCGATTCAAGGTATATAGTCACCTAGGGAGACCACTTAACAAACAAACCAGGCAAACGGCAATGAATTAATAATCAAAAAGCGCATGAAAGCCGTCAGAGTGATGTTCAGCTAGTGACAACTTTGCCAGACAACTGCAGAAAGGAGCCTGTCACCTTATCAACCTCTGGAAACCTCAAAGACGGGCTCTGCTTCGAGAGAAAGCTTTCCTAAAAAACTGAATATTTGTCAAGTTCTATACAATATTTGTGACCAAATCTGTTTAGATAAAATACATATGCCACCTATAACTGAAAACATGACATTCAGAACCACTCATAAAGGGTTTTATCGTAATGCATTTGTCAGATATTTCATTGTTTTTTTAATGGACTTCTAGTTTGTATTCATTGGTTTCCTGTTCTCCTTTGCCTAGTTTTCTGCCACTTATGGTGACATTTATTATTTACAGGCGTTTGTCATTATTTCCCTCATTTGCTTTGTATTTTATTCACTGAAAGCCACTCTGAATGAGAACTACAGAAGTAGATGAGTCTATAGTAGTCTACGATATGATCTTTTTTCTTCAATAACTTTTTCTAGAGATGCACCAACATTTAGTCAACTGAAAATAGCAGAAGCCAGAAAAAAAGCCATTTTAACCTAAATCATTGACCAAAACCGTTAGCGCTTCTCCAATGCCAAATTTTGACTATGAATGTCTACTTCATGTACACAATGTCGATAAGCTACAATAGGTAAATATGTCAGCAGTGTGGACACACTTCACCAGTGTTGTAGTCGAGACCAGCTCACTCGAGTCTGAGTTGAGACCTTGACCAAAGAGAGTCGAGTCCGAGTCGAGACCGAGACCAAAGAGTCGAGTCGAGACCGAGACCAAAAAGAGTCGAAACCTAATCGAGACACAAGAGAGTCGAGTCTGAGTTAGACCAAGACCAAAGAGAGTCGAGTCCGAGTCGAGACCGAGACCATAGAGAGTCGAGTCCGAGTCGAGACCGAGACCAGAGTCGAGTCCGAGTCAAGACCGAGACCACAAAGAGTCGAGTCCGAGTCGACAACGACACCAAAGAGAGTCGAGTCCGAGTCGAGACCAAGACCAAAGAGAGTCGAGTCCGAGTCGAGACCGAGACCATAGAGAGTCGAGTCCGAGTCGAGACCGAGACCACAGAGTCGAGTCCGAGTCAAGACCGAGACCACAAAGAGTCGAGTCCGAGTCGACACCGACACCAAAGAGAGTCGAGTCCGAGTCGAGACCAAGACCAAAGAGAGTCGAGTCCAAGTCGAGACCGAGACCAAAGAGAGTCGAGTCCGAGACGAGACCGAGACCACAGAGTCGAGTCCGAGTCAAGACCGAGACCACAAAGAGTGGAGTCCGAGTCGAGACCGAGACCAAAGAGAGTCGAGACCGAGCAGAGACAAAAGAGAGTCGAGTCAAGACCGAGACCAAAGAGAGTCGAGACCGAATCAAGACCAAAGAGAGTCGAGTCCGAGTCGAGACCGAGACCATAAAGAGTCGAGTCCGAGTCGAGACTGAGACCAAAGAGAGTCGAGTCCGAGTCGAGACCGAGACCAAAGAGAGTCGAGTCCGAGTTGATACCGAGACAAAAGACAGTCGAGTCTGAGTCGAGACCATAGAGAGTCGAGTCCGAGTCGAGACCGAGAACAAAGAGTCGAGTCCGAGACCAAAGAGAGTCGAGTCCAAGTCGAGACCGAGACCATAGAGAGTCGAGTCCGAGTCGAGACCAAGACCAAAGAGAGTCGGGACCGAGCCAAGACAAAAGAGAGTCGAGTCGAGACCGAGACCAAAGAGAGTCGAGACAGAATAGAGACCAAAGAGAGTCGAGTCCGAGTCGAGACCGAGACCAAAGAGTTCGCTTGGCATTCACTCATTTTCTCACAGTCATTTTTAAGACTGAACCTAAGTTACAATGGGAAAAAAGGGCGTTTATGTTTTTTGTGATGGAACTTGTTATATAAAAGGTGTAAAGGAGACAAAACAGCACCAGAAATTTTTTTTGGAAGCGGATCGAGATCCATCTTTTCAACTGACTCCTCACGTTTGGTGTCACCAGGGTTCAGATGGCAGAGTTCACACTCATTCAAGTGAACAGCACTATCAGAGCAATCACACAAATTTTTTTTTTTTAATCAAACATGCTACGCATCAACACACACATATTTCGGTTTTGGTGTTTCGTTAAAAAAATCGCCTCTATTTTGTAATTGCTCCACAAAGCATTGTGCATCCCAGTTTGTGTGTATAGGGTGTTATTTCCGCCTGTTGGCTGTTGTTAGCTGTAGGCGTCTCTGGTCATGTCTGTGAGTATCTCCTGCTGCGAGAAGCTCGAGGACCAACAGCTGTCAGGATCTGTTCAGTGCCAGCCAACCCTCTCAGAGTCATTTTTCACCCCAATAATCCATCTCAACTGCCCCTAATCTGTCCCAACTGCATCCCAGTGTTCTGCTGTCTCACCTCCAGCAATCCGCACACTGAACGTGGATTCAATCGGCAGTGAACGTCTCCTGTGTTGGTTGGCGACATCACATCACAAACATACACAATTATTACAGACATACCCCCTACGATGCCTCCCCTATCCCCCACAATGCATCTCTCTCCGGGATCTGGCAGTGACATATGTTATCACACCACTGTTTTTCCAGTAACCCGCGAGTCGCTCCTCTCATACATACTTGCCCTGCAGTCACTGAGAAGAACAACATGCACTATAAATCACACATAACATAGATAGAATGTCAAATATACACACGTGTGATGTGTGAAATTATAAAAATTCTCAAAAAATATCATGGTCCAAATAAAATTAACATCATTTTTATGGACAAAAAATAAATAAAAAAATCATAATTATCGTCTTGTGTTCCCCAGAAGAAAGTCATAAAGGTTTGGAAATATATTAAAGCTGAGTAAGTGATCACAGAATTAGAATTTTCAGCTGAATTATTGAAGGAGACCTATAATGCAAAATTGCCTTTTAAATTGTTTTTGAAAATATTTCTGCAGTGTGTCTGCAGTGTGTGCACACACCACCCTGGGGTACAAATCTATTCACTCCGTTTGTTATTTTCCCCCATAAATGTGAAACTTGTCTCAAACCGTTCAGGAATGTGCTCGGATGTGTCACATTAGGCCCCGCCCACGGAATCTACCTCATTAGCTTAGCCCCGCCCCCGAGTCAGTTGTACACAGTCCGCCATGTTTATCTCCTCGCCAGATCATTTAATCTACTAAAATAATGCAGTCAAGAGCAGTGAGTGACTTTTTGTTTTTCTTTTGCTGTTTGATTCATAGCATATACAGCAATAGATACTGTATATTATGCTGCATTCACTTTAATACACAGATATACTATACACAAGCAAGTCCTTTACTGTTCAAAGACATAACCGACTGTGTTTATGTGAACGTTGTGTGTTTTTGATAGTTTAAATACAGAAATTAGAAAACAGATACAGGGTTCTGATACTATATTAATTGTTAGACTTATAATACATCCGAAACATCATATTGGAAGACAAAAAGGAAACAAAAGCAAGCAGCTGCTAGCTAGCAAGGACAATTAAATGTGTAACAGCTCTATCTGAATGCATGACCTGCATTGTTATGTAAAGACCATGACACAAATGTAGACTTTCTTTACCACATACTTGAGCTGCAACTGATCATAATCTTTTGGCCTCCAATTGATTCCATGTGAATCGCTAGTCACGCCGGACAGTTCACAGCTCTTACCTTTCATTCCGCTTCCACATCTGTCGGTTTTTTATTTTTATTTAAAGTGACAGCGAGGGTGTGTGGGTGTTACCTAGTAACAGTTCCCTCGACTCCTGGCATTTACATCTAAAAAGTGAATCCTTGATGAGACGAGGAATATCAAAGACAGCCAAAGAAGTGTGGAGTTTTTAATAATGTACCACCTGTTCTAAGCAGAGGCGTCAGAATGTCAGGGGAGTTTTTAAAGCGTATAAATTCAGAATGAGGCAAGGTAGACATCTATCATCATGAATGTGTGCCATTACTGTCCAAACCATCGTGATTTTAGGTGGAGAAACTTTGTATATCCAGGGAAACACTAGTCTGTCTGAAAGGCAGTCCTTTGAGAAATAATGATAGGTCACGGTTTATGTATGCCTCTACGTCTTTTCAATTTGAGGCCCTCTTTTGAGTATTGTGTGTTGTACCTTCTAACCCCTGGCATTTTGAGCGTCTAGCTGTGCCATGTTGCTATCCTGTCGATGGGGTGGTGAATATACCACCCTCTTCTACTGAAGATCACACAGCAGGTACGAAGTGCCATGGGCGGCATTGAGGGGGTCCACTATAAGGTACATGACATTTGTGGTTGCTGGTGTCCCTGCTGATAGCTGTGCCTTTTACTGAACAGTATACCATTGAGCTACATTGAAAAATAAGATAAATAGAGAAATGGATATACATTTAAGAATGAGGATTAATCACCAAGCCTGAAAACAAATAGTCCTTTGTGTCCACGTCACATGTCGCCTACTGGAAATGTCCTATGAAGCGATGTCCAACGCTATGCCTCTCTGGGCTCAATTAGTTTTGTCTGATGGGTTGATCTGTCCGGCAGATCAGATGCAAATAGACCCGAGCAGACAAGCCCAGACCCGGCACAGGTGTTACTTAGCATGGGGTCTGTCATCTACATCAAAAGGACACCTTTGACACTCCACATAACTTACAGATCCTTCTGCTGCCACCAGAAAGGAAGAACAAAAGAATAGGCTTGAAAGAGGAATCAATAGGCATATGGCAATTAATAAAACATTTTCCCACTGAATTCACTACAGAGGGGATTTCTTTGTTCTATTTCCACAAAAGACGGAGACTAGACAGAGCAGATCACTAAATGTTGTTTAAAATATCACTCTTCGGTCAAATTCTTGTAGCTGCCAAAAGGAGCGCACACATGGACTTTCTTGCACCTTGAGCATACAGATTGTAACAATATTTCCTAAGAAGATTCTCTGTGAATATAGCGTCACTTAACTGATCAGTCTCCTGCTTTGGAGAGCACAATGAGCATTGCATTGCATTACACTACTGGTGTGCTTTACCTTTAGCGTCAGTTAGATGACGCGGGTAGGTTTAGGTCTGGAGTAGGGTTAGGGTTAGACCACTAGGAAAAGGGTGCCTAAAGCGTCAGTTAGATGGCGCATGGTCAAAAGCGTCAGTTAGATGACACCTTGGGATGAGAACGGGCTCTGTAAATCAAAGCCCCTTTTACACAGCCCGCGTTTCCCCGCGTTGATTGCCGGGAAATGCCAGAACGCCTTCTGTGTGAACGCAAACACAACCCAGGATCGATACCGGCATCGATGCCGGGTTGAGGACCTAGTAACATTGCCAGGATCAGTCCCGGAATGCGCGCTTTGTGAACAAAAGCCAGGACCAATGCCGTAAGGGGTGTGTCATAGTGATGACGCTCGTGCCATCGCGCGACTCTGTTGCTCTTAGAAGAAAGTTTGTGTTCGTCATCAACAAAGAAAGGACGAACAAATGTCTGCAAACTGGAACGAAGCAGACACCAGGAGCTCCTCACTATCCACACTAATGCTGATATCGTTCACCAGCTTTGTGGAACGGTATGCGCGTACATGTTTTCGACGCGTACGTTACACGTCTCATCCTGACGTCATGTGCCTTTCCTGGATCTTTACGGGTTGTGTGTGAATGCACTCACAGATCCCGGCAAATCACTGGCAGTGTGAATGACCCGAAATCAAACAATCCCGGGTCAAATGCCGGGTCACATTCTCCGTGTATTTTCTGGAATCTCTGTGAAAGGGGCTCAAGTGTAAAGATTCAGACACTCCTGTAGGATTAAGAGTCACAGATACATTGGATCCCAATGATCAAAGTGACAAAGCAGGGTCACAATAATAGAAACAGCCAGGGCAGTTATATGTGTGACCATTAAGGGACCATACACTAGACAAACTATTTGAGAAATTTGGGGATGGTGACCTCTGGCATTGGTGGTGGGATTACAAACCCCTAACCTCCACCTCATGGCTTATAAAAAGGTGGTCCAGCTGACTGTCAATACAGAGGATTACAGAGGACATCCAGTATTTTGGATGATGTCTAAACCTCTCAGGAACACTGAGGACTGTGGCCCTTCAAGCCTGCCAGGTGTATCATCCAACAATGAGATCTAGGATATCCTTGAGTAAATAAGGGTTACATGGGCAAGACTCTATAGAGGTCTACAATATAAGCAGGTGGAGCCACAGGTTTCAGAAGGAGACACAGGATTCTCCAACCAATTCAGGAGATGTAACCAATGAAACATGATTCATTTTGAAGTTAAAATGACCTACATACCTGGGACTGAATTTTTGGGTGCAGGATAACTTTATTAGTTGTAGATCTCTTGTAGACAGGCAGATTTGTTCAACTGTTTGGAATGAGGGTGCTGGTGATTCTGTTCCAGTATTGTTGAAACTGACTACAATGCGACCTCAGAAATCGAGTCGACACATCTCCAGGTTAAGCTTGCTCTTTATGGATTTATGGAATGACCTCCACACTCAAGATATAAGCCAAGATCCTGATGGACACAATCTGAAAGGTTGGCTGTTATACAAGTGAAGAAGAAGACTGCTTATGCACAAGCTAAGCTAACATGATCATACATTAACATCATATAAATGCCTAAACTTTATGTTAGCGAAAGAAATGTCGACCCAGGACAAGTTGTAGACTCCGTCTACTCCATCATCGCTCTGAATCCAATCCACCCTTGGATCCAATCCAAAAGAATGCAAGAAATGTTTGTTTGATTAAAAGCGGAGGTTCTGTTCTTTCTATATATTCTATGTTCGCATACTGTAAACATACAGCAAAACTTTTTTTTTTTTTTTTTTTATGAAACAGGCCATGCCGGTCAATTGTGTAATAAACTTTTTCAGATACACCCACCTCTGAATGGCATATAAAACATACATTCTTAAAATGAGCATGTTGGCCAGACAATTTCTAAGTGTCTTCTTGTTGATAATAAACTTTAAGGTGGACTGAATCAAATTTTGACTGGCTGCATGACATAAATTGACAGAAAAGTACAATTTTTGAGGGTCAAACTGGAATGGAGTAATGTTTAGGGATAATAAAAAATATAAAACTCTAATTGTACAAGTTCAACCATATAACTTTGTCAGACCTGTCAACATTCAACAGCAATTAAACAGGCTTGTAATTCATATGCCACTCAACCCTTATACAAGTACACAAGCACATACACACATCACTATGCTGTCCTCTTATCCAGAGAGAGTCTTGACTGTGGGGAAACAGCTTAGGATAAAGTTAATCATGCATATAATTGGGTTTTGACTCTTGTGTCTGCAGGGGCCTGACCTGCCGGTATCAGGATGAGCAGCCCATCACCTGAGTGATTAACACATGTAAATGAACACAGCCCATAATTATAAGCCACGTTTACCTCCTCTCGAGATGATGAGTTTGGACTCTCTGCAGATAGACATAACTCACGGATACATATCGAAGCAGAGTTTGAAGAAGAAGAGGGATTAATTTAGGGCATGCCCTCGGCGAGAGAAAGCTCACAATAGCGGAACAAATAAAACTTACAAAACAATGTGGGAAAATGTCAAGGCCAAGTATCTCTGAGTAAGAGGAACCCGCATGTGCTTTTTGGACAAGGCCACTCTGTCGTAGCTTTCATATTCGAACACGTGCCTCACAAACAGTTTAATTATGAATCACAAGCTTGAGCCATGCAGTACCATGACAAGTTCAGGCGCCCAACACAATGCCTACTGCATATTTAAAGACTGCGATAGATGGCGAGAGCTTCCAAAACATGAATTTACAGATAGTGTGGTGGCCCTCTTGAGTGTGTTTTCCATTAAAATAATGTTTTTGTGCCTCCCCAGGGAATAATTAAGAATGAGTCAAGATTGTCAACTAGGCAATCAATTGGGTTGACAAGTTTATCTAGATCATTTCTTGGGATGGCAACCTCTCGAAGAAGCTGTTTAACTGACAGTCTGCAGGGTATGAAACTCCCTTTGAGATCCATCTCCTTTACTGCTGACTACAGCCAATGCACCACAGGTCTACTAAGGTTTTCCAGCATTTTACACCATGAGCAAGATGCATCTGACCAGTGTCTGATGGACATGACCATTAACCAATCCAACAGGGTTTCCTACAGGTGAAATGTATCATTGCTGTTGCCATCATCACCCAACAGAATTGCAATTTGTATGTTCTTATCGCCCAGCCATAACATTGGCTCAAGCAATGTCCTGACACAATAGAGCCGTTTACTGGTCTGGGCTGAGTTTAAGCCTAAATAGATTGTAGATTAGTAACAATGATCAACTTCGTTCACAATGCTTTTGGGAAATGCAGCCCTGGACACTTTTAACTCCAAAAATGCTATAAACTTCATTTGAGCATACTGCAACAAAAAATTTTCCCAATGCACAAAAAGTAGAAGACCGTAACGATGGTTATAAACCGATGGGTATCTTGAATACACACACAAAGAGAGTTTGTCTTGTAGTAATTGCCAACAGCATTGCCACAGCCTTTATGAGATGCTAATCCAGCCACCCTCTTGTCAGGGACAGAGCTTGAGCAGCGGCAAAAGCAGTTTGTTGTCCTGTTCCCGTCTGGCAAGCTTGACATTTCCCCCTTCTGCTTTTGTCCCCTGGCTCCCCTGGCCCTCCTCGAGGGGTCTATTTAGTGTGAGTCTCTCTCGGCACTCTTGGATAATCTCATCAGAGAGTGGGATGCTGGGGGTGTATGTAAATCCACATCTGTTACGTCCTCTGCTGGGAGAGAAAGCCGCTGGAATGCTCATTGAACCTGGTCTCGCAACCCACTTCCATACGAGTGGGGACCATGACCTCAGTTGGGATGCAAACACAAGAGTACATGCTGCACCTGTCTTCAACAATACAAATTATAGAGCGTCTGATGGGTAACATATTGAAGTCTTCTAGCTGAGATCACCATAGATGTGCTTTAAAGGATAGTTCTGTCATCATTTCCTCAACCACATGTTACAAAATCACATGATCACATTCTTTTTTTTCTGTGGAACAAAAAAGAAGAGATTTTCAACGATTCAATTGTAGTTAAAGTCCAAAAGTATCAAGCTCCAATCCATACAACTCCAGCAGTTGCTGGCGTCATACGATCGCTTAAAGGGATACTTCAACTCTGGAAAGATGAATATGTATTTAAAATGGGTCATTTATGTAGAAGAAAATGTTCAATTATTTTTGAATTCGGAGCTTTCTAGACTGTGAAAAGTCAGAAAATGCATTTTTGGCTTATGTGGATGAAAGACAACTCCCAGAATGTTTAAATTTAACAGTATTTAAACAACAAGTCTAGTGAGTCTCCGTGATGAGTCTGCTTCGAAAATCTCCGGGATTGGGCTTTTGCGTTCTACAGTCGCCATTCATCATGTTTACTGTGGCGAGCGGGACGAGTGAGGGCCGCGGGAGAACGGAGCGGGGCCGGTGGCGTGATTACCGATGAGCGACACCTGTGAGGCGCACCGGTCTCGTATCTCTCACGGAAGAGCGGGAATTTTCTTAGCAATGTTTTTTCACACCAATTGCAATTTTCTCACCAATCGCAATGAATTCAGATATATTGAAACAAAAGCTGTGCATGTAAGCAATGTATGGCGACTACAGAAAGCAAAAGCTGACATCGACGGCCGGACATGTCCGGGAAAAAGAGGATGGTAACCCCTACTACTCGGCTTTCTCCACAGAACAAAAGACTGCTAGCTTAGCTTCCAAAAAAAGATGTCTGACACTATGTGTTCATTCTGTGAGTGAGATCTCCCTCTATGGGCAGGTTGAGAACATACGGGACAGACCATACTACTGACTGTAGTCTTTAGTCTCTGGACAATAATCCTCCGATGATACAAAATGATGATTTTTGCGTCATTGGAGGATTCTTTCCAGACAAAAAATACATAAATCTCATCTCAGGGGGATATGAGGGTGGAAAGCATGGTAATTCGAAAATACTACAGGTTTTCTACTAATACAAAGCTTAATGGTAAATTCTGAAGTATCCCTTTAATAAAAACTTTGATGAGCTCATGTATACTAATGTCAAAATCCAATATGGTTTCATTTAAAAGTGCATTAACTACTGGAGCAATTGCACCAATGATAAAAAATATTTTGTCCCATAAAAACATTTGAAAACCATCTCCTTTGTCCACTTCCACCCACTTCTGTCCTGATTTCTTTGACGGAATGGCCAATAGGCAGTTGCAAGACCAGGCGAACACTGTGAGTGTGTGTTAGAAATCAGAATGGAGAGAGAACATTGTGCTTGGTACATTATGCTTCAAACCAAACTTGGGTCTTCAGCCGATAAAGTTTAAATCTGGTCTGGCTAGAGCTCTTCCCATAATCATAACACATGAGGTCAGTAGGCGGAGAGTAGATGGTCTTTTGTGGCTGTTCAAACACATTTGACCACTTGAGCGAAAGTTGAGAAGCTCAAAACACTCTGTTTACCTCGTCCACTTGTGATCCGCTCAATCCAAAACGCATCCTAATACCAGGTGTAAACAGGGCTCAAGAGATGCTGGTTTTCCCACCCTGACCCTGGATCTAATGCAGTGATGGTAATGGGCTTTACATTTCCAAAACACGCTCAAATAGGTTGACCAATCACAACACACCAGTCCAGCCAACCAATCAGAGCACATTGTGCTTTTTGAGAAGGAGGCGCTTCATACAGACATAAAACTAAACAGTGTTACATCAAGTGAGCAATGTCAGGTTTTTTATCATTTAAGCATGAAAACCAAGTAGACCCAAAAACTAAATCAAGAAAGGGCATGAGCTCTTGTGAGATGAGCACAAGTGTGTGACTTTAAGTTTACAATTCAAGGCTTAAAAGAAGACTCTCTTGAACATTCATAGCACTTTTATTTAAATAATTGTACTGTTAGTCTACGGTTATCAGTCTAGAGTACTACGCAAACACTCAACACTCTAGATTAAAACATTAAACTGCAATTTACATTTCAGAAACGAGCGGCAGAGGGACTACATCTCCTTTGACTTCCTTCTTTCCTCAAACATGAAATAATGATTTTCTGCCAGTCTAATTACAGAGGCAACATCTGATCTGTGCTGCATCCGAGGGGGATTAACTGAAGCTCAGGCATTAGAGCTCATTACCAGCGCCACTGCAGAAATATTACATCTTGTAATTGGATGGAGAGATTTATATACTGATCAGATGGGGTTTCTCTAATAATATTGTGATTAGAGGCTTAGTTTGGACTGGGGGTTATCAGTCAGAGTAGGAGATTTTAACGGGATGGGAAAAGGAGGATTTTATTAACCTTTGACCCGTAGTGAGGATGCTCACATCCAGTCAGTATTAGGAAAAATAGATAATCGGCCAAGTTTACCCAAATTGAATTGAACTGAATGAGTTAGCTCATGTCTTCATGATGATTTTGTTCTCTTTTATTGGTTTTGTTCCTAATTACGTCAAACAATTAACAATTCTGATGCAATTTCTGTCATTTTGCCAACTTCCGCTTCACTAATTTCAACAGGCCCTCTATTCAGAACTCTATCCAGCAAACCAAATGTGTGACGTCGTCGTTTCCACAGATTTGCGTTTTTGGCTGATTACGACTGTTTTCAAAAGCTTGCATTTTCAAAAAAAAAAAAAAAAAAAAAAAAAAAAAACAACGAACAAAGAGCCATTTTACGTTTTTAGTTGCAAATGGTGTCGTGTAAACAGCCCCTAAGTTATAGCTTTCAAACTTGGGTTGAGATTGGTCACATGACATGCAAGGTCAAGTGGTGTTTCCTGACAGTGATGTCAAACCAGGTGAAATAAGTATTTTTGACCGTATGCCTTCCATCCACTGTCGTTGACGTTGTATGGAAAATTGATGCTTAAAACATCATGTTTCACATTAGAAATAAAATAGTTTTAGTTGGAATGACATGAATAAATCATGACATTTCATTTATGGGTGAACAAACAGGTCTTTTTCCAATATATTGCCTTATAACGTCAATCATCTCTGAACTCTGATGTGTCGCTTGATCTACAAAATGATGTTAACTGACTTCATAAAACTTTGAAAACCTAAGAAGAAGAAGAAAAAGCAGCCGCTCAAAGTTATTCTTTCAGCACTAAAAAGGTTAAATTGAGGTGATGGACGCATTCAAAGTTGTGAGCTGCTACTTCACATGGCGCGAAATCAAAGTTGCTATTGATTCATGTCCCATCCGCGCTGCGCGGGAAAAGCGACAGAAAAGCCGCGAAAATCAGAGAGAAAAAGCTGACATGATTTAGTGACGGCTCTCGATAGTCCCCGTGAGAAGCGCTGAAGAGACACATCAAACCGGCTTGAACGGCAGTCTCCGAGCTGAGAGGGTGACAGCAGAGCCGCTATTGATTTCTGCCGGTGTAAAAGCACTCAGGGGAAACATTTCAACCCGCCAACGAGCTCAAACATCATAAGCGTTATGACAGATGCGTCTGACGTCACACGAACATGCATTTTCCCGCAGTCGTCGTCTGATCTAAAAACCACGACAGAAGAATTAAATAGAGTTAAACACAGACTATTTTTTTTTTAAATATGCACTGCTTCATGAACACCAATCCAACAATTTAAATACACTTGTGAGTATTAATAAGGCCTTATTCTGTGCATGTAAATAAACCTTATAAGAAAAAAAAAAAAAAAAAACACCTGACCGCATGAAAAACATATTTAACATGCCTTGATTTGATCTGATAATATGACTCAAAGTTGTTGAAATGAACCTTATTTTATCAAAAAATAAAAGTATAAAATCATAAATTCGGGGGTAGGATAAATTTGATTAAAAATGACTCATTTATTTTATCAAGTCGTTATGTTTTATTTATTTTCCTATTATCAAATTAAATCTATTTATCTATTTATTAACTAAATAATTATTATTTTTTTAATTTCTGCAGGTTTGGTCCATAATGAAAACGCATATTGAGTACAGTACACACAACAAAAACAAACAAATTAAAACTGCTGACGCATTGAAAACGGCAAATAGTCTATTTCTATAGTTGGTTAATATTGTATGCTACATAGATTTATCTGTGATAGAGAAAATAATAGGCTATTTTTGTCTTGAAGTAGAAAATAAGTGTAATAAAAAGATTGCTGCTTACACCTCTCTAACACGAGCTGGGTCGAGCTGTCTTTCCAAACACACATGCCTTTCTGTGGGAATCGTCCCTCATTCCAGGAGTCTCTGGAGTAATGATCCCAAATCCTGCTTTATGAACAGAGCCGATGGCAGCTAAAGCGTTAATCAATGAACTCTTCATTAGAGACTGAGGCAGTCAATACGTGAAGAGAGCACAACACTTATCAAATCAATTGATCATTGCAATTAGCTTTTTGGTCTTAATTTGCTTTTGAGTTCACTTCAGATTATCAAATTAAGTAAAAGTAGTAGCCTATGTCATGAAGGCGGCAAATGTTCTGGCCAGTGTCCAGCAAACATTCGTTCATATTCAGCCATATTTGGATCGCCGGTGGACCTGTGGCGCCCTCTAGTGTCAATCAACACACGGTGCTTACACACTGCTCTTAACCAACCCTCAAACCGTACTCACTGTATAGCCCTTAATCCTGTAATTGTGGACAATGTGGGCACAGAGGACTTAGGTGTGATCCTAATTTTTATTTATTATAAATGTTATATCACTGTCTTCGATAAAGTTTAGTCTACCATTTATGGTTTTTATTTTTTTATTTTTATTTTGGGGGTATTTTGAATTTATTTACTTCAAAAAGTACCATATTTTCTATGTAAATTATGCTTGTTTTTATGTTTTATTTTTTTTAACTACATTAAAATATCATTCCAATAAGTTCTTAGAGCTAAAACCTAAAGATGAAGTGACTTTGCTGTCACCTGGTGTCTTATTTTGGCTTTTTTAGAATGCTCTAAATTACAGTTTTTCCCCATTCATTTCTATAGGTGCCCATTTTTGACGCAAATACAAGATAAAGGAGGGTTTGTTTTTTTTTTCAAAAAATGGTGTGTGTTTAGGAGGGAAACTTAGTAAAAGTAGCCAAGTCTTGTATTTTTTTTTTTTTAAAAAAAATCAAAACTATTTCGCCCACATTAGTCCAGAATACGGTTTTATGGTTAATCACTCAATTTATTTAAAAACGCTTACATTTTTAATAGATTAATGTAGAAACAAAGACAGTATATTTTAAATACTTTTTAAAATAAATATTTTAACGAGTTAAACTGGACAAAAATGTATTGCAATGTTGACAGCACCACAACATTTCTATGGTTTTATTCCGAAAACACACTAGGAAACAGGGAAATGTGGGTAAAAGCTTCTAAAGCAGCTGTGACTTTTATTTTGTACAGGGTCATTTCACATGTATTTTACAGTCTTTATTACAAAAGTATTTACACAATTCAGACTATTATTATTCCACTGTAGATTTGAGGCACAAATGAATGAATTGTGTACATAATGCAATCCAATGCTTCCCTCTGGTTTCCAAGCACAGCACAAACTTCAACCAAATTACCTATGATGATCTGAATCAGTCCAGTGGATATTTCATTAATACATTTAATTTTTAAATACTGCTGAAAGGTGCATCTGTGCAACCAAAACATAAATAATCTATATGGATAAGGTCGTGACGATCACCATAACCAGCTTCAGGAAAGCAAATCACCAGGAGAGTCTTTGGGAAAGACGATCAGGAAACAAACGGTCAGTGATTTCATGCATAGAAAAATACTTCTACACGAAAGGTAAAAAAAGAAAAAAAAGAAAACACTTGTCAAAATGTCCATGTGACGAAAAAAAAGATTTGACAGTAGATTCACAGTGTAAAACATCAGAAACAATTCTGAAGACATGCTTCTTTTTTGAGAATGACAAATGGGCTGGCTATATGTATGCATGTATGTATGTGTATATATATATATATATATATATATATTATATATATAAATATACATACACACACACACACTAACAAAACAAAATGTGTAAGTGACCATGGTAATGTTGTTTGGGGTTATGGTTATTTAACCAAAGGCAAATGTGTATTAAAAGTCACACGCTATTACATGAAAAGCTTGTTCACTTCAAACTAAACATGCAAGATTGTGCCAAATTACCGTGTGAAAATACCTTATAAATTCCATGGGCCAGAAAAAGACAAGCATTGACAGAATAAAGGTCTTTAAAACCATTCAAATGCAAATAGAATAAAACGCTGACAACAAAAAGCTACAAAACTGACCTCTTGACCATAGTACGCCGAGTAACCCAATCAAATAGACCTTACTCGGCGTAGAAGTGCCATGTCATCTGCATGGAAAGGAAACGGTTTGCTGAAGTTGAGGATAGGACGTGTTGACCCCGACTGGAGGCCAGATCACAGTCTGCTTTCCTGCAGCTCAAAGTGGATGAAACATTCCCAACAGCACACGTTCAGTGTCTGATAAATTAAATATAAAGCATGTCTGCTTTGAATGACAACATTATGGCAAGAGAAACAAGATCATGTGACTAAACAAACACCTCTTGTGACACACAGAGGCGTTTGTTGTGACACCAGCGCAGGAGCAGACGCTAGGATCTAAGCCACTCTCCTCAGAGACTCTAAGAGTCAGGGTGGCATTATCGTAAGCACACGAGATCGTCCCAAATCGACCTAAAGGCCGATTCAGTAACCAGTAGCAAAATAGTGGATATTTGCTGGATAAAGAAAGAAACTGGAAATTACAACCCTAGCATGCTATTAAGCTCTAGACTGAGTCCAGCTGTTAGTATGCAACATAATTCTGTTAAAATTGTACAAAGATGCTTAAGGAATGCAGCATTCCAGAAGAAAAAACAAATTCAAACTCGTGAAATCCTCTATTTAACGAGCAGCGGTCAAAGCCACACTTGTTCAGGTACGAAGATATTTAAAATGATTCCGCGTTGATAAAGTTACATGTGCCTTTTACTTAATGCTTACCAAAATTTGACTGGTGCACCAAGGCACCGTATATTACTCCAATGGACAATTTGACATGTTTGATGGGTACTTGTATAGTTGCATCTCGCACACATGTGCATCGATCAGCCAGAAATTCTGTGACGGCACGGCTGTCTCACAGACGCATCACGCATGTGTCTGCTGGGCTCAGAACGGGGAGGGCTCGTGTCTCTGCATGCGTCGCTCCGCAGCGGCCGCCATCCTCCTGCGCCGCAGCGTCACAGAGTCAGAGTCCTCGTCCTCCATCGAGGGCATGGCGTCATCATTATCAGCAGAAGAAAACACATCCCCTTCATCCGGCTTTTTGTGAAGATATCGTCTAACAAAGAGAGAACACGGTGTCTTAAAAAAAACTCAAACTTCATAGGACCCAAGCCAAAGCCTTGGGGCATTCCCATTTATCATTCAAGTTTGCATACGGTAGGCGACTTTTCACTATCTCTGACAAATAACAGACCAGGATTAATTTTCGACGTATAAATTCATTCATTAATTTTTTACGTAGAATTTGCCAAACTGAGCATTAGTCGTGTTAATATAAACAACTTTGGTAGCACTTAATTTTACAGTCTTGTTTTGGGTGTACATACTTATTGTAGTAATTACAATAACTGGGTAATAACTAGGTACTAGTCCAGAACCTAACCTTAACCCATGTAGTTACCTTACACTACCCCGTACTTTCTAGGCAAGTACACTTGCAAGTACATTGAAAGTGCACAAACTGTAAAATAGAGTGCAACCATAACTTTTTGTGCAGCTATACTGTATATGGCCACCCAACTGGCTATTATGGAAGCTTGTTTATAATAATTGCGACTTTTTATCTCAAAATTGCGAGATATGAAGTCAGAATTGCGAGACATAAAGTCAGAATTGCGTGATATAAAGTCAGAATTGTGAGAAATAAAGTCGCAATTGCGAGATATAAAGTCAGAATTGTGAGATATAAAGTCAGAATTATGAGATATAAAGTCAGAATTGCGAGATATAAAAAGTCAGAATTGCGAGACAGTCAGAATTGCATGATATAAAGTCAGAATTGTGAGATATAAAGTCAGAATTGCGAGATATAAAGTCAGAATTGCGAGATATAAAGTCAGAATTGCGTGATATAAAGTCAGAATTGCGAGATATAAAGTCAGAATTGCGAGATATAAAGTCAGAATTGTGAGACAGTCAGAATTGCATGATATAAAGTCAGAATTGTGATATAAAGTCAGAATTAAGAGATATAAAGTCAGAATTGCGAGATACAAAGTCAGAATTGCGAGATATAAAGTCAGAATTGTGATATATAAAGTCAGAATTGCGAGATATAAAGTCAGAATTGCGAGATATAGTCAGAATTGCGAGATATAAAGTCAGAATTGTGAGATATAAAGTCAGAATTGCGAGATATAGTCAGAATTGCGAGACATAGTCAGAATTGCGTGATATATAGTCAGAATTGTGAGATATAAAGTCAGAATTGTGAGATATAAAGTCAGAATTGCGAGATATAAAGTCAGAATTGCGAGATATAAAGTCAGAATTGCGTGATATAAAGTCAGAATTGCGTGATATAAAGTCAGAATTGTGAGATATAGTCAGAATTGCGAGATATAAAGTCAGAATTGCGAGACAGTCAGAATTGCGTGATATAAAGTCAGAATTGCGAGACATAAAGTCAGAATTGCGAGATATAAAGTCAGAATTGCGAGATATAAAGTCAGAATTGCGTGATATAAAGTCAGAATTGTGAGATATAAAGTCAGAATTGCGAGACATAGTCAGAATTGCGAGATATAAAGTCAGAATTGCGAGATATAAAGTCAGAATTGCGTGTTATAAAGTCAGAATTGCGAGATATAAAGTCAGAATTGTGAGATATAAAGTCAGAATTGCGAGATATAAAGTCAGAATTGCGAGATATAAAGTCAGAATTGTGAGATATAAAGTCAGAATTGCGAGATATAAAGTCAGAATTGCGAGATATAAAGTCAGAATTGTGAGATATAAAGTCAGAATTGCGAGATATAAAGTCAGAATTGTGAGATATAAAGTCAGAATTGTGAGATATAAAGTCAGAATTGCGAGATATAAAGTCAGAATTGCGAGATATAAAGTCAGAATTGCGAGATATAAAGTCAGAATTGTGAGATATAAAGTCAGAATTGCGAGATATAAAGTCAGAATTGCGAGATATAAAGTCAGAATTGCGAGATATAAAGTCAGAATTGTGAGATATAAAGTCAGAATTGCGAGATATAAAGTCAGAATTGTGAGATATAAAGTCAGAATTGCGAGATATAAAGTCAGAATTGCAAGATATAAAGTCAGAATTGCGTGATATAAAGTCAGAATTGTGAGATATAAAGTCAGAATTGCGAGACAGTCAGAATTGCGTGATATATAGTCAGAATTACCAGATATAAAGTCAGAATTGCGAGATATAAAGTCAGAATTGTGAGATATATAAACATACTGGTGGCCATTTGTTTAGTGTGAAAGTGTCACTACATTCATTATTCATTCATTTGATCAAGGTAACAGCTGCTTCATGATCAATTTAGATAGTTTTGTGTGGCTGGCACCAGGGGGCGAAACGCAAAAATCTTATGTGAATGTCAGAGATAGCGAAAACAGTTTGATGCGGACTGGAGCGCGGCAGGACGAGCCGCTGAGCCTCACCTGCGCGCTCTCAGGAGCAGCTCATCCTTCCTCTGCATGAGCATCCTCTGCCTTTCATCCGCAGACTTGGAGAAGCGGCTCCCACGAACCTCGAAGTCTTGCGGCTCAGGGGCCGCGACCTCTGACCCGCTGCTGGCCCCCGCTGAATCCTCAGGTCCAGTGTTGCCCTGGAGGGGTGCGCGCTCCACAGACTGGAGGAGGTATAGGGAGACAGAAACACACTCTTAACAGAAGTGACTTTTACTACACAGGCCAGCATAGATCTACAGGAGACTAGAAAGACAATGAACCATGGCATGTTGCAAAACGGCCCCAACACACTGGGTTTTGTTCATGAAACCCCAACAGAATTAATTTAGTAAATTGTTTGTTCTGACGGGAATTTTCAGATTAATGAAAGTGTCTGTATTTTTACAGGTAAAATCTGTACAGTTTTGTAGTACAAACAATTGTTTGGTGTTCTTCAGACGACACTGCATCTTGATAACACAATTTAACAACATATTTTGACCAACTAATTAGCTAAATGTGAAAACTATTCCGAATCTGGAACATTTATGAATGCGTCAAATTCATTAACATACACACATTTAACTATCAAATCTGAGGTTCACAAAGCGTTTGTGAATCTGGAGGAGGTTTTTGGCAGAGATCAATTTCTGGAGTATATTTTTTTGGAAATAATCAGGTTTTTAATTCAGTTTGGTGATGCTAGTGGTGCAGAAATGACTTCCCCTTCAGCAATGTGGAGCTGCTGGAGCGACCCAGTTTGAAATGCAAACCACATATAATTTCAGCCTGTAAAATGCCTCTTCTGTTAGCGATGCGCCCTCACCTGTGTTGGGAAAGGCACCTGTATCCGGCCCTCCAGGATGTTATCAGTGGTGACCTCTACAGAGCGTGTGAGCTGCAAATCCTGCAGGATCAGATGATAAGGGACTTGTGGAAACATTTCCTGGATCTGATGGGCCTGAGACATTTAAGGAAAAGCAGGTTAATAGCGTGGCAACTTGTGTGAAACTGATGAGGCTGGTAGTGGGCATGTGTGACGCCAGCTGAGGGACTCACCATGGCATTGAGCTGGGAGTTGTTGGCCTGTGCGATGCCCAGGATGTTGGTGGTGTGCATGACCTCCACTGAGAAACTCGGCAGCCAGCTGGCAATGCGGGACCCTGAGGGCGAACCAGCCGAGACTTATATTATATATTTCACTACCAGAAGTCTGTTTGTTTTAGAGGTCTCTTCAAGTCAATGACATGATAAAAATGGGGTATTTTCATCAGTGAAACTTTTTTTTTTTTGGACTGCACTATCCATTTAAACCGGCTTTTTAAAATGTATTTACAAGACTCCAGTGTGTAGATCACCTCTGCTATGATTGGCTAACCTCTGCTCATTGTTGTACATCAGGGCGAATCAACTTGCTCAGGACTGAATAGGGGTGTGGGATATTAGGCGCGTTTCCATTACAGATTTGCACAAAACTTTTGCGATATTTTCCAAATGTCGATAAAAAACTATTGCGAAATGACGATATTTCCATTAACCGATGTTATGCGACTAAAACGTCTTATTTTTCCTCTTGCGTTAAGTCATTCAAAAAAAATAATGCAACGGACTTTGGTAGGTATATAACCTATTTCACAGCCATGCACCGCACTCGACATTATTATTATTATTAATCCGCACTCGACATTATTATTATTCTTATTAATGGAAGGAAGGAGACGTGGTGTGTTTTCCAAGCATTAATGGCAGGGAAAGACACGGAGTTCCTGGGTGTTTCTCCCTTATTTCTGCTTCGATGTCTTGATGGAATTTCTTTGAGGTTTAGAGAGGCTATTCCTGTAATTATTGTTTCTTTTTTTTTTTTTTTAAATGAATTTAATAAAGAACTCTATCTTGTATTATGTCCAAACGGTCGTTGCAAAACGAAAAATGAACGATTGTTGTATTTTTAAAATGCAAAGTTGAACACCATCATTTTAGTTTGACCACACCAATGCAGCGCTATATACATCTCAACGAATTTTCAGATATTTGTTTGATTTTTTGTCCCTTTAAAACATTTAAAATATTCCAAAATTAATATGGGAAAAAAAAAAGTAGATTTTACTGGTTTTCTAAGGCCAAATTAGAACCTGGATATTTATGATATTTTTCCCGCAGTGCTGTAGGCTATAGTTGAGTTATTATAAATGAATCTGAAAAAATAACTAAAAACATAATCTCCGGATGCACCTTTAGGTTAATGAAGATAATTATTATTATTATTTGCGGACACGGACCTAAAACACACTCCGTCTTCTAAGTCAGGTGACTGTAAATGCGCAAAATCAGTTTCCATTGCAGTTTTGCGAAAAAAAAAACTTTTTCGAATTGCCTGAAAAACCTCCTCATGCGAGCGTAAATTTTTTTTTGCGAAATTGACGTGTTTCCATTGAGCGTATTTTCATTTCGCAATTTCAATTTGCGCAAATTAAAGGGTAATGGAAACGCAGCTATTGATTTGTACAGGTCCTTCTCAAAAAATTAGCATATTGTGATAAAGTTCATTATTTTCCATAATGTAATGATAAAAATTAAAGTTTCATACTGATGATTTTGGCATACAGCTCATGAAAACCCAAAATTCCTATCTAAAAAAAAAATTGCATATTTCATCCGACCAATAAAAGAAGTGTTTTTAATACAAAAAAAAAGTCAACCTTCAAGTAATAATGTTCAGTTATGCACTCAATACTTGGTCGGGAATCCCTTTGCAGAAATGATGCTTCAATGCGGCGTGGCATGGAGGCAATCAGCCTGTGGCACTGCTGAGGTGTTATGGAGGCCCAGGATGCTTCGATAGCGGCCTTAAGCTCATCCAGAGTGTTGGGTCTTGCTTCTCTCAACTTTCTCTTCACAATATCCCACATATTCTCCATGGGGTTCAGGTCAGGAGAGTTGGCAGGCCAATTGAACACAGTAATGCCATGGTGAGTAAACCATTTACCAGTGGTTTTGGCACTGTGAGCAGGTGCCAGGTACCATTTTCTGCACACACCTGTGCACGGTGGCTCTGGATGTTTCTACTTCCGCAGGTCCCCCAAGGTCTGGAATCGGTCCTTCTCCACAATCTTCCTCAGGGTCCGATCGCTTCTTCACATTGTGCAGCGTTTTTTGCCACACCTTTTCCTTCCCACAGACTTCCCACTGAGGTGCCTTGATACAGCACTCTGGGAACAGCCCATTTGTTCATAAATTTCACTCTTGCTTACCCTCTTGTGGGTGTCAATGATGGCCTTCTGGACAGCAGTCAGGTCGGCAGTCGTACCCATGATTGCGGTTTTGAGTAATGAAACAGGTTGGGAGTTTTTTAAAAGCCTCAGGAATCTTTTGCAGGTGTTTAGAGTTAATTAGTTGATTCAGATGATCAGGTCAATAGTTCGTTTAGAGAAACTTTTCATGATATGCTTATTTTTTGAGACAGGAATGTGGGGTTTTCATGAGCTGTATGCCAAAATCATCAGTATTAAAACAATAAAAGGCCTGAAATATTTCAGCTGGAGTGCAATGAATCTAAAATACATGAAAGTTTAATTTTTATCATTACATTATGGAAAATAATTAACTTTATCATAATATGCAAATTTTTTTAGAAGGACCTGTATTATAAACTAATACAACATAAAAAAAAAATCTATGAAAAACAATCACACTATTTCTGTGTTGTGTTTTTTTCTGGAAATAAAATAAATAAAAAAACAAATTTTATCATTAATCATATGAAATTAAATAAACTTTGTCAAACAAAGTGCTGCACAATGAGCTTTAAAGTTAAAATTTTAACATGGAAGAAATGCATTATTCCTTAAAAAATTAAGTATTACTGATAATTTATTTTGATGCGTGTTTGTATTATTACATTGGGACAGATCTAAATTCTACTACTGTACAACAGTTATATATTTCTGTCAAGTTAAATCGAACTTATTTTGACGGGTTGCCGTGAAGACCTTTTGAGTTTCTGTGTGTTTGTCATGATGATAGTTTTTCATAAATAAAGTGGTTAGAAGATAACTAAGTGACTTTCAGAGTGGATCTAGAGCCAGGAGAGGAAGTTCACAGGGCTCCAGACTGCGACCAAATGGTCGCATTTTGCGACCAAAATTTGAGAGTGTGCGACTGAATTTTACATCCAGTCGCACATGTGCGACCAGTAAATTTGCCACACGTTAAAAGCGTGGAAGGAGCGCGTCAATGAATCCGTGACAAGAATAGCGCGCGTAAACGTCTGTGGGAAGGAGACGGAGACAAATATCACAACCTGATGTGCGTCTGAGCAATCAGCGATCTATCGACTCGTTAGTCGTTACCTAGCAACGAATGCAAACAAAATGAAAGTGGAACGAAAATATGCCACTCATATATTTGATTAGGACCGTGGAGCAGCAGCAGCGATCCGAACCATTGACAAAATAAAGCCCCGAACTTGCCAGTCGTGGGCCGATCTTGCTCACACAACACTGTTGCTAGGAGATCCAGTGAAGAAATCAATTGAATTCGCCTCAGAATTAATAACATCAACACCACGAGATCCAGTGAGAAACACTCCGATTCGGCGCAGAGTTCTGTTATAAACCATATCAGATCAAACAGCGCTGACGTGGAAACCAGGAGAAACACTTACAGAAGGCTTTCAGTCCACAAATCAGCAGAACCATGGATTTAGGTTAATGTAGCCTAGTAAGTTAACTCTAACCATAAATATGATAATGTGTAAGAAATAGTCAAATGCTTACAAATAGCCTACTACTTTCCCAGCACTTCAATAATATCAATATAAATGTTTTATTTTTTTGTATTTTTTTATGTGATTACCAACACATTTTTTTTTAAGATTGTCCTAAAACGAAAAATTTTAAGATGTTGGAAAACTCTTATTTTAACACTTAAAAAAAAAAATAATAATAACATTATAAACAGGATGTTTATTGGCTATTTTCAAAAATACATATTTTCACTACTTTTATTAATTAATATTAAGACATTATAAATGATAATAACTACAGTTAATTTCATCTACACCCTAAATTAAGCTTAGTGATTTATTGTCAGCCCTAGTGCTACCAGAATTTTTTTTTATTTTTTGTAGTAGAACTCGCTGTGAGTTCTCATTTGAGGTGATGCTGCCCTCAACTTTGAGTCTGGAGCCCTCTGAACTTAAAATAAAACAGCATATCATAATGTTAAGTCTATTTATTATTAAAGAATTTGTCAGTATTACAGTAATTTTGGGGGAAATGTGAATAATTTCATTGCAAGCTGATTTAAGGTGTGCCCCTAAATTTTCTGCTTGCGCTCCTAAAATATTCAGTCAGGGGCAACAGCGCTCCTAGTAAAAAAAGTTAGTCTGGAGCCCTGGTTCATGTATTTGTGTCTGTGAGCGCAAGCGTCACACGTGCTTCAGTGTGTGTCTTCACACGTGCTTCAACCTTTCATTCACACAGAACATGCCGGATTCATGTTTAAATAGTCTTGGTGGTTTAATATTCACACACACCAGTCTACATCGCGATTAGATTTCATGTGTACTGAACTGCTCTCTATTTATTCCTTAGAAAAATGACAAATTTGGTGAAATTCCACGTTATACAGTAAATTCCGTTATTATGACTGGATTTAGTCTGCGGGCCGCCCCCCCACAAAGCATATAGGGGAAACACTGGAATATGATAAAGATGTGAAAGAGTGATTTCTACAGCTTCCTCTCAGCAAAGGGTTCGGATTCTGCATGATTATGTATAGAGAGGTCTCACCATCAAAGTGGAAGAAGTGATTGTGCTGGTTGATGTGTGGTCGGGCCTCTGCTCCCGGCCCAGCAGGCATGTTCTCATCCAGCGCCTCCCTCTGGCCCTCCTCTCGCTCTCGCACGCCTTCGCTGATGTTCAGAGACATGCGGCACGTGGGACAGGATGTGTCCTGCTCCAGCCAAGAGCGCAGACACGAACTGGACATAAACAAGAAATTATCAGATTAACAATGTTTCAACTGTTAAAGCGAGAGCGCTGGCAAGTTACATCTGTGGCTCACTTGTGGAAGAGATGTCCACAGGGCAGCTTGCGCGCGCTAGTCATTGAATCCCAGCAGATCGCACAGTCATCGTTATTAGCCAACAGCTCTTCAGGCGTTGCCACAGCAAACCTGCACACAAGGAGACGTTTCATGTCAGCACACAAGCTCTGGTTTCTATCAGCCAATGCAGCAGGCTGAGTCATGGCACATTCAACCATTTGATACACTCGAAGGCTATTTATTGTGTTCATGTTGTTGTATTGCAATACACTAGTGCTGTTATTGAGGTGGATACAGGGAAGTTCAGGAACAGGTTTGGTGGAAAGGGGAGGCTTAAGGGTGGGTTAAGGTGTCAGGGAAGAGTACAGTAAAACAGTAATGTTTGTGAATATATTTTGAAATCCTGTGATTCCCGTAAGCTCCAGTCTTCAGGTGTCACGTGATCCTTCAAAAATCATTCTAATATGATGATATGTGAATCATAAGATGCAATGTTTTTGCTGCTTGATATTTTTGCAGTAACGATTATATCATTTAAGCCCCTCGGGATTCTTTAATGAACAGAAAGGTCAAAATAACAATTAATTTGAAATATTATTTGTAAGAATGTAAAGGTCTTTATTGGCACTTTTGATTAATTTAATGTGTCCTTGCTGAATAAAAGTATTAATTTCTTTAAAAAAACAAAAAAAAAACTTTGATTTTACTTTTTAAATAATTAAAATTGATTTATTGTTGCTATTAACACAATTATATATTCAATTACAGTAACAATTATTTCTTGTTATTAATTCCTGTTATGGTATTATAAACTGTTATTAACAACAACCACAGGATTCACCGAGATTAAATATGTGTATGTGTAGATGTGTGTGTGTGTGTGTGTGTTGGGGTGCTTAGCTGTCATTAAGAATTACAACAATAATGTTATTGGTCCACAAAAAGGGTTTGTTTTCTTTACTTTGCAAAATCTAATTTCATTTTTTTTTTTTTTTGAGTTTCTGTGAGATTCGCAGAGTTATGCTTAACTATATTAATGTAAATAAGCATTCATTTTACAAACTCATTAAAGGTAAAATCTCTTATCAAGGGCACAATGCTGATAGCTCATGTAACTTCTGGTTACCAGCCCTGAGCTTTGCCATACTTTAGCACCTTTATTTAGATGTTGTGCTTATTAAAAGATGCGTTTCTACAGGCTTTGAATTTGAAATTTGAAAGTCAGTCTGAAAAGCTTTAAGATCCTCACCTGGATTCCATATTGTCAATAACACGCAAGTAGTTTTTGTGGCGGCGAATCCTTCGCTGCACCTCGTGGAAGAGATACCGCAGCTGCATAAAGATCACAAGACTAGCCATGGACAACCAGATGTTCCCAAAGAGCTGCGAGGGAATGAACAACAACAACACATGATCATAAAAGGTACTAGGATTTGTTCAAAAACTCTCAAACACCAGGCCGCAAACATGTGAAATCAGGAACATAATGTTCACTGATAAGTAAGAAGCTGCTTACAATTATGTTAAACAGTCTCAATAAGAGTCCAGTCAGACCAAATTCATCCATCACTATGAGCCAGTCACATGACCGCTACACAGCACTGAGCTCACCAGCATATGGATGTGATGCATCAGGTCCAGGCAGAGGATGGTCAACTCCATGATGAAGTCAGTGTAGTAGATGTATGAGCTCTTGTTCTCCCAGGTGCCCTGGTGGTTCAGGTCCCACAGGTGAATGGAGTACCTGTACATTACAGATCAAAACCCTCAGACACATGCTTCTGCTAATCACATTGAGCAAAGCTGATGGCTTTCTTAACGGAGCAAACACACACCGTATGATGACGTGTCCTGTGCGTACGGTCACCAGCAAACACTGCAGGACAGGAGACAAAGCTTAGGGTTACTTCAAGTGGGCATAATATCATTTTATCGAATATTGCAGTATTCAGGGCTTGACATAAACACCCGCCAACCTGCCAAATGTGTGTGTGTTTCAGCAGTAACGTGTAATGCAGTCACTCCTACTAGCCACTTTGGTGGCTTGAATTTTATATACAATACATTTTTTAATTTTAGAATATAAAAAAGACATCCGAAATAACAAACTGATTAAATGTAAAATAAGTGCAATGTAGTGTTGTAAAATTTTTTTTTTTCGATGGATATCGATACAGAAATATCTGAATCTGATACTGAATAATACTGAAATATCATGTGTGAGAGAGAGATTTCTTTCTCTCATGATCTCTCCGGCAGCGAGTGACACAAACCTACCTCCCCTCACTCACTTGCTGTTACAGGGCTTGAATTTTGGCGTGGGTTTGCAAGTATTGCGCATTATTATACTCATTCCTGCAGACTTTGAGCTCACGCTCAAAGTATGCGCACAAAGCGGCATCTCAGCACTAAATTTAGTTATTTTCCGCTGCTTACTGGGCTGAAACAGTCAAATACACATAAAATGCCGGTCTTGGCAAGTATTCACGTAAACAGACAGTTGTGTTTTAAGTGAACAGTTGAGAAAGATGTGTAACAGTATAATGGATCAGTGTGATAGGTCTAGCCTAATAATCCTGCTGCCAAAATATGAGAAAATATTTAAGAAATATATGGCAGTTTTTCCTTAAGGTATCAATGTCAAAATTGTAGCCAGTGAAAACATTGATTAAATGCTAATTAACTATAGAAAACCACTAGCCACAGTGGATGGTAAGCAAAATATTTAATGTCAAGCCCTGGTAGCATTTATTACTGCACATCATTATTGTTTTGTAAAGTTAATGTGCTGTTTTAATATTTAATCATTCATATCAATTAGCTGTTACACACACAAGACTCCCCAATAGCAAACATCCAATCAATTACCCATGGACAAAATCAAGTCTACAGTCATTGCTAAATCTACATCTTTTTTGTGGAGAGACCATCACGACTTCTTCCATATCATGCCTACTTTCAGAGTGTAGAGAAAGAGGGAAAACCAAAGAGGGAATGTACTCTTCAGTTGCTAAAGAGGATTGTAGAGTTTTCTCACCTCCGCTGCCATGAAGGCCACAGTGTGCATGCTGTGAAGATGCCCGACTACAGCGCAGAGCACAGCTAGACCCCCACAGCACAGCAGCACAGACACCAGCAGAGACAACACGCGCACGTGACTGCCCATCGGGGTCGTGGGAGAGAACGAGAGCTGGCGGGACAAACAACAGTGTATCAGCAACTCTCCCCAGAGGAAGAGGGAATAGGAGAAGGATGGAGAGATGCAAGTACAAACAATAGGAGGGAAGGAGGGAAGGAAGGAAGGGATGACGTAAATAAGAGTAATGGAAGGAAGGAAAAGGGAAGAAGGTAAGGAAGGTAGGGAGTAAATAAGAAAGTGAAATAAAGGAAATTAAGAAAGGAAAGAGTGGAGAGAGGGAAAGAAGCAAGAAAATGAAGGGAAATAAGGAAGAAAGTAAGGAAGGACAGAAACAAAGGAAGCAAGGAAGGAAGTAAATAAGAGGAGAGGAAGGAGAGAGAGAAGGAAGTAAATAAATAAGAGCAGAGGAAGGAGAGAGAGAAGGAAGTAAATAAGAGCAGAGGAACGAGAGAGAGAAGGAAGTAAATAAGAGCAGATGAAGGAGAGAGAGAAGGAAGTAAATAAGAGCAGAGGAAGGAGAGAGAGAAGGAAGTAAATAAGAGCAGAGGAACGAGAGAGAGAAGGAAGGAAGTAAATAAGAGCAGATGAAGGAGAGAGAGAAGGAAGTAAATAAGAGCAGATGAAGGAGAGAGAGAAGGAAGTAAATAAATAAGAGCAGAGGAAGGAGAGAGAGAAGGAAGTAAATAAGAGCAGATGAAGGAGAGAGAGAAGGAAGGAAGTACATAAGAGCAGAGGAAGGAGAGAGAGAAGGAAGTAAGTAAGAGCAGAGGAACGAGAGAGAGAGAGAAGGAAGGAAGTAAATAAGAGCAGAGGAAGGAGAGAGAGAAGGAAGTAAATAAATAAGAGCAGAGGAAGGAGAGAGAGAAGGAAGTAAGTAAATAAGAGCAGAGGAACGAGAGAGAGAAGTAAGTAAATAAGAGCAGATGAAGGAGAGAGAGAAGGAAGTAAATAAGAGCAGATGAAGGAGAGAGAGAGAAGGAAGGAAGTAAATAAGAGCAGAGGAAGGAGAGAGAGAAGGAAGTAAATAAGAGCAGATGAAGGAGAGAGAGAGAGAAGGAAGGAAGTAAATAAGAGCAGAGGAAGGAGAGAGAGAAGGAAGTAAATAAATAAGAGCAGAGGAAGGAGAGAGAGAAGGAAGTAAGTAAATAAGAGCAGAGGAACGAGAGAGAGAAGGAAGTAAATAAGAGCAGATGAAGGAGAGAGAGAAGGAAGGAAGTAAATAAGAGCAGAGGAAGGAGAGAGAGAAGGAAGTAAATAAATAAGAGCAGAGGAAGGAGAGAGAGAAGGAAGTAAATAAGAGCAGATGAAGGAGAGAGAGAAGGAAGGAAGTAAATAAGAGCAGAGGAAGGAGAGAGAGAAGGAAGGAAGTAAGTAAGAGCAGAGGAACGAGAGAGAGAGAGAAGGAAGGAAGTAAATAAGAGCAGAGGAAGGAGAGAGAGAAGGAAGTAAATAAATAAGAGCAGAGGAAGGAGAGAGAGAAGGAAGTAAGTAAATAAGAGCAGAGGAACGAGAGAGAGAAGTAAGTAAATAAGAGCAGATGAAGGAGAGAGAGAAGGAAGGAAGTAAATAAGAGCAGAGGAAGGAGAGAGAGAAGGAAGTAAATAAGAGCAGATGAAGGAGAGAGAGAGAGAAGGAAGGAAGTAAATAAGAGCAGAGGAAGGAGAGAGAGAAGGAAGTAAATAAATAAGAGCAGAGGAAGGAGAGAGAGAAGGAAGTAAGTAAATAAGAGCAGAGGAACGAGAGAGAGAAGGAAGTAAATAAGAGCAGATGAAGGAGAGAGAGAAGGAAGGAAGTAAATAAGAGCAGAGGAACGAGAGAGAGAAGGAAGTAAATAAATAAGAGCAGAGGAAGGAGAGAGAGAGAGAAGGAAGTAAATAAGAGCAGAGGAAGGAGAGAGAGAAGGAAGTAAATAAATAAGAGCAGAGGAAGGAGAGAGAGAAGGAAGTAAATAAGAGCAGATGAAGGAGAGAGAGAAGGAAGGAAGTAAATAAGAGCAGAGGAAGGAGAGAGAGAAGGAAGTAAGTAAGAGCAGAGGAACGAGAGAGAGAGAGAAGGAAGGAAGTAAATAAGAGCAGAGGAAGGAGAGAGAGAAGGAAGTAAATAAATAAGAGCAGAGGAACGAGAGAGAGAAGTAAGTAAATAAGAGCAGATGAAGGAGAGAGAGAAGGAAGGAAGTAAATAAGAGCAGAGGAAGGAGAGAGAGAAGGAAGTAAATAAGAGGAGAGGAAGGAAGTAAATAAATAAGAGCAGAGGAAGGAGAGAGAGAAGGAAGTAAATAAGAGCAGAGGAAGGAGAGAGAGAAGGAAGTAAATAAGAGCAGATGAAGGAGAGAGAGAGAGAAGGAAGGAAGTAAATAAGAGCAGAGGAAGGAGAGAGAGAAGGAAGTAAATAAATAAGAGCAGAGGAAGGAGAGAGAGAAGGAAGTAAGTAAATAAGAGCAGAGGAACGAGAGAGAGAAGGAAGTAAATAAGAGCAGATGAAGGAGAGAGAGAGAAGGAAGGAAGTAAATAAGAGCAGAGGAAGGAGAGAGAGAAGGAAGTAAATAAATAAGAGCAGAGGAAGGAGAGAGAGAAGGAAGTAAATAAGAGCAGATGAAGGAGAGAGAGAAGGAAGGAAGTAAATAAGAGCAGAGGAAGGAGAGAGAGAAGGAAGTAAGTAAGAGCAGAGGAACGAGAGAGAGAGAGAAGGAAGGAAGTAAATAAGAGCAGAGGAAGGAGAGAGAGAAGGAAGTAAATAAATAAGAGCAGAGAAAGGAGAGAGAGAAGGAAGTAAGTAAATAAGAGCAGAGGAACGAGAGAGAGAAGTAAGTAAATAAGAGCAGATGAAGGAGAGAGAGAAGGAAGGAAGTAAATAAGAGCAGAGGAAGGAGAGAGAGAAGGAAGTAAATAAGAGGAGAGGAAGGAAGTAAATAAATAAGAGCAGATGAAGGAGAGAGAGAGAGAAGGAAGTAAATAAGAGCAGAGGAAGGAGAGAGAGAAGGAAGTAAATAAGAGCAGAGGAACGAGAGAGAGAAGGAAGTAAATAAGAGCAGAGGAACGAGAGAGAGAAGGAAGGAAGTAAATAAGAGCAGATGAAGGAGAGAGAGAAGGAAGTAAATAAATAAGAGCAGAGGAAGGAGAGAGAGAAGGAAGTAAATAAGAGCAGATGAAGGAGAGAGAAGGAAGGAAATAAATAAGAGCAGAGGAAGGAGAGAGAGAAGGAAGTAAGTAAGAGCAGAGGAACGAGAGAGAGAAGGAAGTAAATAAGAGCAGATGAAGGAGAGAGAGAGAGAAGGAAGGAAGTAAATAAGAGCAGAGGAAGGAGAGAGAGAAGGAAGTAAATAAATAAGAGCAGAGGAAGGAGAGAGAGAAGGAAGTAAGTAAATAAGAGCAGAGGAACGAGAGAGAGAAGGAAGTAAATAAGAGCAGATGAAGGAGAGAGAGAAGCAAGGAAGTAAATAAGAGCAGAGGAAGGAGAGAGAGAAGGAAGTAAATAAATAAGAGCAGAGGAAGGAGAGAGAGAAGGAAGGAAGTAAATAAGAGCAGAGGAAGGAGAGAGAGAAGGAAGTAAATAAGAGCAGATGAAGGAGAGAGAAGGAAGTAAATAAGAGCAGAGGAAGGAGAGAGAGAAGGAAGTAAATAAATAAGAGCAGAGGAAGGAGAGAGAGAAGGAAGTAAGTAAATAAGAGCAGAGGAACGAGAGAGAGAAGGAAGTAAATAAGAGCAGATGAAGGAGAGAGAGAAGCAAGGAAGTAAATAAGAGCAGAGGAAGGAGAGAGAGAAGGAAGTAAATAAATAAGAGCAGAGGAAGGAGAGAGAGAAGGAAGGAAGTAAATAAGAGCAGAGGAAGGAGAGAGAGAAGGAAGTAAATAAGAGCAGATGAAGGAGAGAGAAGGAAGTAAATAAGAGCAGAGGAAGGAGAGAGAGAAGGAAGTAAATAAATAAGAGCAGAGGAAGGAGAGAGAGAAGGAAGTAAGTAAATAAGAGCAGAGGAACGAGAGAGAGAAGGAAGTAAATAAGAGCAGATGAAGGAGAGAGAGAAGGAAGTAAATAAATAAGAGCAGAGGAAGGAGAGAGAGAAGGAAGGAAGTAAATAAGAGCAGAGGAAGGAGAGAGAGAAGGAAGTAAATAAGAGCAGATGAAGGAGAGAGAGAGAAGGAAGTAAATAAGAGCAGAGGAAGGAGAGAGAGAAGGAAGTAAATAAATAAGAGCAGAGGAAGGAGAGAGAGAAGGAAGGAAGTAAATAAGAGCAGAGGAAGGAGAGAGAGAAGGAAGTAAATAAGAGCAGATGAAGGAGAGAGAGACGGAAGTAAATAAGAGCAGAGGAAGGAGAGAGAGAAGGAAGTAAATAAGAGCAGAGGAACGAGAGAGAGAAGGAAGTAAATAAGAGCAGATGAAGGAGAGAGAGAGAGAAGAAAGGAAGTAAATAAGAGCAGAGGAAGGAGAGAGAGAAGGAAGTAAATAAATAAGAGCAGAGGAACGAGAGAAAAAAGGAAGTAAATAAGAGCAGATGAAGGAGAGAGAGGAGGAATGAAGGAAGTAAATAAGAGCAGATGAACGAGAGAGAGAAGGAAGGAAATAAGAGCAGATGAAGGAGAGAGAGGAGGAATGAAGGAAGTAAATAAGAGCAGAGGAACGAGAGAGAGAAGGAAGGAAATAAGAGCAGATGAAAGAGAGAGAGAAGGAAGTAAGTAAATAAGAGCAGAGGAAGGAGAGAGAGAAGGAAGTAAATAAGAGCAGATGAAGGAGAGGGAGGAGGAATGAAGGAAGTAAATAAGAGCAGAGGAAGGAGAGAGAGAAGGAAGGAAGTTAATAAGAACATAAAATGAAGGAAGAAAGGAAGGAAGTAGGAAAGGTAGGTAGTATTTACATCAAATAAAAATATACATAAAGGTCTTAATTATACTGATTATCTTACAATTTCAGAGTGACATATCTCTTGGATTATATTGCTGGTTAAAGCAATGTTTAGAAAAACAGTACCTGCTGAAATGATGTAGTGTAAAGTAAACGAGTACATGAATGAGTGAGTCAAACAGCACTACTACAGATCTCTGAACATGTGTGTGTTGATGTGGTGTAGATGTGTTCTCACGTATTCAAAGCGGTCTTTGCAGAGCTGCACCATCAGATGCAGGAAGATGAGCATGGAGAACCACAGACACCACAGCACCACCTCGTCCACCCGCTGCACGTTCAGCACGCCGAAGATGAAGATGAACTTGTAGAAGATGAAGTTCCAGAACTTATCTTTCAGATGCTGGTCAACAGAGAAGAGCCAGAACACAGAAAACACAGCTGAAATCATGTGATAAACCTGCAGACTTTTACAATTTACAGGAACATACACTACTGGTCACAAGGTGTAGGTACGGTTTGCTTATGTTTTTGAGGCCTCAATCTGGGAAATCAGATTATTTGATGAATACGAAATTAAAAGAAAAGCATTTATTTGAAATAGACATTTATAACGTTACATTTACATTTATTCATTTAGCTGACGCTTTTATTCAAAGCGACTTACAATTACTATATGCCAGAGGAATAACCCCAACTAGGGGTTAAGTGTCTTGCTCAGGGACACATTGGTGTCTCGCAGTGGATTCGAACCAGAGTCTCACACCAAAGGCATGTGTCTTATCCACTGTGCCATCACCACCCCATTTGTGGTGTTATCTAGCATAAGACATTTCACTAACTATTTATTTTTCTTTCACAATCAGCAATAGCTGTACAACTTTCACCCCAACTTTCATAGATAGCATAAACAATTTGCAAGCTGCTAAAATAAAGCATACAAAACATCAGCTAAAATGATCAATAGGCTTAGGCTATATGATTATAATCAGAGCATGTGCATGTTTGTCTGATTTATTTAGACTAGGTTAGTACAGCATTTAAAGAGCACAGATCTACGCAAAGGAGGTGCATGTGAAACGCCTTGTAAGAAATACTTTTCCTTTTCAGGAAAAGTATCGGAAAAAGTATCGAAATCGCAATACTTGACTTGGTATCGATATCGAAACAATAATTTTGGTATCGTGACAACACTAGCCGGAGGCAGGAGTTTTTTGGTGTTATCAGTAGGCCTGTCACGCTAGTCGATAAATCGATTAATCGAAAAATAAAAAAATGAGCTCGGTAATGTTTACGGACGTGACAACGCCTTGCATGCTTGTTTGTTTGTTTTCCTCGTCTCTCTCTCTCTGGATGACAACTCTCCATTCCTTAGCGTGAACTAGAGCTCAGATTCTCTGCCTGAGCCCGAACTTGACCCAACCCGACCCGACACTATCCTCCAACACAAATTGAGTGCGGCGCGGCACTAGACTTGATGGCCAAGTGCGATCGCGGGCGATATAATGCACTCTGTTTGTGCGTGTTGCGGGAGAATAAAACGATTTGCGGGACTCTCGCAAACTAGAAATATCTATGAATAAAGCATTTGAAAACTAATAGATTTTTATTCATCTGTTGCAGAAAAGCAACAAGAACAGCTAAAACAAAATAGACGATTTATAAGCAAGAGTTTCTATTTATAACGCGTTTGCAGCGTTGAGCGATGTAGCCAATCACATGTAGCTCAATGTGTTGATTTCTTCAACGCAATGGCCAATCAGAAGCATTTAAGATTCCTCCCCTCACCGCTCAAATCGGACTTTTAGTTCAGTGATGAATTCTGTATGTTTTCAAATCCTCTAATTATAACAAACAAAGTGTGGATATTATGAAAGATTGATTGTGCAGTCAGCTTCATTGATGATAACAGATGTGCGAGATCGCGATGAACTGTCAGCTTTTTAGGAATTATTAAGGGAGCGCATTCAGTCATGCCAGACCATGCACAGTAGCTGCTTGCTTTTATGATAAATTTAACAGTGGTTTGTATGTTAATGCTTTAATAACAATAATTTAGGGTAGGGTACAGTGGTGTGAATAAGTGTTTGCCCCCATGCTAAAGTTGCCTAAAAAGAGGAATAAAAAAATCATCTTTTGGATATTGATCTTAATGCCTTAATTAGAAAAATGAGGAAAACTCCAACCTTTAAGGACACACATTTTCTTTGTGAATGAATAATGTATCATAAATAAATAAATGTTTTTCCTTAAAATACAGGGTGCATAAGTCTGGGCACCCCTATGTTAAATTCCCATAGAGTCAGGCAGATTTTTATTTTTAAAAGCCAGTTATTTCATGGATCCAGGATAATATGCATCCTGATAAAGTTCCCTTGGCCTTTGGAATTAAAATATCCCCACATCATCACACACCTTCCACCACACCTAGAGATTGGCATGGGGTACTTTCCATAAGATCATCTTTCAATGCAAATCAAACCAGCTATTAGGCTAACTGAAGTAAAACCATGCCAATCTCTAGGTGTGGTGGAAGGTGTGTGATGATGTGGGGATATTTTAATTCCAAAGGCCAAGGGAACTTTATCAGGATGCATATTATCCTGGATCCATGAAATAACTGGCTTTTAAAAATAAAAATCTGCCTGACTCTATGGGAATTTAACATACGGGTGTCCTGACTTATGCACCCTGAATTTTAAGGAAAAACATTTATTTATTTATGATACATTATTCATTCACAAAGAAAATTAGTGTTCTTAAAGGTTGGAGTTTTCCTCATTTTTTTAATTAAGGCATTAAGATCAACATCCAAAAGATGATTTTTTTATTCCTCTTTTTAGGCAACTTTAGCATGGGGGCAAACACTTATTCACACCACTGTATGGTCGGGTTTTGTTTACATCCATTTAATTTATTGTTTTTTGGTATTTATTCAAGTGCATTTTGTGTTAACAGATACACTGCTTTTATAGTTTTTGGTTGTTTTGTTCATTTATTGTGGCTATTTAAAATGTTTTCCATTTTCAGTGTTAAATAGTCTTTAGAAATAAAAGTTGATGTTTGAAAAGGTGTACCTGCATTATTAAGCCATTATCATTATTTTAGATGTAAATGGTCTCAGAACGTATAATCAGAAATATTATCGTTTATCGCAATCATTTCTTGGACAATTTATCGTCCAGCAAAATTTGTTGTTATATAGTCACATAGACTAGATAAAGGAGAGAGGCTCGAGAGCGCACATGCACGTCACATCCGATGGATTTCGCAGAAAATCCGACCCGGAGACTTCACATAGAAATAGGAATACTGGCCTTCAGAGATAACAGCAAAACCTGACAAATGGATCATTGTAATGTGTGATTACAACCACTTAACACACATGCAATAACAAAAGGATTCATTTTAGAAGAAAAGTTATATATAGCACCTCTAAGAAAAATAAACTTATTTGAATATGTAAATACTAAAATTCTATCCATTCGACTCTCCAGACATTGGTTTTGACAAACAACAAAAAGACATTTCATCACAGAAAATGAACTTAAAATAAATAAAACCATGACATGACCTATATTTTATTCTATATTATGTATATGGAACTGACAAAAGAACTCAAGAAGATGTCGAGGATGTTTGTTATGAAGATCTTCCTTATATAAGTGTCGCGGCAAAAGCTGGCTGTGTGTGTATTTCCTGACACAGTAGATGTGGAGGTGAATGATTCCTACCTGTTTCTCACTCACTCTCAGCGGGCCGAACACAATGCACTGGATCACTTTAGCGATCAACATGAGGATGCAGCACGCCGTGTTCACCATCACCTGTGGGGAAAACGACAGCTTCTTTAAAATAAAAACATCCTCACTCCATACTGGTGTGTTTTCAAGCTAGTCCCACATACCCAGACAAACAGGGTGTCCGTGATGAGATAAACAAGCACACTGGTGGCCATGTTCCCCAAGTTCTCCAGCGGATCCAGCTTGATCTCCTCATCAGAGCCGCTGGGTGAGTCTCCAGCCAAAGGAGAGGAGTCCTCTGAGTCTCTGACCGAGCTGTAGGCACTCAAGATGGTCCCAGCCAGCAGAACAGTGCTCAGGGCAGTGTATGTGTGTAAGCTGGGCCAGGGGAAGCGCTCCAGAAACAGCAGAGGCATTCTGACCGATTGACCGACGCTCCTCTCGGCTCACACTGCGTTCCTCTGCACAGTCTGCTTACTGGGAGTCCAGGGGGAACCAGTGTCCTTTTACAGATCACAGGCGTATTTAAACTCCTCTTAAAAACAAACACTTATCAGGACTCAGGCCTGTTTTTCATTCGAGTCCAAACTGTGTATGAATGCAGTCTGACAGATCTTAGGACACGTAGACACAACACGCAACAGACTCTATAGCTAGAATTAAATGCAATATATAATGTTATCTGGTATGTTTTAACCCCATTCCGTCGAATTAAATGCTAAATGTTTATAATTCTTTGAAATAAGTGTTAATATTTCCAGAACAGTTGATTATTTCACAACATTAGCATGGAAGCTAATCTGCTTCAGCTACGTATTGGATAGAACAGGACTAACAGTTTCATAAACTCGTCAGACGGTCTTTATATCTGACCCGTGATGCTCGACGATCCGTCTGGCATCTGTTAGCTGTAAATAAAACTCTGAAATGTCATGTTTGGATCAGTTTCTCTGGCTGTTTCTGGCACTTTCTAGTCATCATACCTGTTTCCGCTGCCTTAACCGTAGTAGGGCTGGGAATCGACGCTTTAGACGTCACCCTGTGAACTTCCGGTGCTTATGTGACGACAGGCGGGGCCTACCGGGTAAACAACAATTACATAAAAGGAGTAGTTCACTTTTTAAAAATAAATAAATAAATAAATAAATAAAACTTTTGCAGATAATTTACTCACCCCCATGTCATTCTTTCTTCAGTCGAAAAGAAATTAAGGTTTTTGATGAAAACATTCCAGGATTTTTCTCCATATAATGGACAATGGGAACCAAACGGTTCTGGTCCAAAAGACAGTTTCACTGCAAACTGTTCAAAGGGCTTTAAATGATTCCAGATGATGAATAAGGGCCTTATCAAGCGAAACAATCGATCATTAAAAAAAAAAAAAAAAACTTTTTATATAAGTCTTAAAAGCTCAAATGCTCGCCTAGCTCTGTTCTGTGATTAGTGTTCGTGACTCTCCTGCAAATCAAAATGAACAAATCTTTTTTTTCGAGTCAACTGGTTAATTCAAAAAAAACGAAATGAATGAATTGACTCGGAAAAAGATTCGTAATGAATGAGTTCGAACAGGACAAAACAGAGCAAGGTGAGCATTTGAACTTATAAAACTTAAACTTTGTTATTTTTTTTATAAATAAGCGATCGTTTCGCTTGATAAGACCCTTATTTATCGTCTGAAATAGTTGAAAGCCCTTTGAACAGTTTGCACTGAAACTGTCTTTTGGACCTTGAACCATTTGGTTCCCAGTAAAGTGCACTATATGGAGAAAAATCCTGGAATATTGTCATCAAAAACCTAGATGTAAATTATCAGCAAAAGTTTTTTTTTTTTAACGTGAATTACTCCTTTAAATAGTAGCTAGCTATGACTAAAAGCCATATTACCCTAACAAAACATTACTATGATAACCACAGATTCAGTCAAAAATAGTATATTATTGCAATTAATATCAGAGTTATGAGTTAACTTACTTGTTTACACCTCACATAAACTATGGAGACTCGTCATAGGGCTGAATAAATGCATACAACATTTAAACATATTTATATTTTATTATTATAATTCATGTGGAATTTATTAGCTAATTTTATATAAAAAATTGGATACTTGAACTTTAAATAGTTTTTAAACCTTTCAAACAAACAAACAAACAAACAAACAAACAAACAAGGTGAATAGGCTACCAATTAATATTATTCACAGTTTCAATTCAAGCAAAATTCTTGGAGTTCATGAAGATTGTCACAAAATCTCTTTTATGTTCAGTAAAAATTCATAAATACAAAGACATTTCAAAAGCTTATCAAGCAATGGGAAAGTTAGGGTCAAATATCTAATAAAATGCCAAACAGTAACAGTTCTTTAAAGTCAACACTCGGCAGATTAAAACATGAGATTGTGCTTTATAAGCTAAACACGGCATATTTTGCCCTTATAATTTAAACTTTTCATGATTATCATAATTTTCGAGAATATATTTTACATGTATAATCAAAAGGAGAAAATTGAAGACAAATGAAACATTTCAATAAGATCATTAAAAGGCCCGTCAGGATAAGGCACATATTGGATCAAAAGCTATGACATTCACATTTGATATGCTCGATTAAAATCCATAAGCGTCCACTTTTAAGCAGAAAACTTTTATGTACATTATATTTCTCATAGAAAATATTTTCTATGTGTGCAGTAGATGCAGGACACTGAGACCGAATCAGTCCAAGCGGTTCAATGAGATGTCCAGGTCTCAGATCGTTTCGTTTCCGTGAGAATCTTTGAGTTACGGAGCGCTGCTGGCGTCCCCTGAATCTGGAGTCTCGAACAAGTCTCTTACAATGATTTCACTTACTGCAAAGAAGAAGAAAAGATGTTTATTTAGGAGATAATGTAGGGGTGAATCTCATAATACTGTATATCAACATCAACATTCATAATCATTGTCCGTCTCTATTAAATCCACCTGAGGGCAGTGTTGTGTGTGAAAACATTCAAGCATTTCCTCCCAGCTCTAATTTAAAGCTACAGCGTAGTGTTAAACCACAGACTGAAACTTAGTCATTATTATTAAAATGTTTACTGTTGTCTCAACTAGTTCCTGAAATACAGCTGGTTTCGTTGACAAAGAGCCTTTCCAATAACCAAACACATCTATTAATACACTTTAAACAAACAGCAAGTTATTTACAACATGACTTTCATTACTCATATGGAAAGAAACAGAGTTAGATATATTTAGAGAGCTATAAATATATTTAAGCCAGAAAAAGAAGATGTTTGCATTAGGTCAATAATCTGTTTGATCAAAGATGACACACACACACACGATCATGAAGCCGGACAACAGCACTCACTCATCAGGGGTGTTCCAGTCCACTGCACCTGTGCTCTCCACACGCTACTGGAGCGCCAGGTAACGGAAATACTACACGAGTTCTGTCATCGCAGGGCTGGTTTCATTACAAAATGAGATATTTATGATATGTAAGTTCACCCAAAAATATAATTTCGGTCATCTAAAATACTATGGAAGTCAACAGGGACCATCAACTGTCTGGTTACCGGCGACATTCTTCAAAATATCTTCTTTTGTGTTCAGCAGAAGAAAGATATTCATACAGGTTTGGAACAACTTGAGGGTGAGCTGTTCCTTTAATAGATAAATATATACAACTCTACTATCTACAGAAAAAAATCAGGTCTAAACACCTTCATTAACAAAGTTTAAGTTCATTCAAACTTCTACTTTCATTTAAACTGTCATTTAATAATGTGCAGAATGCAAGACTGTCACAATACAGCTGCGCAAAACTAGCGGTGGATTAGCCTTCACGTTATATTTAGCTCGTTCAGTGACTCCATGCGATGCCAGTATCCTCTTTCCCACCGCACTGCGGGACTAGAGACTATAATTAGTCCCAAACTGAACCGGTGTCCAGACACTAGGGGTGGCAGCTGCTAGTTTTTCTAGAGAGTAAACAAAAATCCTGGCTAGCATATGTCACAAAGTTAGTGCATATTCTGTTAACGTAGTTTGGCGTGAGTTACTGACTCAGCATGAGACACGGTCAAAAGCGTGTATTGCATGTAAACGGGTACAGTCGATATAAACAATACAATATAAATTAATCTTTATCATCATCAAATGATTTGGCATAATCTTGATTAGCACAGAAAATTATTTTTGAGCCGACCCTTGGTTTGTAAAAACAAACAAATCTATGCGCTCGAGTCATTACAGTAATACACTTACAATAGGAATCTATAGGAAAAGGAGAGTTTAGAAGCATACATGTGAAACTTGTGTGTTTGTTGCTTGGGGAGTAAATTAGATTTAGTTGTGGAAATCCTGTTCTAGGCAGCTAAGACTTTCTGTTAAAGTCACCCCAATCACTTCATCCCTTAAAGCTCATCTTTGATCACCAAATTTTCTTTGAAAATCATGCCTTGAAATAACTTGAATGAAACCCGACATCCTTGTCTCATTTAGTATAAGCTGTTCTATAAATATGCAAATGAGCCCCGCCTCCACTCACTCACTCACTCACTCAGAGGTCCGCTGGTTGACGATCACACGTTGATCAGGGGTGCATTCCCCGTACAATGATGTAACTCGCTGCTTCACTATCATAGTACGATGCATCGTTAGAAAAATCAACTAGCTAGTCGCGACTGTTTCCCGAAACCCACTGTCGCAAAGTATCGTGGAGTAAAAACTACGCACGTGGTGGAGTAAAAACTACGTGTAATTAAACTGTTTGAGATCCAATTAGCGCTAGATTTGTTTATATAAATTACAGACATGTCATCTGAGGACTATTTCTAATTGTTCTCAGTTGTTTTGCTTTATCACCAAACTCAATATTTGGCTCGTTCTTACATAGTAGAACACGTTCGCACATGCGCACTCTTCAAAATTGGTACTTTAAATCTTTTGACAAACTAAAAGACGTAAATTACATTTGTATGTATGCTGAATAAAAGGCACCGGTTGTACTGAATGTCAGCTCGCTTATTTTGCTCAAGATAAGGCTAACGATGCTTTCGGGAAACGCACCCGATTGGTTACAAGGTCGTTTGTGACGTCAGAAACACCAACGATTTCAAACCGTGTTTTTGTTTCGCTGTAGTTTTAAGAAGAAAATACTCAATAATGCTGTTGATTTATGAAATTGCATATGGTTTGTCTTAAAGCACATTAAAAACACCACATAGCAACATAAACAACATTAAAAGCTGGATTTTCACCACAGAGGAACTTTAAAGGACAACTCCGGCGCAAAATGAACCTTTGGTCTAATTACACATTGCTAGTACCTAGTCAACCGTTAGCTGAGATTTGTTTTCATGATTGCCGAATGTAAACAGTGTTATCTCTAAAAACAGTTTAGTCTATAATGCTAGTATAATGCTAGTATATAGGACATAGAGTAATGACAAATAAAAATCGCTTGTTATTACCACTAACGAGGCTCAAAATAGCCCCACACTAACACGACAGCATAATAAGGGTCCCTACATTCAAACCGAAGCATTGAGAACTTTGTCAGTGTCCATAGAGTTTAATAAGAAGATATTTTATACACACAGTCAACTTCGCGAATACAAGAAGAAGCCATCTTTGAAAAATAGTCTCTACCAGTCGATCTACGAGCGCCGATCCAAGTGCGCTGAACTGTGCAGAATCTTATATGGTCCGTTGTTTCCGAAAGAAACACAAACACAAACCGTTTTCTTCTCTTCCGTATGTACACGTAGCCTACTGTTCGCGCTCATCTTATCACCTTATTCACATCTCACCGGTGCACATGGATTGGCGTTCGTAGATCGACTGGTAGAGACTATTTTTCAAAGATGGCTTCTTCCTGTATTCGTGAAGTTGACTGTGTGTATAAAATATCTTCTTATTAAACTGTATGGACACTGACAAAGTTCTCAATGCTTCGGTTTGAATGTAGGGACCCTTATTATGCTGTCGTGTTACTGTGGAGCTATTTTGAGCCTTGTTAGTGGTAATAACAAGCGATTTTTATTTGCCATTACTCTATGCCCTATTTACTAGCGTTATACTAGCGTTATAGGCTAAACTGTTTTTAGAGATAAAACTATTTACATTCGGCAATCATGAAAACAAATCTCAGATAACGGTTGACTTGGTAACAATGTGTAATTAGACCAGAGGTTCATTTTGCGCCAGAGTTGTCCTTTTAGTCTAGTGGCTATACCTTAGAACAGGGATAGGCAACTTCGGTCCTGGAGGGCAACTGTCCTGCAGAGTTTAGCTCCAACCCTGAAAAAATCACCTGCCTGTAACTTTCTAGTAATCCTGAAGACCTTGATTAGCTTGTTCAGGTGTGTTTGATTAGGGTTGAAGCTAAACTCTGTAGGACAGTGGCCCTCTAGGACCGAAGTTGCCCATCTCTGCCTTTGAACAGTTGTGGGGAATCCCTTGCCTCAGAGAGTAATTCAGATTGTTTATACAAACTGAGAAACAAAATGAATATATGTGGTAAACAGCATTGTTCCCTTAACTTCATTAATTTAAAACGGTTCTCCTTGGGGTCTTACCATCATCGAGAGTGATATCCTGTAGGCCTATGGACTGGAAGCCAAGCTCTTTCTCTTCATCAGGTTCCTGTTTAATATCAAGGCTTTCTCCACCTTGTGGCAAACTGTAACGTCCACTCGACTCCTCAAGAGATGCGCCTGAAGGTTGAGGGTCCATCAAGCTCTCTCTGATAGATGGTGAGTTGGAAGGCACTTTGGCAAGAGTAGGCTGGTGGGAAAGAGGAAGCACCTGGGAAGAGGAGGACTGTGGAAACTGCACTGGATCCAGACCAGATGTTTCCACATTTGCGCTGGTTAGAACAGAAGTACTGGACACTGAGATAGAGCCACGGTTGTAGAGATTATGAGTGTGTTCTGAAGGGATGCCTTGGTATCCTTCACCTTGGTGAGACCTGGGTTGCTCTGCAGGGATTTGGGATGACTTGCAGCCTTGCAGTGAACCCTGAACCATCGGAAGACTAGGTTGTCCTTTGTAAGACAGATCCTGTTGAGGTTTTTGGTACAAAGAGTTGTTGAAATCCACGAGTGAGAACATAGGGTGGAGGTCTGCTACGGCATCAAGGCTTCGGTCTGCCGGATGAGAGCGGCTCAGATGCAGATCCTGAGGTGAGTAGCAGAGATGGGCTGAAGATGGAGACCCTTCGGTCAGCAGCCACTGCTCGAGAGGCTGGACCTCATCTGAAGAGATCGAGTCCCCAGGGGTGCTGAGACCTGTTGGGGATGCGGCTGGATGCTGGCCGTTGGTGTTAAGGTCCGGCCTCAAGCCAAACTCCTGCTTCACATGCACTGCTTTGGAAGGAGGGTGTTCAACACATTACAGATTAGCTTTGTAGGACATTTCTTCATTTCTCAAAACATTTGAAAATGTATATATTATATTGTCCAATTGAGTCCTAAATTGAGTCCAGTTCTATAGTAATCGAAGGCCATGTTTACTCCTGGTATTAAAGGAGTATTTCACATTAAAAAAAATGTCCCGATAATTTTGTCATCCAAGATGTCCATGTCTTTCTTCAGTCGAAAATAAATAAAGGTTTTTGAGGAAAACATTCCAGGATTTTTCTCAATATAATGGACTCCAATGGCAACCAACGGTTTAAAGGTCCAAATGTCTCGTCACGATCCCAGTCGAGAAGTAAAGGGTCTTATCTGGCGAAAAGATCTGTAATTTTCAAAAAAATAAAAACTTTTTAACCACAAATGCCCGTCTTGTACCATCTCTGAGATGCACCACGCTTTGCGTCATCGCATTGAAAAGGTCACACGTGACATCATTAAACAACCAGGAAATGCTACAAACTGACGCAAATACAGATAAATATGTGTCATTCAACATTAGGCTCGTTTGGGATGAGCAAAATCTGCGCAGAATCGATCACCGGTGATCAGCGCGAGATGTATGCCGGTTAGAAATGTGTCCGAGAACGGTCCGCCTGGCTCTGATGTCATGCCGACGTATGTCAAAAAACTCTCGCGAGCACAAGGCGGAAGGGTCGGATTCTGCAGTCGCGCGCAGTTGCTCTCCACCGACTGCGCTGATCAAAAGCATGATGGGAAACGACTTGCTGACGACACTGCTTAATGCTCATTGGTTTAAACAACAGTGATGTAGGTAAATTCCAAATTCACAAAGCTAAATTCTCCAAATAAAGGCCATGTTTTAATTTTTTTTCAAATTGAAACTGATATATATTGTGAGTCTCTTAAACGGGTTAAAAATAAGAAAGCTATGTCAGTAACTCAAATATACTTAAAAATTTTCAAGTGAAAATTAGGAAAATTTCTCTCATTTTATAGATGAAGTTTGTGAGTCTGTCTATTTAAACTAAGCTTATTTTTATTTATTTTTATTTTTTTATTTGTAATTTTATTCTGATGTTTATTTATTTGTCGCTGTATAATATTTGTTTCACAAATTGTAGTGCTTGTATGTTTGTCACTTGCATTCTAATAAAAAATACAATAAATCATAAAAAAACAACAGTAATGAATAAATTGTTCTCTTTTAAAATGTTTGATTTTAAAACTGATATCATGTTTTATGTGTATACATATGGGTGAATAAACTCTCTGACAGTGCCATATGGGTTATTATGTGATGCCATTTTTATTAAAAAAATATATAAAACACGTCTGTATTTAATAAAAAATGATTGATAAACACATATTTGGAATGTAGCCTAATTAAATAAGTACTTTGGGTGTCTTGTTCATTATATTTATTTTTATATAAAAGCAACCGAACTTAAATCAAATCCAGTTTATTAGCAACACGTGCACGAGCGTGAATCCCGTGAATCCCGCGATATCAGACTTTGATCTCACAGGTGTCTGATTCACTGCGAGAACCGAGATTTGTCCGGCTTGAATGCGCTTTTTTCACTCCTCCTCTAACCAAGTACACCTGTCTGCAGCCTACTCTCGACTACATTGCAGGCGAGGCGAGGCGCATCTCAAACAAGCCTATTCAGTAACTTTGAACGGTCCTCCTACTCCAAACACTGGGTCGGTACTTCTGACTGCGTCAAGCGTGACCGTTCCAATGTGATTACGTAATGCGTGGCACATCTCAGAGATGATACAAGATGGGAATTTGTGGTTAAAAAGTATTTCATTTTAATTTGTTTTAGAAAAATTACAGATTGTTTCGCTATATAAGACCCTTATTTCTAGGCTGGGATCGAGTCAAGACTTTTAAGCTGCACTGAAACTGTCTTTTGGACCTTCAACTGTTGGTTGCCATTGAGGTCCATTATCTGAAGAAAAATTCTGGAATGTTTTCCTCAAAAAGCTTAATTTCTCTCCGACTGAAGAAAGAAAGGCATGGACATCTTGGATGACATGGGGGTGAGTAAATTATCAGGATATTTTTATTTGAAAGTGAACTACTCCTTTAAGATGTGTTTTGGTCCATCGGATAATTCACATTATTATCACATTCCTGTTTACACCTGTATATTAATTGGCCTCTTTCGTCCACTTTACACATGATGTCAGTAGGTCTTTTGTGGCTGTTCAAACACATTTGACCACATGAGCGTTTACACTACTAAATCAATCCGGTCAAAAGTGTTTTCGACTACCTCTGGAAGTGGTGGAAAGTGGACAACCTCAAAACGTTTTAGACTCCATTTACACCTGTATTTGCGTTGTCCACTTGTAATCGGATCACCAAAACACATCTTAATACTAGGTGTAAACAGGCCCTCAGTCTCAGACAACATGCCATATTATACATATTAAACAGATTTCAAAGATTTCAATCTCCAAACCTAGAAGCTCAAATTTGATTGGTTAGCCTCTACCCCAGGTGTTGCCAACCCAGCAGACCTTCAGTTCAAACCCTGCTCCAACATTCATGAGTAATCCTGAACACTTTGATTAAATGGTCTATTTATTTTTAAAGTTACCAGGCTGCTACAACAAACACTTCAGAACATATATTAAATCTGTTCAGAGTTTTGTTTGAGACACCTAGGCCTTGTTTCGGCCTGGTATTAAGATGTGTTTTGGTGATTATTAACACATTAACCGTGACTACTAGTATCTGGATTTTGGGAAGTAAACGGGAAAGGAATTGAAGGCATTACAAGTAAATGGAAATTATAAGGAGACCATGCCTAACCATTGAAATGCCGTGTTTGTACAACACAGAAGTATGAATGACTTGTTTTAGTGTGCTCTCTCACAACACATGTGAAAGGGCGACGAGTAGGAAGTGCTTTACTGCGGTCCGGGACGCACTAAGGACCGAGCGTTTCTACTACTACAAAGGCTTTTTGTGGTCACAAGTGTTTTTGACTACCTCTGTAAGTGGTTTCAGTTACAGTGAACCATTTTACACGTTCCTAGAGACTGTTCATTACAGGAATGAGCTACTATCGGTCTATTTTAGATTGACCTGTGGTTGGTCTTTGATATATTAGTCAGACAGCCTCTTGTCATCCACTGGCATCCACTAGATCTACTCGCAAGGACTATTACCTGAAAGATAGGTGAAGAACTGTGAGACACTTCTCTTCCTTTTGCCATTGCTGACATAGAACTGCACCTGTGTGGAGGAAGCCGTGGTTTTCTTGTAGTACGGAGGAATCTTTACCACTATGCTTGTCTAAACAGGAATGGGAACACACAAGAGACACCTGTAATTATAGATCTCAATGGGATGTGCATTTAACAATGCACATACGCCAAGTTGTTTCAATAAATCGAGGAATAACTTATTATGCTCACATTTTGACTCTTCTCTTGTAAAGCCCTCACATCGACCTCCCATTGTGTTTTACCATCTGGAATGGAAAAAAAAAGACAATACAAGGCTCTTTTGTTATTACATAACAAACTGTCATCCAAAATTTATTGCTAGACTACTGATCTAAAAACAGCCTCTAATTAGAGCAGAGAGCCATGGGCTTCATCTCAAATCACATACTCTCTTGGGTAGGTATCCTCTTCTTATTTCGAATTACTTCACAGCAGCTAAAAAGTAAGTTCTATATAGTATGAATGTAATCCGGAGGTACTACATTCGCCATGTTGTCATTATCATGTGATCTACTGGCGCGAGTTACGTTGCTTTACTGCTATTCATAAATCCATGGCCTCATGGGATAGGACAGTGTCCATCAAAAACACACTTCCGAATCTCGCCGGAAGCAGTCGTCATCCGGGTACTTTTAGCCTGTTCTTTTATGAGTACTGTTTTTGCCTATTATTAGGCAAGTATGGCATTTCAGATACAGACTAGCGGTGTGTCAGGGTTATGTTTGATTTGTTTAAGGGTACAAAATGATCCCAATTCACACGGATCCATGAAAACGACTCAAAACGATGTATTCTGCCTCCAGGCCATTGGATGAAACAATGAAGACTGAACAGGTAATATGAATCTGCATGACGTCATCGTTTCCACAGATTAAAGTTTTGTTGTTTACACAGAGACCGTTTTCAAAGGTTTGCTTTTTCAGGACACCCACAATGCAGTTGTCGTGTAAATGAACAGCCAAAACACACAAAAAGTTGTACGTTTTTTGAAAATGGAGTCGTGTAAAGGCTAGTTCACACTACATGATTTTAAGCCCGATTTGGAAATCGTTGATCTCGCCGAAAGGGTCAGGGTGTTATGAACGCTCGCCAATCTGTTAGTATGAAAGAGCCAACAACGCATCAAAGACGCTCGCAGACGCATCGCCGAGCCCAGAAAAATATCTAGGATGCTAGATATCCAGAGCTGTCGCATGACTCAACCTCCCGTGATGTCATGAGCAACAGCCAGTCAGAGCAAGGCATGGATTGAGGTCACCGGGTAAATCGTATTTTTTCTCAGAGCGAATCATCGCGCAAACAGTGTGCAGCACTAGTTTCTGTCTGAGGTCCATATTCACGTGTTGTGTTCTTCGTCTTCTTCGCTGGGTTCGTGTCATTTCCGGTTCATTTTATCGTGTGATTCTTCGTGACAAAACATGGTTTGTAGAAAAGATAGACTCATAGGGTGACAGAGTTGTTGTCAACTTGTGTAGTGCGTTACCTCCTGTTGCGGATCAATCATGTTGTGTTGTGTGGTGTGAACACTCCTGATTTCACAGAGAGCAAGTCATGTAGTGCGAAACGCACAGTTCAGCCCGACGTTTTAAAATCGTGTAGTGTGAACTAGGCTTAAAGGGATAGTTCACTTTGAAATTAATTTTTGATATGTTTTAGCTTACCTCAACCGCAATGGAAGACGATTTGGGTATATCTAAATATGTTTAGTAAAAGGTAAAACTTCCGAAATCTCTGTATAAACGAGTGATGTCACACGCAAGCGATCACTTCAAGATGTAGGTGTCTTTGTTTCCACAGTATTTTCAATTTTTATATTTTTCAGTCAAACCGTTGTTGTCTGTCAGTCATATAATGGAGGCTAAGGGGGTCCACCTCAAAGAGCATGCACAGAGAAGTCCAAATGAAACATGATTTAATAACTCATAAATGTAAGTACACATTGATGGCCTAAGACACGAAACGAGCGGTTTGTGCGAGAAAACGAACAGTATTTATATAGTTTTTACCTCTTGTAATCACAGCCATGACAAAATGATCTGACGGCACGGGCGCTTCGGTCTGCGCATGCGCCGGAAGTGATCGCTTGCGTGCCGACGTCACTCTTTGTTTATACAGAGATTTCGTAAGTTTTACCTTTTACTAAACATATTTAGATATACGGGAAACCGCAATGGAAGATGATTTCGGTATATCTAAATATGTTTAGTAAAAGGTAAAACTTACGAAATCTCTGTATAAACAAAGAGTGACGTCACACGCAAGCGATCACTTCCGGCGTAACATTGAACTGATTCAGTTCGGTTCAGTTGGACATTGAACAACTGATTCAGATCACTTGGACGTCACTTTGATTACACGAGGTAAAAACGATATAAATACTGTTCGTTTTCTCACACAAACCGCTCGTTTCGTGTCTTAGGCCATCAGTGTGTACATTTACGAGTCATTAAATCATGTTTAATTTTGACTTTTCTGTGCATGCACTTTGGTGGACCCCCATAGACCTCCAGTGTATGACTGATAGACAGCAACGGTTTGACTGAAAAATGTCAAAATTGAAAATGCGGTGGAAACAAAGACACCTACATCTTGGATGCCCTTGAGGTAAGATAAAACATATCAAAAATTAATTTCAAAGTGAACTATCCCTTTAAACAGCCCCTGAGTCTCCAGGGTTACTCGGTGTGTAATTAGTCGTGTCACCTGTGTCTCATTTCTTTGATTAGTGTTTGGTTCAGTTATCTGTTATTGTTGTGAAAAGCTTGATTGTGGTTGTTCTGTTACTGCCTGAAAGTTTGTTCCTGAGTTGTATTGTTTCCTTTTTGTTCTTGTTAATAAATTTAAACTGCTGCGATTAGATCATCTTCCTCCTCGTCTCTGCAACCCGCAAGTTACACTGTGAGAATAGTTATTATAATAGATGATTTCACTTACCAGAGCTCTTTTCTAGAAAGACCACTATTGATTCTGGACTGATGTTTTGGCCTGTTATAAGCATCTCTTCTCCTCCAGTCACAGAACCACAGGCGGGACTAAAGCTGTCGACTTGAGGAAGTTCCTGAGCTAAGCGTTGAGCTAGTCAAGAGAGAAAAACAATTGCAGAGGAAATGTTTATCAATACGGTTCGGTGACATTTTTAAATACAAAATGAGATTTTTGTCTGTTAACTTTGTGGCCATCAAAACTTAATATATGTACAATAATTATCTTAATAGAAAATTGACCAAATATGTTGATGACATCATCTTGTTTACATGGACATATACAATTTTGATTCAGGAAATGTTCTCTAGAATGAGGATATTCCTCCACCAATATCAGTTGACTTTGACATGCAATAACTAGATTTTAATATAAAACGTATTCAAAGCATGTTTTCACATAATTTCACACAGGAAATCCACATAAAAACAACTTACAGCATTCTATTGGTATGGACGCCACCTGCAATGACAGCACTTTGCCGCTGTGTTGCGGGATGTGGACACGAAACACGGTGCGCACACGCGTGTTCTTACGCCCAATATCAGTCTCTCCCTTACGCAGCTCGATGTCTGAGTTTCGTAGCTTCAGGATCCCAGCACAGTCGATGCTTTCAAAGAAAGTTGACAGAAGGCAGCCATTAAAGATTACAGTCAGTTCATTTCTGTTTATTTAATAAAATTGCCAAAGAGTGACATAAACGGTGCTATTTGCTGACAGTGGCTCAGAGAGACTCAATATAAACTATTGTTTTATGGTGTGGAACCAATGAACTCTATGCTTTTAACAATCTAAGTTTTCTAGTTTTATGGAGTTGTTTTAAGTTCCTTGTGAAATTTGTAAATACACTTAATTTATTCACTTCATTTCTGTTGCTGTCTCATCTTTTAAAACACTTAAGATAAAACTCACACAGTTTAATCTGACCCCAATTTTACTACGTAACTCTACCGATTAGGCCGATTGTTATAGGGTTTATAGACAATTGGAAAAGTTTTTTGGGCGGGAGATGGTATTCATCCCACCTGGGATGGTGCTGCTCTTCTCTCTAGTAATATGGCACATAGTCTTAGAGCTCAAACATGACAATCTGGGGCTCAGGTCAGGAAAGCAGACAGACTGGCAAAACCAAGTCTGCTAGCTGTCTCACGTCACTGAGGTCAGATAAATCCCATCAAATAGAGCCTCTTTCACCTAAATATCATCATATAGAGAGACTGAGTCTGTTCCCCGAATTAGGAAATATATATATAAAAAAAAAACTCCCAAACCTATTTAAGGGTAAACATTTTATCAATGTTCAACAAATACAAAATAGATATAATACAGATGAACAAATGATAAAGCTTGGGTTGCTGAATATTCGATCCCTTACTTTAAAAGCACTTATTGTTAATAATATGATTACAGATTATAACCTAGACATGTTGCGTATGACAGAAACCTGGCTAAAAACAGTTTTTTTCTGTTTTAATAACGAGCCACGTCTGAAAGATAAAGGGGGAGGAGTTGCTGTAATCTATCTTCAGAATTACTGAGGAGTCTAGTTTGAAATATAATTCTTTTGAAGTGTTGGTGCTTCATATATAACACTATCTAGTGTAAATGATAAATCATGTTTGAAATCACACCAGGGCACCATACAGACTTTATCAAATAATTTGCCAATTTTCCATCAGAGTTAGTACTGGCTTCAGTTTAAGTCCTAATTGTTGGTGATTTTAATATATAGATAACGAAAAAGATGCATTGGAATTGAAATTTTCTATATTCTTAACTCTTAACTAAAGAGAGATATTCTTAACTCTATTGGAGTTAGACAACACATGTCAGGACCCACTCATTGCCATAATAATCATACTTTAGATCTAATATTGTCACATGGAATAGATGTTGATGCCATTGAAATTCTACAGCAGAGCGATTACACCTCAGATCATTATCTAGTCTCGTGTATTCTCTATTTAGCCAAGGCTGCAAAGCCGACTCAGTGTTACAAATATGTTAGAACTATCACTTCTGCCACTAAAGATTGCTTTATTAATAATATTCCTAATCAGTTTAATCTCCTCAGCTTAGAAGAACTTGATATTGCGACAGAAACTTTTGACTCTTTTTTTAGCACTTTAGACGCAGTGCTCCTTTGCGCTTAAAGCTACACTGTGTAACTCTTTTAGTTTATTCTTAGCTAAAAACACTTAGTTCTTTCAAAAATATATGTGCTCATTAATGTATATTTACTTCGTTCAAGTAATAAAGTATTCTCGTGAGTGTATAATATGCCACTGAAAATACACACGGGTAAGGGGTTCTATAGACCATTTCACAAGAAGTAAACAACACTGGTCCAGAAGCACTTCCTGTTTCAGTTTGTAACTGTTTTCTTTATTTCACATGTAAAGAAAACATCTTAAAGATGTTTGTTTAACTTTTTGATTCAGTTTTATATGTTCTGTTGGTTGTATTTTATCCCAGCTTTTATGTAGTGTTAAAAAACTGAAACAGGAAGTGCTTCTGGACCAGTGTTGTTTACATCTTGTGAAATGGTCTATATGTCTGTCGCCATGTTGCCCCTCCATCTTGAACATTAGTACATCTAGTACATCTACATCTAGTACATTAGCCAAAGAGGGACATACCTGTTAATTCAAGCTTCACCATTCACGTTTACGTTTGAGTTAGCACTCATGGACGAGTTCGAAAGGGAAGCCATGTTAATCTTGGACTACATTGGCCACCGTAGGTGTTAAAACAAAATCAGAATTGAGATTCACTGGATGGCCATATACCTTTTCACCACTATATGGGGGTAAAAATCACACAGAGTAGCTTTAAAGAAAATAGTCCAATGTCGTGGTACAACGAGCACACTCAGGCCCTTAAGAGAGCAGCCAGAAAAATAGAGCACAACTGGAAGAAAACAAAACTAGATATAGAGCACGATTGCATACAGTTTCATACTGCTTATTTTTCGACTCTCTTAGAAGAATACAAACACACCACTAAGTGTTTCTTTGACACATTGGCGAAATTAACAATAAATAAAGCTTCTACTTCTGAAGTTTCCAGCAGTGAACTAAAGCAATAATGACTTTATGAACTTCTTTACTTACATGATTTATAATATTAGAGAGGATATGATAACTATGGAACCGTCTACTACAGTATCGCATCAGGCAGAGCATTGTAGTGTCCCTGAGGAAAAAATCCATTCATTCCCTGCAATAGGAGAGGAAGAACTGTCTAAACTCTTTAAATCATCTAAATCAACACCATGTATGTTAGACCCTATTCCGACTAAACTATTGAAAGAAATGCTTCCAGGGGTCATAGATCCTCTTCTTAATACCATTAATTCATCCCTGTCACTAGGATATGTACCAAAAACTTTTAAGCTGGTTATTATTAAACTTCTTATTAAAAAAAAAAAAAATGCAACTTGATCCAAGATAATTAGTCAATGACAGGCCGGTATCAAATCTACCCTTTTTGGCAAGGATATTAGAAAAAGCAGTATCCTCACAGTTTCAGTCAGGATTTAGACCGTACCATGATAATACCGAGACAGCATTAGTCACAAATGATTTGCTCTTATCATCCGATCGTGGTTGTATCTCTCTATTAGTGTTACTCGATCTTAGTGCTGCATTTGATACCATTGACCACAACATTCTTTTAAATAGACTCGATTATGTTGGTCAATTATGTTGGCATTAGTGGAATTTGCATTAGCATAGTTTAAAATCATATCTGACTATAATCTATAGTTATCAGTTTGTAGCAGCAAATGAAAAAGAAATGTCCTAGCGATCACCAGTTCAGTATGGTGTACCACAAGTCTCAATACTAGGACCGTTGCCGTTTACTCTGTACATGCTACCCTTGGGAGATATCATTAGGAAGCATGGGATTCATTTTTACTGTTATGCTGACGATACTCAGCTCTATATTTCTTTGTGCCCCCAACAGAACCTTTAACGAATTTCCTACTACTTAATTCTGAAAAAAAAAAAAAAAAAAAAAACTGAATTTCTAATGATTGGACCAAAAACCTCTACATGTCAAGTCTTCGTCGTCGGTTAGGAACCTGGGTGTGCTCTTTGATAGCAATCTTTCATTTGAAAGTCACGTTTCTATTATATGTAAAACCACATTCTTCCATCTTAAAAATATATCTAAATTACCTAATATGCTTTCAATGAAAAATGCGGAACAGTTAGTTCCATCCGTTCATGACCTCAAGGCTATATTATTCTAATGCTCTTATGGGGGGTTGCCCTGTACGCTTAATAAACAAACTACAGCTAGTTCAAAACGCAGCAGCTCGAGTTCTTAGAAGAAATATAGGACCCGTCTACATCCAGGTGTGATGAATCTGATCTTAAACCAGATGGAACTGGATAATATTCTGATTGTTCCAAAAACCAGTCTGACTTCTGACCTATAATACTGCCTGAATCACAATCATACACTGTTCGTTCATTGGCCAGAAGAGAACTGCCCCCTCGACTGAACCTGGTTTCTCCCAAGGGTTTTTTTTCCTCCATTCCGCCACCTGATGGAGTTTCGTTTCCTCGCCACTGTCGCCTACACCTTTGTTGCCATTAGCTTGGCTTGCTTAGTTGGGCACATTAAATTTAACATTAATTTAATATTCAACAATAAAAGCTGGACGATGACATTACGGTTTACTACAGAGTGGCTATATATATATATATATATATATAAAGTGGCTTGACTTGACGATTACGATGTTATGATGAACTATATGCCTTTCTCCACTTGTTGTTCAAAGCTGTTCAAAGCGTTTCTGGTGATTGTTAGAAGGCAGACTGAGATGGTGAACGGGAACATGGTTCATGTAACATTAGCAAGTAACACATTATTCGTTTTTTTTTTTTTAACCAGTTAACTGTCATCGTCCCACAGGTTGGACACTTGCCATTATATTTTTAAAACAATAATATCTTAGAAAAGACCTTAAGTAATATTGACAAACTATATATCATTTGAAAGCTTACAATCTCTAGTTTCCATATTTGGTGACTGATTTTCAAAATAATTTACACATGAGCCGTAATTTATCAATTTGCAACAAGAATATTTTCATACTCATAAAGCGTGTTTAGACCTTTATTTTGAAATAGCAATGAACATGAAAAATCATGAAAAAAAAGTTAGAAACCTCAGTTTGATTTCATGCCAAGAGTTCAAAAGATAGAATCCATTCAATTATTTTAGAAAAAAAGGTCTGAAAATGTTTTAAATATTACGAAAAAAAAAAATAGATTCACCATTTGTGTTATGGCAATAAGCTATAAGCTATGCTTTGTATGTGATTCCTAGAGGTTGAATTCATATCAAAATCTGCCAAACTACCCATACTACTTCTGAATAGGATTTCTACTTCATAAATTGTGTGAAATTTGTGAAAATAATGGTTCAGATCACTCAAAACACATATGGAAATGGAGACGCCCTTATATGGGCAGTAATGGAGTCTGGTTGTGCCCTAGTGAAAAAGTTTGGTACTGCGCCCAAACAAAATCTCACTGAAAGCTCATTTTTTGAGATATCAACCTAAAATTTGAAACACAACTTGTTCAGATTTTTGGCTTTGATTTTTCTGCAGTTTTAGAGTAGCCCAGGTTTTGAAAATATATATTTTATATAAAATATGAATAATTAATTTTTTTACATTGTACATTTCTATAAACTCAGACTTTTATAACTTTTTTTCTGTTTCACTTTCCTAATTTACTTCGAGAAAAATCTGCCAAATGTCTTCTTTAAAACGAGACCAATCTTATGTCTATATTCCAAAGCATTCTTGAATTACAACCATTTAAGTTTGAAATGAGCATTTCCATGTCTATTCAAAAAAAGGGGGGGTGACAGTTATGGGTTAACATAGTCAAGCAAAAGGCTAAGCAAAAGGCTATGAATTAGTTAATGTGTTGTGAAGTTGTGAAGAGTGATATCATTGTGCAGCATTTACCTCAGTAAGTTGACAAGAGTGGATCTCTGAGCTGGTGTGAGCGGGGCTAATTTGCATATTCATGGTGCCACGTGTACTAGATGAGGCAATACCTTAGCGTGGCATTCAAGTTATTTTAATTTACGGAATGAAGAATTTATTATTTTTTTCCACAGGAAAAATAAACTTTCAAATATGTAATTTTGGTGATCAAAGATGAGATTCAGAGAATAAAATTGCATTCATGAGACTTGCATTTACTCAATGCCATCACAATATTGAAAAGTTCCTGGACAATTTGGTAGTGGGTTCCACTGTAGAAATTATCTACTCATAGTCAGCCATGATTAATTTGTTTCTGTTAGAAAAACTGTCAGATAATAAGATGGGTATCATGATTGATTCTTTACTGTCATGTCGGCTCCCAAATAGCAATCCACATATTAGGGCCCTGATATAACTTGAGTCTTCACCTCATCTGAGTGCAAATCATTTTAAACATATTTTATTAAAAGTATTATTTATTTCCCGAGTGGCAAAATTGGACAAAAAAAAATAATTAAGAGTTCTGTTCTCTTCTGAATTTCACATATTTTCCATTTAGACCTGCCATCTCCTTTTCGAAAGACTAACCTGTCAGCCATGTCAATAAATCATTTATGCAAAAAATCTCTCTTTGCAATGCGTGCAGCTCATGGTGAATGTAAATCAGAGGTTTGTTTGACAGGTACCTGGCACACATGTTGTTTTCAGGAAGGAGAGGAATTTCAAGAACTTTGGTGCTGGATATCACTGTCTCTTGACTCGGAGTCGCTACAGTTTTTCCAGTAATCCTGTGCACTTGATAGAACGGGTGTGGCCTTGTGTACCGATCATCCGCTGTCCCAATGAACATCTGCAGGCTGATGGGTTTTTCATTACACCCTATTAGCTAGAGATGCGAGAACAAACAATATGAGTAAACATGCCACTGATAATTCCAAATAAATAGTATGTGCCTAACGCCTATCCATCATCCATCAACGCTTTAATGCCCTTAAAGCATTCAAAGTAGCACACATCAGGTTGGCATTTGCAGACAACATTCAAAGTTTGTGTTGAATAACTTTCATTTTCTAGTTTTCCAAGCTAAGAACTTCTGTTCCTCTAATGGCAGGAAAGGTTGTCCATTTGTGTTATTGGTAGCTAGGGTAAACAAACAGGCCAACACATGTAACATTAGCTTGTGCCCTGTTAAAAATACAACACGCTGACTGGATCAAAAGCTCTCTCCATAAGACTGTCTGATATTCATCACATGATCTTAACTTCTATAATAGGCAAATTAGATCTTTTATCCAATATTATAATGTCTAAACACTAATACTAGTTTAACAAAACAAATGAGAATGCATAATAATATTAATATAAATAATTAAAACAATAATCTGGTATTTTGGTCTTTTATTTTTACCGGAGCAGGTGTCAGATGAGCAACAAACCTTGAGGTATGGAATGACCAGAATAATGAAAACATCTGCTGTTGAAGTTCAAATGTTCCACAATACAGTCTCTGTGATGAACAATGATGGATGAGCTACTCCATCAATAATTAACCATAATCAATTAATCACATGTACATATTTCCATGTATAATTCACTAGTGGTACCAAATGGAAATGCAAAAATGACTGTTTCCAAAGAGGTTTTTCATTCCCACTGCCAGAAACCTATACTATAGGAACATTTAGAAAAGGCTATTGTGAAAGCTGGCGTAAAACCTGACCTTTACAACAGGGTGTCTTCCACAGTCGGATTTAATGGCCCCTCGACTGCCCTCCGTCTCATAATGGGCTCTGTGGTGAGGTTTAGGTTGGATCTCGATCTTTAACTCATATTGGCCACACTGACTGGGCAGAGGACATTCCAGTGGAGGTAAAGATGTGGACCTGAGCAAGAAGTAAACAACAGCAGTGGCTTTAACAAACAAAGCTGTTGTTTTTGGGAATTGGTCAATGAAACAGAACACCTATTGTTATAACCCTAATAACGATAGAGCAACAAGGCTAACAATCTATTATATAACTGGCACTTATTCAAAACCAAAGGCTGTTTACCTGTATAAAGGAGTAGGGTTGACTTGTTTGGGTTTAGCCCAAGGGAACGGTGTTGGAACGGCTAAGTAATGTTCCACTATATCCTCTTTCCTTAAACTGGGCAGGGACGCAGCTATGCCCGAGTTTAGCGATGGATTTGCAAGACCTTGCTCTTGAAGACCCGAGTCCTCGTGTCCAGGCAACAGAGGCAACGCGGCTTGATCCTGGTGCTGGTTGTTGGTCTGATATGTTCTTCTCGTTTTGGATGGGATGTCTACCTCCAGTGGAAAGGTCTGGTAGGGAGCAAACGTGGCACCGCTCATCCACGTCTCCTCAGTGACACTCCCCCGAGGAGAGTGAGATGGTGTTACGTTGGGGGAACGGTGAGGGGACGTCAAACCAGGAATGACCTCTGCACTGGAATGTCGTCTTTTCCCACATGGCGATGTTGGCCGAGAGGAGGGCCGTGAGGAGGGCCGTGAGGACGACGAGTGTGGATGGGGACTGAGCCACGTGTCCTCAGTGATGCTGGTGCGGGGCGACTGATACGGTGACAGCGACTGATATTGCAGAGCTTGCAGGTGATGTTGTTGGTAACGATACCAAGAGTCATCTCCATATGCAGCCACGCATCCGGGAGAACCGAAGGGGGAGACTTGTGGAGACACTTGAGGAGACGCCTGGGGTGAGGTGAGGGGGGACGGCAGAGGAGACGTCAATGGCGACATTAGAGGAGACGCGAGTCGGACTCGGGCGGCCGCCTCGTTCAGCTCTGCCTCCACATCGTCGTAGATGTGCGAGAAGGATTCACAGGACGAGGCATCGGACAGCCAGCTGCGGGACGACAAACTGCTGCAGGGGCTGGGACACAGTGAGGACGTGTCCCTATAGGATCCATCCAATGGCAGGAAGAGCTGGTCCCTCGATAGAGACCCAGCACACGCTTCCCCACAAGCTCCTGCTGATTGGCCCACCTGGTGGCTTCCCAGATCCTGAAGGCAGTTGGCTGGGATAGAGGTGATCTGGATGCTGGGACAGTCAAACACCCTACTGGGAGAATCCATGGGTTGCAGGGACCCAGGGTGAGGGGTGCCATAAGGCTGGTTTGTATAGCTGTCATACTGTTCTGTGGGATGGTTGGGGTCAGAAGGAAAGAGAGGGTAGGAGTTGGCGTCATCATCTGATCTGGATTCTAGAGTAACAGAATAAAAGTACATTTGAACACAATACCCCTTAATATGACATATATCTTGGTTTACACTTAACGCTGGAATACACTACTCAACGATTTGCCAATGCTTAGATGCTGAAAGTCAATGCATGATGGCCACAGACTCCAATTTTTCATCAGACATGTTTGATATTTTGAGCCGATTTTAGAACTCACAGCTGACTTTCCATTACCCTTCAAATTGCAAAAATTGAAAATACTCCCAATTTACTCCCAATACTCTTATTTACAGGTCACCTGACATGCGTAACAATCCATCATTCTTTAAAGATGGCGCAGTATGTTTGAGCAGAAGACGAGACAGAGTTCTTCATTAAAGTCATAAAAGTATTACAGGAATACTGGATTCTAAACAACAAAGAAATGCCACAATTTATCAAGAGCTTGAAGCACATATGAGGGAGAAACACCCAGAAACTCTTCATATGTGCCGTTCCCAGTATTAGGGCCTTCCTTGCCATTAATGCTTGGATAACATGCCTACATGTATGTCTCTCCTTCCATTAAAAATAATAGCTAGTGTTGTGCCTGGGATATACTTAAACCTACAAACATCCCTTGCCACGATTTTTTGGAAGGACTTATCGCAAGAGGAACAAAATGACATTGGATAACATTGGATAATGGAAATGCCGTCATTTCACAATGGTTTTTTTTAAATGGGATTAAAAAAGAAAAGAAAAAGTATGGTGGGCCATGATTTTGTCCATTGGGAATTCCATGTATTTTCATTGGACTAAATTGGCTTATTACTTTAGGACATACGCCGTAGGAATCAGACTGTGGAGGAAATAAGACTGAACCATCCAACTCTCATGGAAGCTTGTTTCCACCACTGAATAAAATATAAAAAAAAAAATTACTTGCAACTTTTTTTCCCTCAGAATTGCGTGATATAAACTTGCAATTCCAAGGTAGGCCCAGTTTCACAGAAAGGGCTTAGATTAATCCAGGATTAGGCCTTAGTTTAATTAGGGTGTTTAAATTGCTTTTATAAACATGCCTTAGAAAAAAAAAAACATTACTGTTGTGCATCTTGAGACAAAACAATGGCACTGGCATATTTTAAGATATGCTGCTTTCAGTTAAAACAGCTCAAACATGCATGAGACTAGCATTAAGCCTTGTCTGTAAAACCAGCAGATAAAGTCAGAATTGCTTGATATAAAGCCGCAATTGAATGTTATAAAGTCAGAATTGCAAGATGTAAACTCAAAAAGTCGCAATTTTCTTTTATTCCGTTTTTTTTTACTCCAGACTCTTAGAGATCAGTGCCATTTTCCTTTGCATCAAATGATCAATGCAGAACACAAAACCCACCTTACATATCACTAACCCCACCCTGATCCTACCCATCTCAACACCTTAGATCCAGATCCAACTCAGCCCCCTGATCGATAACCCCACCCCTAATCCTACCCATCTCCAACCCCTGATCCCTAACCCCCACCCCTGATCCTACCCATCTCCACACCTTGATCCTACCCCATCTCCACCCCCTGATACCTAACCCCACCCCTGATCCTACCCATCTCCACACCCTGATCCCTAACCCCACCTCTAATCCTACCCCATCTCCACCCCTGATCCCTAACCCCACCCCTGATCCTACCCATCTCCAACCCCTGATCCCTAACCCCCACCCCTGATCCTACCCATCTCCACACCCTGATCCCTAACCCCACCTCTAATCCTACCCCATCTCCACCCCTGATCCCTAACCCCACCCCTGATCTTACCCATCTCCAACCCTTAGATCTGGATCCAACTCCGCCCGCTGCATCTTGTGTCCAGTCAAGTCAACGTTGTCTACCTTTATTAAGATCCACCACTGCATAACTTTAGGCACTAGTGGTTAACATTATCCAGTAACTCAGACTATGTGAAAACAAGAGATGTTTCAGAGGCAGAGCAGTTCTTATATTTTGATTAAATATCACGAAACAAACGTTTTATTATAATGTACAATGATGAATTGTTACTCTGTACAATGTTTAAAGGGTTAGTTCACCCAAAAATGAAAATTATGTCAGTATTTACTCACCCTCATGTTGTTCCAACCCCGTAAGACCTTCGTTCATCTTCGCAACACAAATTAAGATATTTAAGATATTAATTCTGCGTTCCAGGCAGGTTTTTGAGCACGTAAATGACGACTTCAAACCATGACTTACGACTTTGTAGCATTCCAGGTCATTCACGCCAAACTAACGTTACCTAGATGTAAACAAACCAGCATGGCGGATCTTACGGGGCTCAAGTACATTTGTAATAATTGCTAACGCCAAAGGTGCTTACTTCTTGTTTATTTGTGGGAAAACTGAGGAGGAAAAATAGCGCATGAGGCAAGATAAGCTGTTATACCTTTTATTTTAAACTAGTTAACGTTATGTTGTCCTAAAGTGTCCTCACCGTGTACCGCCTGCAGAAACACTGCATCCGTAGGGGCTGTCATTGTAGTTTTGTATAGGTTCGCGGGCTATGTGACGTCAGAACTCGTAACTGGAAGTACATCGGTCTAGTACGAGTTCACGGGTGGGAAGTCACGGGTTTGACTGCCGTTCCAGTGCACTTTCACGGGTATAAGGTTGGAAAAACATGAGTTACAGGTTGCCTGGAACGCGGCATAAGATCGCTCCTGCATACTAGTCCATAGGCTTCTTGAGGGAATGACTCTTGCTTGCCTCGAAAAGTCATTAAAGACATCGTTAAAATAGTGACTACAGTGGCTCAATTTTAACTTTATCAAACGACGAGAATACTTTTTGTGCGCAAAAACAAACAAAAATAACGACTTTATTTCAACTATTCACTTCCTTCTCCATGGGCCTGTAGTCAGTTAACGTAGTGTGATTGCGAAAAGGACGTCACACTATAGGCTCACTATTGGCAGACGCTGGTCGTGTGTGATGCGTGTGATGTACAATAACAGAAGCTTACGCTATTAAACTAGTAACCTGACTCGCACAGAGGGAGAAATAAACAAATAGTTGAAATAAAGTCGTTATTTTTTGCGCACAAGTGTTCTCGTCATTTGATAAACTTAAGATTGAGCCCCTGTAGTCACTTGGACTATTTTAACGATGTCTTTAATGACTTTTCGAGGCCAGCAAGTAATTCCCTCAAGAAGCCTATGGAGTTTGCAGTAGTATGCAGGAGTGATCTTAATATCTTAAATATCTTAATTTGTGTTCCGAAGATGAATGAAGGTCTTACAGGGTTGGAACAACATGAGGGCGAGTAAATACTGACAGAATTTTCATTTTTGGGTGAACTAACCCTTTAAGGTCAGTATAGTTTTTTTCATTTATTTTAGAAGAATAAATACAATCCAGTAACTGCATTAGGTTTAAGTCAGCAATGTCCTTTAGCAAAATGTATTAATTTAGTCAACAAAACCTTCCAAAAAAAAAAAAGAAAAAGAAAAAGAAATGTTGTTGTCAAGAGTGTGAAGACATCTTGCATACTCCAACAGGAAACACACTGGCATACTGTACTTGACCGAATGTACAGTGTTACAGTGTACATATGTACTCTTTTGGCTCATTCAGACACATGAGCAAACAGACAGAAGTGCAACAGTAGCTAACCACAATATCACACACGCACACACACAGAGAGAGAGATAGAGAGAGAGAGAGAGACTCTGATCCACGAGCTAGGGATGCTGTCACACTGATAACACTATCTGTCTACTACCATAATGAAGTAACACACACACTCAAGTTTCTACAGTCAAATGCTCAGCAATAAAAACTGAAAGGTGATTTACTGTGAATTTAACCATGTTATCAGCGAGGTTTGCCTAAGAATATAAAAGATCAATTACAGTGGACAGTAGCTATCACTTGCATTAGCAACGTCAACAGTAGCCTACAGTATTTAGGGAAGTACAGTAACATGCTCACAGTGCCCCTATTATTATTAATATTAATTGTGTTAATTATTATTACAATACAATTATTATTGTATCCTTTGTTTTGTATTTTTTTTTGTTTGTATGTTACTTTATGTTTTGTACCTGTTTGTGGTTGGACCATGTGTCCTTAATAATGCTTTGATTGATCGATTGATATTAATAATACTGGTTATAATTCGTAATATTCGTATTCTCTGTCTACAACCCACGACGATAAGATTTGCACAAAACAATGTATTCATGTTTTGAAAAGATATTTCGCGTGAATTTTGACCTTCCTCTTTAAGCGCTTCAACTACCCTTGATGTTGAAAGATAAGGAAGTGACTTTCAGTATTTTAAAACAGAGTTTCATGTATTCAGGAGGACACACACACAGAGAGATCCAAACATGGCCACTTCTGTAAAACACTCTAGCCGCGACTCAACTACGTCGCTCCCATTATAACCGCGCGCGCTTGCACGCACTTCATTGATTATAATCGACGCGTCGCGTCCGCTGAAAGTAACGTACAAACCTGTGTGGTTCAGCGACTGATGAGAATAACTGCTTTCTCCAAATATCAGTCTGAAGTCCAGTTCCTCGCTGTAGTTAGTAGTCATCGCATTAGAGACCACAGCTCTACTTTCTTCTGTTGAATTACATAAACAAACAAGCCCATGCGCGCGCAAACGCCACTACAACTCTCCAACTTTCTACAAGCGTCACTTTGTTCGACAAAACAGTGTCAGCGCGAAAACCCGGAACACACGGTCCAAAATGTCCTTTCCCCCCCCGACTCAGAAGTTGGTTAGATCGAGCCTCTGGTGTTGTTTCTTCCCGGACTCTGTTGATGTCCTGCCGTGTTTAATAATCCCATGCTGGGTTCTGAGTTGATGGGAAGTCTTGCGGACATGTAGATGGCTGTGGCAAAGTTACATTTTACGCTGCGACTTCAGACGTGACGTCACGACATTTGACAGACTACAAACACTCGAAAAGGAAACGCACGCGCGCGCGCGCGCACGCGGCCACATTTGCAAACAGCAACAACGTAACAAGCGTGAAAGAACAATTCGGCTGCAGTGGAGCTGAGAGGAGCACTTTTAATAGTCGTCTGATACAGTAGACGGAATGATCAATTAATAGACACACACTGTGTTTGCGTCTCAAAACATATTAAGCTCCAAAATTAAGCTTAAGATTTTTGAATCTATCACATTTTTGGGGGTTACACTGTCATTTATACAATGTAATAATACATTTAAGTGGGGAGTAATATTAACATGTACTTACTGTTGGGTTAGTTGCATGTAATTATTAATAATTTACTACAGTAAGTACATGCAACATGTCACAAGAACACTAAAACAAAGTGTTAGCTATTATCTTGATAGCAGAGGCTGTTACAGTTTAACTACGTTAAATGTGAATTTTCTCCAAAGTTACTATTATTTTTTTTTTCATTTCATAAGTAAAGAACACATGCACTGTGTGTAACTTTAGTAATCAAGCTATTTATAGATATATTTCTCCAGAAACACGCCAGTGGTACTGGTGTCAAAACACACACTTGCTTTGATAAGAGTATCAACCAGTTTAAGGGGTCTAATAAAAAGGAAATGCTATTTTATCCTTGCTTTTGTTTTCCTGGTTGAATCTGGTTACCATGGTCCTGATTTAAAGGGCTGCCTAAACATAAAGCTGTTTTTGGACATCATATGTGGATTATAATGTTATAGTTTCGCAAATTACTAAGTTTTGAGAAACAAACTCACTGAAGCTTTCCTCGTTGAAGGGCAAAAGTCAAACGCATAGTTAAAATGCTTTATTTGACAATGATGAACTTAGTTTCATGACATAATATGGGAGCAGTTTTGACTTGTCCTGTAAGTAATTGGCGCTACACTGCGCCCTTCTGGTGAAGGGTGGAAATCCATCAAAAATAATTATAGAAGCAAAAAAAAAAAAACATTCCCCATGCGAAACATTGGCATACAACAACTTCCAAATCAGTGTTTTTTTAATAGAAAACACTACTAGAGATGGCACTTGATAACTGAATTTAAACTTAAAAGCGAATACAAAGCACAGGGTAGTTTGTAAGGGTTAAACGGCACTTTGCGTTGGAAGGAAGAGGAGTGCATGTCTGACAGAGACATCAGACGCGAGTGTCAGTGTTCACTTGTGGTCTGGCCACAGTCACCATTCACAACTTTTGTCCTGTGTTTTATTTCCTCTTCCTGTGGCACTTCACTTATATGTCTCTTTCGTGTTGCTGACTCATGGTCATTTAGCGGTGCACATTTGTTGTCGTCCCTCTTGCGTTTATTTACCAGTCCACTGTTCTCCTCTCCGACACGGCCCTCTGGGAGCCCGAGAGTGCGCAAACACACTATAGCTGCGGCCTGCTCCGCAAACTTCTTCGACTTCTCCCTGGACAGAGGAACAATAGACATAACCACAGTGTACACACACACACACACACACACACACCTGGACAAACACAAAGGGCTAAATAGTTAGCGGTTTTCATTTTAATAACACACTAGTGGCCAGGAAATGAGCACAGATACTGCAGATAAAGAAACTAGAGTCAGTGTCGTTCTGCTCAATGTTAAAGAGCCCCAATCATGGATTTTTGAAAATGACTGTTCATATGGTGTGGAATATAGCTCTTAGGGAATGAAAACATCCTGAAAAGATTTATATCTGAAAGTGCACCGTATATAAAGTTATTGTCTTTCAAAAGTGAGAGTCGACTCTGAGTCTATGAAATGAATTGTTTTTTAAACGAGTCATTAGCTGGTTCGTAGTGAGAGACATACTGGGCGCGCAGACGGAAGTGTAAACTTGAAGTCTACACATTCAAATACTTCATCATAGCATCATGTCGAGAAGACGCTGTGTTCTACAATGCAATGATAGTTCAGCCACTTTGTTTTCATTTACCAGGGACGAGCATGTGAAGAATCGGTGGTTAGAGTTCATATTTGCAACGATACCACAACAGTATAGCCCGATTGTGTTCTCATCACTTTATTGACGAATAACGTTAGTTCAAAAACATAAATTAATTCAAAGGTGGATTCGCAAGCGGTTGTTCCTGAAGGAGGGCTCAGTAACTTACTTACCCAGTGTATATGGATCAGCTTCCTCCTTCGAATCACAACCTGTAAGTATTATTAATAATTGTTGCTTTTATGGGTTTTGAACGGTTTTGTTGCGTCGGGACGCGAGGCAGTATGTGTGTGCGCGTGTATCTGTGTGTGTAAGTTACGCTCAGCGCAGCTTCTAGGTCTCCAATGTCATTTTTTTTAAATATGTGAAATGTTTGTCGCTGTTATTGGAGTTGTCATAAAGAATAGATTGTCTTGTAGTACTGCAGTGCTTTATCAATATGTTTATGCGTTATGCTAACAAACAATAACTGACAGGGTCTGTCGTCTGACCAATCACCGCCGATTAGCGTCACGCAAAGGAGTGCTTTGGAAAAATGAGTCGTTGTATGAATCCTTTGGGAGTCGTTGAGCAAATCAGTTAAAAATAAATGCATATTTTAAGACAAATAAAGTGTTTTTTTTATCCTTGCATGCATGTTAAACTGTTTTTGGGAACTCCTAAAACAAAAATAGGAACATTTCAAATGCTATGATAGGGGCTCTTTAATGTCTTCAAACCAGGGTTCCAGACTGCGACCATTTTTTGAGAACATGCGAGTTAAAATTGTATGTGGTCGCATATGTGCGAGTGGACGCTCGCGCAAAAGAACGCCGCAGTCTGTAACTTATGTTAAAATTGAACGAGTAGGCTACAACATGAATCCATTTTCCAAACCGTGTTTTTGACTTATCCCGAATCACTACGGTACGCCTATAATGAGTGTTTATATGAATAAGGGTCTTATCAAGCGAAACGATCACTCATTTAAAAAAAAAAGTTTAAGTTTTATAAGCTCAAATGCTCGCCTTGCTCTGTTCTGTAATGGGCATTCGTGACTCTCCTGTTCGAACTAGTGCTGTAGCGGCGCGTCGATGACGTCGATGCTTCGACGTCAAAATTGCGTCGACGTCATATTTTTGAGTCGACGCTTCTTTATTTATTTATTTTTTGCATGTTCCCGGCGGTACAGCTTGCCACACACACGTGGGAGACCGAAACATTGCGGAATAGAGGACGAAGACAACTAGAAGTGAATGTGCTATCCATTAAATGAATCACACACAGTAAACAAAAAAACAAAACAAAAAAAAAACTTTGCAATTTAGACGCGCAAACTGGGTGCCGGTGTGGTGAGACGTACAAGCTTGGGCAGATTCGGCTTGAAGTCGTTCATCCCGGACGCGGCACCGCACACGCTGTTACAAAAAAGGCGTGCACAGCGCACCCAACGCGTCATTTTTGTCACACGCACATTCGCGCTCGTGCGGACGTGTGGAGTAGCCTATAAACAAGGCTTTACTCCGTGTCAGCACGCGCTCTGATCAGTAACGGGTGCAGAAACCTCTCCCGATTCATCTCCATCAGTAGCAGCCTCCGATCGCACCACTAACTCCGCCTCTGTTTCCCTCCTCAGCTGATATTAATATTTAAACATTCTCTATGATAAAAACTGTTTGTAAAAAAAAAAATATTTTAATAACACGGTTTTGGCGGTTGTAGAGTTATAATGATGGTGTTCAAATACATAACATTAGACTAACGTTAGCCAGCTTATAGTATTTCTGTATGCTAGTATTTATTTGAGATATATTGTTTTTTTTTATTAATTGAGCAGCAGAAAAATATTCGGTCCCACTTTATATTAAGTGCCTATAAGTACTATGTAATTACATCGAAAAATAAGTACAACGTGTTATTGTGTTCCTGTTGTATTGTAAAACACTTTTGCTGCTATTGAGGTGTGATAGGGGTAAGGTTAGGGACAGGTGAGGTGGTATGGGTCAGTTTAAGGGTGGGTTAAGGTGCAAGGGTAGGGTCAACATTGCAATTACAAATGTAATTACATAAATTAATTACAGCTGTAATTACATGCAGGTATTTTTAAAATGTAAGTACAATGTAAAAACATGTATGTACACAATAAGTCCATTGTATCAAATTATTAGTTTCAATGTAAGTACATAGTACTTAAATCCACTTAATATAAAGTGGGACCAAATATTCTTTATATTAGTCGTCCAATTAGTCATTAGATTAGTCGACTAATCGATAAAATAATCGTCCAACTAATCGTTTAGTTAATAATCGTTTACCCCAGCCCTAGTTCGAACTCAAAATGAACAAATCTTTTTTTCGAGTCATGACTCGAAGGGTCCTAGATAAGACCCTTATTCCTCGTCTGGTGTCATTTAAAGCTGCACTGAAACGCTCATTAGACCGTTTTTTTTTTTTTTGGGATGCAGGGAGCATTGGCTTCTGGTCAAATTTAGGATTGATTTTAAAATCCGCTTGTTTGTTTACACGGCATTGTCAGGCCTTGCCCCCCACTGCATCAGCGATCTTATAGTTCCTTACTCTCCTATTAGAGTTCTCAGGTCCTCCGATCAACGACTTTTAAAGGTCCCTCGCTGTAATTTAAAATCAAAAGGAGATCGTGCTTTCACAAACACACATGTGGAATGAGGACTATAATATAAGGACTATAAAATAGTTCTCTTTCCATGTGAGTCCTCATTCCAAGTCTTATTTAAAAACGTATTTATTTTCTTTAGCCTTTGAATAAAGTATGTCTGTTTTGTTGTATGACTTTCATGTTATTATTCTGTAAAGCACTTTGGGGCAACATCCGTTGTTTAAAAAATGTGCTATATAAATAAAGTTGTTTGCTGGTGCATTGTTCGACTGGTTTGAACATGTAAGGCTGAACATGTGAAGGCTCTGCCCTCTTCTGAAAAGGGGCGGGGATCAGCAGCTAATTTGCATTTAAAGGGACACACACAAACACTGTTTTTTTTTTTCTCACACCCACATAGGGGTCAATTTGACAAGCTATAATAAATGATCTGTGGGGTATTTTGAGCTGACACTTCACAAACACCAGAGACTTATATTACATCTTTTGAAAAGGGCCATAATAGGTCCACTTTTAGAAGTACATTTGCTTAACCAACATAAATTATTGGTCAGGAAATTAGCAAAAATTAAGACAAATGAAAGCTTAGTTTTTAGGCATTTTTGGCATGGCCCATTATTTTGCCCAGGAGTGTGTGTGACGCATCAGACAGCAAACTCACCACAGGGTAGAGCGGTACTTCTTATCGGCTACAATGACCGTGGACTGAAAAGCTCGATCTTGAGTTCGCTGTTCCTAAGAAGTAAACAATTAAAACAATCGGTCATGAGTTAACAAGTTAGTGCATATAGTAAATACATAAATCTCTGATATATACGCACACATAAATATACAGTACACCAGTGTTGTAGTACTCGAGACTCGGACTCGGTCTCGAGACCATATTTTAATGGTCTTGGTCTTGTCATGGACTCGTGTCCATTTGGACTCGGAATTGACTCGTACTCGAACATTTTTTTTTTTTAGGACTCGGAATTATTCCCGAGTCCACTCGAGTTCAATTAAAAATATTTTTCATGATTATTAATGTATGTTAATAAAATATTTCTTTAAATTGATTGACACGCCCAGTGATTGGTGATTTTCTAGTGCTCAACTGCGCATGACAAATTGTAATAAAATTACTTTTAACACCACCTACTATGTGGCCTTTTTACCCTAAACTGATCATATTTTTTAAACTCTAAGTAAATTCAGTAAAAAAAAAAAAAAAAAAAAAAGGATTTCTCTAAGTAAATAAAAGTAAATTAGGTAATCGACCCTCACTGGTCTCGGTCTCGACTCGGACTCGACCGTCTCTGGTCTCGGACTCGACTCTCTATGGACTCGGTCTTGACTCGGACTCGAGTGAGGTGGTCTCGACTACAACACTGCAGTACACTCTTACATACTTAGACACAGTTTTAAAATTAGGCTACTTGATATATTCAGGTCTTTCAAGACTAGGAATCATGGTTCTTCAAACAAAAAAAGTTTTACAAAAAAAAGGTTTACAGGTGATGAATTGAAATAAGTTGATATTTGATAATGATGTTTTATCTTATTATAATACTTGTTAAAAACTTAATCATACATGTTCTTGAGGTCCTAGTTGAGAACCACTGCAACCACCACACACACACACACAGTCTAATGGGGAACTGACCGTCTCATAAACGGGTTGATCAAGCTTTTCCTGCCGGCTCCACTCCAGTAGGAACATCTTTGGAGTGATCTGAGGTGGATAATCGCGTCTGGGAAACACAAACACAATCGTAAATACAGTAAATACAACGGTTAAAACAGTAAATACACTGGTACCCGAGTGGGGGTGTTATGAGCCCGAGTCATTCGTTCCATCTGCCCTGTGTTTGTGTGTGTGCGCGCGCATGTTTGTGTCACAGCTGGGCGTTTTTTCCTGGAAGCTGTGATTGGTTCTCCTCCACACCTCATCCAGATTTAAGTCCGCGACACACTCGACCTCTGCCCTCGTGTGAGTGACTGTTTTTTCTATAACTCCATGTGGTTTTGTCTAGTCTTGAGTGTCGTGTCGGAGAGATTATTTGAGATCGTGGACCTGTGATTATTCATGTTGACCCACGCCTGAATATTCTTGTAGGGGCTTTGACGTTCGTTTAAATTGTATTTTTTTCTTTATTTTTGTGTTAGGAAATGTAGGGCCTTGTCTGCCCCTGACGCTAAACCCTTTCATATCAAAACGTCATTTCTGTTGCCATATCTCTCTGGAAGTGAGACTCTTCCTTCTGTTGCTGCTGACCCCTAGTGGTCATAACAAGTGCACAAGCCTAGGATCCATACGGGTCATGAGTGCGTCACATTTCACCTTTCAAAGCGGACCGGCATTGTGATGACATCATCTTCTAGTTTCGGGATCTCTGGCTGATCCCCATTGGTCTGTAGGGCAGCTTTCCTAGCTTTCAGTTCAGCATCGGTCTTCAAGTAGAAATCAGTCAATCCAAACACCTCACTGCAAAACACACACACAACACATAAAAAACACATTATTTATGTGTGTGTGTGTGTGTATATATATATATATATGCGCACACACATAAGGGGTGTAACACCATATGCATTGCAAACCGAATAATTTGTTGGACCATTTTACTTGCAGACCAAAATTTAGTTAGCAGTCACGCTACCATTACAACGCTGCCCAACATCAACAGGAAAACATTATGAAAAAGAAACAAAACTGCCCTATACTCATGTGTGCTTAACGGACCGATGAGATTGGACCATCAATGTCAGTGCAGCGCGAGCCGATCTTGATCAAGTCACACTGAGAGATCCAGGAAACAAAGCATATGAGTTTGACGCTGCGAGATCTAGTGTGAAACATCCAGATTTCTCCATTATCAACCGTAAATCTCGATCAGATCAAACAGTGCTGACGTGGAAACCAGGAGAAACAGGATAAACTACAGTAGATGTAGGCTCTAAGTCCACAGATCAGCAACATTGACCATGGACTTCCTGTCGTAACACTCACTGTAGCCATACCAGTGTGGCAGGAATATCGTGTTCATCCTTCAAAGATTACTCCCATTTATAAAACTACAAGTTTCGAGATGTAGGAAAACACACTTCTTTTAAAATAAAAAAGACATTAATAACATTATTTTTTTTGAATGATTTCAGCATTATGAATTAAATTGCTGCCCTCAAATGTTAATCTGGAGCCTTGCAAACTTAAAGGTCCCGCTCTTCGTGATCCTATGTTTCAAACTTTAGTTAGTGTGTAATGTTGTTGTTAGAGTATAAATAATATCTGTAAAATTATAAAACTCAAAGTTCAATGCCAAGCGAGATATTTTATTTAACAGAAGTAGCCTACATCGAACGGCCCGTCTGGACTACATCCCTCTACTTCCTTCTTTAATGACGTCAGTAGAACAGTTTTTTTAACTAACGTCCGCCCACGGGAACGCTCCCTCAACTTGTGCACTTCTTATAACTTACTGTGTTTACTCAGCTCTCACGGTGATTTTCTGAAGTAAAACGCTTCATCTTTTGTGTGATGTACAACAAACTTTATTAAACTCATCAGTATATGTTTGATCATCATTCGGACCTGGTCCGAAACAGCAGGCTTGAAGGCTATTAATATAATAGATCCATACAAGCAGATGACAAATACGTTATAATAACCGTCATTAAACTACTAAACTATACCGGTTCCATCTCTATACAGCACTCTGACTCTGTAGGCATTATTGTCCGACTCAAAATGAACACCGTTACTGAGAGTTTCTGATATTATCATTATTCTGTGAGATGAAATTGTCCTGAGAGACTCATGAAGCTCCGCCCCCTGTGCCGGCAGCAGCAGCTCATTTGCATTTAAAGGGCACACACTAAAACAGCGCGTTTTTCTGAGCCCCAAAAAATGACAATTTAAACATGCTGTAAAAAATGATCTGTTGGGTATTTTGAGCTGAAACTTCACATACACATTCTGGGGACATCAGAGGCTGATTTTACATCTTGTGAAAAGGGGCATAATACGGGACCTTTAAAATAAAAATCAAATAAACCTGTGTTTATAACTACTACAATTTTACATTTCATTTTTTTTATAAGGAGCCGTTTTTATTTTTACAAGCTGCAAATAAGTGAAGTATAGCTCCATCATTGCTCAAAGTAAAAAAAAAAAAACAACTTAAAGGATTAGTTCACTTTTGAAAAAACTTTTGCTGATAATTTACTCACCCCCATGTCATCCAAGATGTCCATGTCTTTCTTTCCTCAGTCGAAAAGAAATTTAGGTTTTTGATGAAAACATTCCAGGATTTTTCTCCATATAATGGACTTCAATGGGAACCGGATGGTTCAAGGTCCAAAAGACGGTTAATAACAGTTTCAGATGCAGCTTCAAATGTCTTTAAACGACACCAGACGATGAATAAGGGTCTTATCATGCGAAACGATCGGTTATTTCAAAACTTATTCCAAAAATGTAACTTTTCTAAGGACAAATGCTAGTCTTGCTCTATTCTGTGAGGCGCGTTTGTAACGTCACGTATTACGTAATTAAGTTCAAAAGGTCACGGGCGACGTAGCCGAAAGTACAGAGTCAGTGTTTACAAGTTGAACGCATAGGTTGAACGTGCAAACTAGCTCAAACACCGTTTACAGAAAAACAACGATGTCGGACGATTTTGATTCCGTACTTCCGGCTACGTCGCCCGTGACCTTTTGAACGTAATTACATATTACGTGACGTTAGTTACAAACGCGCCTCAGAGAATATAGCAAGGCTAGCATTTGTCCTTAGAAAAGTTACATTTTTGGAATAAGTTTTGAAATAACCGATCGTTTCGCATGATAAGACCCTTATTCATCGTCTGATATCGTTTAAAGACATTTGAAGCTGCATCTGAAACAGTTATTAACACTATCTTTTGGCCCTTGAACCATCCGGTTCCCATTGAAGTCCATTATATGGAGAAAAATCCTGGAATGTTTTCATCAAAAACCTACATTTCTTTTCAACTGAGGAAAGAAAGACATGGACATCTTGGATGACATGGGGGTGAGTAAATTATCAGCAAAAGTTTTTTCAAAAGTGAACTAATCCTTTAACGTACATATATATATAAACAGAAACTCCACGTGTGAAACACCGTTACCATATTTCTTCCGTGGTCTGAGCCGCATGCAGGCGTTTCCCTAATGGAGACTCAACTCTGTCTCTGAGCATCTGACACAAGCAGTATTTGGTGTTGAACGGGTTATTGTCATAGCGAACAGCCTGTTAGAAAACACAATGAAAAGAGATCATTAAGACTCATAAACAACAGTTTTCCTGTTCTTTACATGAGTATTAGGAAGACACATCTGGGTATGTTCATGGAAGACTAATTTACCATTTCAGTCATTTGACACATTTACTTTCAAAGGGCTTTTATTATGCATTTTAATGATCATACTATATTATTGATTGCATTTCAGTTGATTAGTTTTTTTTTTTTACTTAAAGGATTAGTTCACTTTTTAAAAAAACTTTTGCTGATAATTTACTCACCCCCATGTCATCCAAGATGTCCATGTCTTTCTTTCCTCAGTCGAAAAGAAATTAAGGTTTTTAATGAAAATATTCCAGGATTTTTCTCCATATAATGGACTTCAGTGGGAACCAAACGGTTCAAGGTCCAAAAGACAGTTTCAGTGCAAACTGCAAACTGTTCAAAGAGCTTTAAACGATTCCAGACGATAAATAAGGGTCTTATCAAGCGAAACGATCGCTCATTTTAAAAAAAATAATAACAAAATTTAAGTTTTATAAGCTCAAACGCTCGCCTTGCTCTGTTCTGTAACGCACTCCTGTTCGAACTCGTTCATCAAAATGAAAAAATCTTTTTCCGAGTCATTTGGTTCATTCGGCGAAAGAAACGAACGAATTGATTCAGAAAAAGTATTTGTTCATTTTGTTGAACGAGTTCGAACAGGAGAGTCACGAACGTGCCCCACAGAACAGAGCAAGGCGAGCGTTTGATCTTATAAAACTTAAACTTTGTTATTTTTTTAAAAAAAATGAGCGATCGTTTCGTTTGATAAGACCCTTATTTATCGTCTAGAATCGTTTAAAGCCCTTTGAACAAGTTTACAGTTTGCACTGAAAGTTTCTTTTGGACCTTGAACCGTTTGGTTCCCATTGAAGTCCATTATATGGAGAAAAATCCTGGAACGTTTTCATCAAAAACCTTAATTTCTTTTCGACTGAAGAAAGAAAGACATGGACATCTTGGATGACATGGGGGTGAGTAAATTATCAGCAAAAGTTTTTTGAAAAGTGAACTAATCCTTTAGTATTTATTGTCGTGAGTTTCATGTATTTGTGGTTTAACGCATGTTGACCCGCTTACGTATTTGATGTACTCCTCCATGACCCGCTCCACAGACAGCGCCCCCTGCTGGCGGAAGACTGAAGGATTCCACATGGCGGCTCGCGCGATCATGACCGATGACGCTCCTGTGGCCGCTCGAAACATCTCGATGTCCTCAAAGCTCTTCACTATATCCGAAGAGCCACCACTACACATGACAACACAACGATCACAACACAAACCAACTGTGTGATACAAACAAGATTCAAAAAGACAGTTTCCACTTTTTGTGGCATAAGTGTAATGTGTAAAGGGTGAAGCCTGACTTGGCAATGACCGGTATGGACACACTCTCAGCGACGGCCTGTATATAATCACAGTGGACCGGGTGACGCGGACGCTCCTCTTTCATCCTGACAACAACACAAGATCAGATATAAAGATAATCTATATTATATCTATATCAGAAAACATGTATAGCAAACGCTTCTCACCTGCCATGCACGGCTATGGCCGCCACTCCTGTTTTTTCAATTTTCTTCACTAAATTCACTGTGTCCTCAAGCTGAAAGAGCACATTACATCACACATCCATTTCCCAGGAACAGTGTATCGGGAGTTAATATCGGGGTTATGTTAGCTCAGTTATTTCTTTAACTTATTACATAAATTATACAACAAGAAACACAGAAAAGCATCACTTGCCGTAGGAAGGATTCTGATTTTACATGTAACGGGTTTTGAGATGCCGTTCACAAGAGAGCTCAGAATCTAAAACACAAGACATTTAAAAAAGAAATACTTAAAAAAAGATAAGAGAAAAGAGATACTTATAAAACTGATATAGTGAGAAGAAAAACGAAGAAAACTTACAGCTTCGATTTTCTCAGGGTCAGAGAGAAGTGCCGAACCCATTCCTCCCTGTGTGAGATCGATGAGAAACATGAGAAATAAATAACGAGAGTCACATAAACATCATAACACAACACAAGCAGTGGTCCCTCTGACTCTAGTGTTTTGCTCTAACAGACACCCGGCCGGTAGAAAGTAACATGATGATTTAGTTAACGTTACAGCAATAAAGTCCAGCAAGATAAAGTTGTGTTATGCGAAACCATAGACCTTTTATTTACAAATATAATAATAGTAACATTGAATCATCTTAGAAAGAGTTTAATCGTGTTGACTGTTGTACCCGAACTGCGGAAACTCTGAAGGAAGATTAGGCGAATGCAAAATGCACGCTAGTAGGGAAGTGGTAAAACGAGTTTTCATGCATATTTGACAAAAAAAATAAAAAATTGTGTTGTTGGAGATCTGACCTCTTGTACTCAAACAACTTCCAGCGCCCTTTTTAGGAACTAAATCTTGATCTGATCCGGAGGCTGACATGCTGCTGTGTTGTTGTGCACGCGCTAAGTAACGTAAATACGCCATACGTCATCATATCATCAATATCGCGATATGACAATTATTATCGTGGACGGTATGATATGGCACAGCCCTAGTCTGAGCACAAACGCAGATGCTTCCATCACTAGTTTTTATAAGTTCATTCTTTTGTGTTATTACAAAACAAGTTATCATAACATTAAAGAGCTGTAGGGATGATGTTTTTTTGTTTTTTTTGGCCAAAACACAAAGACAAGTTGCATTTTAGCACTTCCACTTCCATCAATGGGTTTTTGGTTAAATGGTTAATAAATGGTCTGTTTTACTTGTCTTGTAAAAGGTGGTTGCTAACAAGCGTCTAAATTAGAGCTGGACCCGAATATTCGTTCGGTGGGTTGGTATTCGATTTGAAAATATGACATTCGAATATTTGTTTTTTAAAGTTTTTTTGCACACCTGGCATCCCACTCGAAACGGTTCTCAATATTTTACTATTTACTATTTTTGTTTTACACTATAAAATCTGCTGAAATATAATACTTAACATATAACTTCACTATAGCTACTTCACTATAGTGGTGCTTGGAGAAGTGGGTATACTCTTACTTTATGCCCCCAATATTTTTTAAGCGTCCCAGCAAAGGATGAACCCTCTGTGTTATAAACAGTGACATGTAAGACTACTAATCTTGCATTAGTATTCAATATGCAAAACTATAGGATAGAGTATAATGAATACAACAGAACACATAGAATCAGTAGTATTTTTGCATATCAGGGCCGCACATATGGTTTTCTAAATACCCAGGTGCCAGGTCCCATTAATTATATTGTTAGGGGGGTTGGGGGGCATGCCCCCCCGAGAAAATTTTGATTTTCCTGATCTCGAAATGAGCATTTTAAGGTGTTTTGATGGCCCAAAAAATTGACAACAGTAGCTTTCCCAGATAGCAAACTGACATTGAATCAACGTGGAAATATGACATCGAAACAACGTTGATCTGACATTGTTTTGCTCATCGAATTAACGTTGAACCAACGTCAGACGCATCATTCTTTCAAAACTAACGGAAAATCAACTTGAAATCAACGCGTTGTTTCAACGTTATGAAAGCAAACCAATTTTCGATTTTAATTTAGCTTTGAAGAATGCTGCGTCTGACGTTGGTTCAACGTTAATTCCATGACATGTCATGAGAGACGTTGTTTCCACGTTGATTCAATGTCAGTTTGCTGTCTGGGTTTAAAAGCATGAAGTAGCCTATTTGATCAGATTTTTAAACATGAAAATCAGTTCCAGTTTCAGCTACTTTTCTTTCCTAAAATAATCAATGTTTTTTGGACTAATCTGTTAATTTTAAGTAATGGTTCAATTGCTCACTCAAAAAGACAGTCAATTGTCGCCACCACAAGTGGCGCAAACACAGACAAGCGGAGTTATACAAACAGTGAAAAGTCAAACACATTCGAAAAAAAACGTTATACAAATATATTTATACAATAATAATGGCAATATATTTAATAGGGTGCTTGTGTTGTTATTGAGCTTATAATTTCCACTGTCTTTAACTGAAATTCTGTCGGTCATTTAAAACGTCTATTGAAAAAACAGCTGTAAATTTGAGCTACTTGCGTCTTATCGCTGTATGATCGTTAACTGAAGTGAAGCGTCGCGTTGGGATTCGCGCTCGGCTCGCGCTTCTGTGAACAAAAATACTGCATTCTCTGATTGGTCTCACGAACATTTTAACATTGACGAGCAGGTGAGTGCTGAAGCAGATCAGATGAGAAGGTCAGTTATCGTTGCGATGGGAGAATCATTGCAGCAACAAATTAGAGTTAATATTACGGGTACAACTCTAACTGGGTGTTTTTTTTTTATTCACGAAATTGGATTAGCAACTAAATGATGCGCATCAGAGGGGATTTAGAAGTGGGTATACGCAATGCCGACTGAAAAGGAAGTGGGTATACGCCGTATACCTGCGTATACCCTGCACTACACCACTGTAGCTTCTTAAAGGGCATCTTTTATGGAAAATTCACTTTTACATGGTGTTTGAAGATAAATGTGTGTTGGCAGTGTGTGAGCAAAACCACCCTAGAATGATAAAAAACGACCAAGTGGATTTTTTTTACAATCTCAATAAATCATATGCATATGCTGTTCTGAGATTCAGCGCTTTGTGACGTAGAATTGAGCAAGGGGTTTGATTGACAGTGTGGTTGTGGCATAGACCCGCCATTGGTGATCTGTACACCATCCTCCATTGTTTCAACGACAGCCGGTAATGTCTCCTAGAATCATACCTAGACCTAGAATCATGTTCTGTTGTGGGATGGGATGTAATAATGACATACATAGTAGTTTTCACTTACTTCCGACACCAGAGCCACTGAAAACACAGTGGATGTATTGTATTTTGGAAGTTTAAGTGGCACCTTTCATTCATAAATAAGTTTATGTTTGAGCGAATCATCATCTGAGCGAATCATCATCTGACTGACCGTTTTTTGTGAACGAGGATCAATTTAAAGCCGGTCTTGCTTCAAAGTTAATCCTCAAGTGTGGATCGTCGTCTACTGTTTGCGATCCACCGTCACCTCCAGTAACAGTAAGTGTCTTTTATGATTTGAGCAAATAGTATTTCAGTCAATGTCAGCCAATTCAACAACAAATGCGTCTAAAGTTGTTGTCGTCGTCGTAGTAGGATGTCTGTGTATATAATTTAAGCCTTGTTTGTATAGTGTGTAACGACACGTTTATAAATATATAGAGAGAGATATTGTATTAAAAACTGCATATATGTTCTTGTTTTGTAAGTTAGCCATCTTCTCACATTTGCCAGAGAAGCACCTGTATGACATGACGCCACAGGTCCCCGTCCCTCGCATAAATGTAATTTCACTTGTACGTACCAAACTTTATCACAGTTTGTGTATTTAATTTCAAAAAATTGCGCCAACGTTAGTGTGTGTCTGTGTGTGTGTTGCACATTCATAATTTCAAAGGGGACGCGATTACAAGTACATAAATGTATCAAATAAACATACCAAGACGTACTGGTCCATTCTCATTTGTGTTTATTCTGCCGGAGTCTCTTCGTCATCTGGGTCTGACCAGAGACTATTTAAATATTCAGATTCAAACATGTACGGCTGAATGACATTCAAAACAGCACGTCTCTCACTCTCAGCCCTTCTGCTTAGACCGACTGCCATAGGTCTGCAGGTGACACCCTCATCCAAAGGCAGGGCGGGGATATGCAGCTCATTTGCATTTAAGGTCGTATAGCCCAAAAAAGCTTTTTTTAAACAGGCCCCAAAAATGACATTTTCAAATGGTTATAATAAATTAACTGTGGGGTATTTTGTGCTGAAACTTCACAAATACATTCTGGGGACACCCGAGACCAATATTACATCTTGTAAAAAGGGGCATAATAGGTGACCTTTAATAAATATATGTGCTGCTTCTTGGACTACTAAAAGTGCTCCTGCAACGGGAGTATTCTCCGGCTAGAGTGCAGAACAGCGGAGTGTCTATGGATGGACAGAAGTGCATGCCTGAGCTTGTATTTTGGGTTAAGCTGCGTTGCTTTGGCTGTGGGAAATAGAATAATAGAAACAAAATGTATTATCCTTTTTACCCGTTATCAATAATCTACAGCGAGACTTTTTAGTTTTTAGTAACGACACAATTTAGTTTTTCTTTATTTGAATTTCGTTTTAATTAATTTAAATTTCGTTTTTATTCTTCATTCATTTGAATTTCGCTATGTTTTATTTGTTTCATTTTTTAAGTATAGTTTTTTTATTTATTTAAATTTCGTTTTTTAATTATTTAAGTTTAGTTTTTTAATTATTTAAATTTCGTTTTTTATTTATTTAAATTTCGTTTTTTATTTATTTAAATTTCGTTTTTTTATTTATTTAAGTTTAGTTTTTTATTTATTTAAATTTCGTTTTTTATTCATTTAAGTTTAGTTTTTAATTTATTTAAATTTCGCTTTTTATTTATTTAAATTTAGTTTTTTTTATTTATTTAAGTTTAGTTTTTTATTTATTTAAATTTCGTTTTTTATTTATTTAAGTTTAGTTTTTTATTCATTTAAATTTAATTTTTAGGGCCCAAGCCCTGAAAGGGCGAAGGCCCTATTGTTTTCCTTGGGATGATTTATTATTCTTCTTACGTATTATTATTATTTGACTAACTTTTGGGCACTTTTGGGGCGCTTAACGTGCTCAAAAACTCTTGAAACTTTGCACACGGGTCAGAACCCGCGGCCATCAGGGCCGGGCTGAAGTCAAGACATTGAGGATGAAAGTTTGTGAGGGGATTTTTTTTTTTTTTTTTTTTTTCACATAATACAAAATCCAGAGTGTAACAAACAAAACGTACAGTATACAATGAATATTTGATATTGAGAAAAGATATACATATACAGAGTGCGTAACACACATACAACATGAAACAACGGAGAACAATTATTGACAAAATAGAATTAAACAAGGGAATTTTTTTTTTTTTGTATAGTTTACCAAGAGAGTAGTGAGGGTACCATGCTGTGTGTGTGTGTGTGTGCGTTTGTGTGAATGAGTGTTTTGTTTGAATGTTGAAATCAGCAGGATTGGTTAGCATCATTGTAATCGAATTACTGTGCCCTAGCTATAAAAAATACAAAACTACCCGCTTTATTTAAATCTACCCTACTTTGTCAGTAATTTGTTCATGACATATTTTTTAGTTTCAAGTGTTCAATTGAAAAGATTATCTAGATGAACTGAAAGTGTAAGAATCACAGACAATAATCCACACGCCAGTGGGTTTTTGTCGAAGGAATCAGTGTAATGTGAACGTCCGGCTCGGCCTACAAACACACGTCATCCCTGCAGAGCTCTATATCAGTGGGAAGTTACACTAAAGCCTAACATGGACCTCCACACAGTTATCCAGCGTGATTTAACTTAAATGTTCCAAAAATGAAAATAAATACAATATTTTGTATGAGGGAGTTTACCAGGACTATATTTCTTCTTTAAGTGACAGTGTTCCTGTGTTTTTCCAAATCCTATTTATTGTTTGTTTCTAGTTTTAAACATGAATCTGTATTCCAGCTCTTCGATGCGTCCTCAGACCGTGTGTTAGACAGTACCTTAGTGGAGTATTCCTTGGGACAGCCCATATTCACATCGACGGCTGCCACATCGCTCTCCCTGCTCAGGGAGAAAAACAGACACATTACACACAAGATCATACGTGATTAAGAAGTTAGAGGAACACGTCGTGTTGAAACTGTACCACAATAAATACAAAACATGACCTAATTGAAAGAAAGCAAGTCGACACATGTATTGAATCCAATATGTGGTGATGATTTAACATGAGCGATTTATAAGGTATTTTCTGTGGGCCGGTGGAAGAGTAACAAGGTGGACAAAGTTTTAGTCCAATGCGATAACTTTTTTGGGAGAAAGAAAAACTCCTCAGGTCAAAATGAGCAGAACACAACACAAGGGATATATATATATATATATATATATATATAAAGAATAATAAAATGAATCCAACTCACACAAGCTTGGCCACAGCCAGGGCTCTCTCTGGATCAGCCGTCCCCTGATAGACAAGCATATCAGATTATATTTTAAAAACAATAACAATGCGTTCAGGAAAAATTAAACAAGTAGCTCACTTCAGAATAAAAGTTTCCTGATAGTTTACTCTCCCACACAACATCCAAGATGTTCATGTCTGTCTTTCTTTCAGTCGAAAAGTAATGAAGGGTTTTGAGGAAAACGTTTCAGGATTTAGTGACTTCAATGGGGTCCAACGAGTCCAAATGTGAGTTTCAGTGCAGCTTCAATGTCTCGACACGATTCAGCTGAGGAATAAGAGTCTGATCAACTTATAATCGAGTAATTTTCACTGTAAAGTATCTGTACTTTTACTCAAGTATAGTTTTCAGGTACTCTTTACGCTCTACCCTACATTTCTGAACCGGAATACATGAGACCTTTCAATGTGATCACGCAATGTGTATCGCATCACAGCTACTGTAGTGCAAGCTAGTAAGCGTTAGTGGTTAAAGTATATAACTGTTTATTTTGTTATAAATGTCTGCTGGTTTGTCTAGATCAGACTCTTATTCCTCGGCTGGATCGCGTTGAGACTTTGAAGCTGCACTGAAACTCACATTTGGACCTTCGACCTGTTGGACCCCATTGAGAAACATCCTGGAACGTTTTTCCTCAAAAACCTTCATTACTTTTCGACTCAAGAAATAAAGACATGAACATCTTGGATGACCTGAGGGAGAGTAAACTATCAGGAAAGTTTAATCCTGAAGTGAACTACTTGTTTAAGTTCAGGAATTTGGCACACTGACCATCTGAAAGACCACGCGGCTCTTCTCTTTACTGCAGGTGCGAAACATCACACGCTCATCTGGAGCCACGAAATCCACCGTCTCCAGAACATCTGTAGACACATATATTAATAAGCTAAATGGATCCCTAAAACAGACTAGAACTTTAACCGAATTTTGCCAAATACGAACCCGTTTTACATGCTGCATGTTATATAATATCCCCAGAAATCTGATATGACGGAAAGAAACAAACGTACCGTTTACTACTCTCTTACACTGGGCCATTTTGATGTCAATCAGCTCCTGAAATATCAAAGGGCCATAACACCATTTTAACAATATCGCAGCGCAAATAATTTAGATTAAATCCAGTCACGGACTGAGATGTGACATGCACAGGTGTAAATGCTCGTCCTCACCTCACAGTACACAATATCTGCTCCATAGTCCAGTGCCAGCAGCCTCATGGGAAGAGTGCCCACCCGAACCATAGGGGCCAGAACAGCCTTCCCCTCAAAACACAGCCTGTCCCCCATCTTCATCATCATCTTCCTCAACACACACACACACACACACACACACACACACACACAAACACAAACACACACACAAACACACACAGTTAGCTTGCTCATCAGTGCGGATGTAAACAGTGAGATAAAGTATCTTCTAAAGTCCGTGTACTATTATGTATTATTATTATCAATCATCATTGTGTAAGTATTAACTATCAGATCAAAACATTTAAATTATCACATTATTCGTTTCAGTAATATATTATTATTAAAGCCAAACATGTTCGATATTCTGATTACATACATAAAATAGCGACTGTGCCATTATAATTACAGTTATAGTATCCCCATATTGTAGATATTTACATGATTCCAGCGCTGAACTTCCAAGTATCAAACTCAACTTGGAGTCAACATTACAGCTGCGGTGAACACGCGTGCACTGCGCACGCTTCCGGTGCTGATGACGTCATCGCCGCGCGACGGGCAGTTCTGAGTTTATTTTAGTCGTACCTAAAAACAATACTGAGTTTGAAAAATAAGAAAGCTGCAAAATGTGTTTATATGTAAACATTTTTGTTTGTAAAGCAGTTTGTCACTGCTTTGTTTGTCTTTTCATGTCTGTTTATTTAGTTTATTCAATGTACCCCTGACTGAAATTGTAATTCTTGATATTCAATAAAAAAAGTTTATCTCTTGACCCTCAATTTATTTTTTATTTTTTTTCTCTTTCTTTCCTCTTCTTTTTTGTTTTAGTAGTTATACACTCGTGTTAAGATGACTCTGTACTTGTCATATTTTTACAGATATGTTTGCAATTTTGTAACAGATTTGTATGCTATTTTGTGACCACAGAAAGTGTGACCACACCTCTGATGAACACTGAACAATAAGCATGTCCCAGAGGCCAGCCAGGATTGTCACTGGTGCCCCTTGAAAAATCTCACTGCTATTTGCAGCATTTTTCTGTAATTACCCTATTTTAAAATGCAAGTGTTTACATAACTATTATTTATTTTATTTTCAATACATTTTATTAAATAAACGTCTGTTCAGTAGTCGCCATTAATAGCAGAAGACATGATTTTAAAATTGTAAATTTGTAGCGATAAAAAAACACCCTGCTCTCAAATTTGCACCAATAAAACGTGCAAAACTACAACACAATTACGTTTTTTTTTTTATTATTAATTTAACGTTACATACAGTAGATTGTTTTCCTCGACAGATATAGCGATTTTGGGGCACATTGTTTTCCCTGTCTGTAAGTTACATGATAAGATTCGCCTCGAATACCGAAGCGGTATAAATTATTATTAATCTATTCAAAATACAAATTTGAAACATTTCTTTGTTAAAAAGCAAAATGAAAACGTTTATATGTTGAAAAACACACAATGTTCAAGAACCTTATTTCCAATACGTCACACGGAGGCGCCGTGGCTTAGTTGGTTAAAGCGCCTGTCTAGTAAACAGGAGATCCTGGGTTCGAATCCCAGCGGGGCCTTTTATCAGATCGTCTTTTTTTTCACTGATTTGTCTTGTAAAATATGACACTACGCATCAAGTTAACTGCTAAGCAAATTAAACTTATTCCCTGGCAGAATACAAAAGTTTGCATAACTGAGGTATTGTTTTCTTCAAGGTTTCTAAAACATAGAGCCATTTGTATGCGTATCAGATATGAAATATCTGATATGATCTGTTTTCAGTGTGCTTTTACCTGTCAGTGGATTATTAGTAGCCCCAATTGAATCTACTAAATGTTAGAGTATAGAGTACTGACATGGTTTTGTTATTAACAAAAGAGGGTTTTTCCAACCTAGGAAAGGCTTAGAGTGAAACAACAGATTCTCTCCATATTTGAATAAAAATATCTAGATAACAACAACATAATTTTACCTGAGAAACAAAATAGCAAAAGAGTTAGATGTATCATTTATATTTACATCTTGTATATACACTTGTATTATTTTATTTCTTATTTTCTAACAGCATTTTCCCCAGTATGGCTGAAAAGTTCTTCACCAACAGTGAAAAAAAAAAGAATAAGAAAGGAGAATATAAAGTTCAATCCCTTGTCAATCATTTTAAGCAATTAATTCTGAAATCACATATTCTGTAAGAATAAGAAAATATGCCTGCAAGTAACGATATCATTTCAGACTAAAGACCAAAATTGTGAAGAGTTATAACTAATTAGAAACCAATTAAATGTATTTACAGCGAGGCGTACAGAGCCTGTAGAAACTGTTATGTGGTTGGAGAGACATCGCAGGTGAAGGACATCATACAAAAGAGAGGAGAGATTCTGTACATGTATCAACATAGGACATTTGCAAATGAACCCAGTAGCACATTATAGGGTTTCAAACAGTAGAAATAGCATGCCTAACCAAGAAGTGAGCAATACCCACTTAAACTCATGACACACAAAAGTACAATCCCCATCGAAATAAATGAGGCGGTTATTCTTTCATTTCTTTCTTTTTTTTCTACTACTACAGGCCTGGAAACTGGACTTTATGTGAAGAGCTGCCAAATTAAAGTAATGGTAAATTCACAGAGGTCCAGAAGCTTTGCTTGTGAAGGAGGATTTGTCAGTCCATTCTGCCATGTCAATTGGGTCAAATTGTGGGAAAACAACAAAAAACACTCTTTGTCCCAGGTACGTAGCCCACTCTGTTATAGAAAAAGACAATATATGCACACACATTTAGTTCATAAATACCTTTTGCATGATAGTCATACACAATTTAATGGAATAAATCACCCCAAAATTAAAATTCTGTCATCATTTACATTCCATATTCCATATTCTGTTTTACATTTGTGTAAGGAACAGTAGAGCCGTACATATACATTGCAATGATTGCAATATAGAAGAAGATGACTTGAAATATAGTGCATGAGTCACATGGACTACTTTATAACTACGGTGGCTGAGAGAGCTCTATGCACGTCAACTGAAGAAAACTTCAGCAAATTATGAATACATCTTCATCAGTTTCACAACATATGTGCTGCAAATACTCACAACACAACCACATGCAGAAATGTGCTGCAAATACACACGATCAGGATGTTGAAATAAACAAAAACAAAAAACCTCACCATTCAGGTCATCCACAACACCACTGGTAACACTTTATTTTATGGTCTAATTCTCACAATGAACTAGCTTATTAGCATGCATATTACTAATATTGTATATATTAAGACATATTAATATTGCACATATTAATGCCTTATTGTGTATGACCATATTCTATATGCCCTAATCTTAACCAATACCCAAAACTAACAATTTCCTTACTAACTATTAAGGAGCAGTAATTAGAAGTTTGTTCAGGTAAACATCATATGTAAGTTAGTTAATAGTGAGAATTGGACCCTAAACTAAAGTGTGACCACACCTCTGATGAACACTGAAAAATAAGCATGTCCCAGGCCAGCCAGGATTGTCACTGAAGCCCCTTGAAAAATCTCACTGCTATTTGCAGCATTTTTCTGTAATTGGTTGCGTTGTGAGTATTTGCAGTGCGTTTCTGTACTCGGTTGCGTTGTGAGTTTTTGCAGTGCGTTTCTGTAATCGATTGCGTTGTGAGTATTTGCAGTGCGTTTCTGTAATCGGTTGCGTTGTGAGTATTTGCAGTGCGTTTCTGTAATTGAATGCGTTGTGAGTATTTGCAGTGCGTTTCTGTAATCGGTTGCGTTGTGAGTATTTGCAGTGCGTTTCTGTAATGGGTTGCGTTGTGAGTATTTGCAGTGCGTTTCTGTAATTGAATGCGTTGTGAGTATTTGCAGTGCGTTTCTGTAATGGGTTGCGTTGTGAGTATTTGCAGTGCGTTTCTGTAATTGAATGCGTTGTGAGTATTTGCAGTGCGTTTCTGTAATGGGTTGCGTTGTGAGTATTTGCAGTGCGTTTCTGTAATTGAATGCGTTGTGAGTATTTGCAGTGCGTTTCTGTAATCGGTTGCGTTGTGGGTATTCGCAGTGCGTTTCTTTAATGGGTTGCGTTGTGAGTATTTGCAATGCGTTTCTGTAATTGGTTGCATTGTGGGTATTTGCAGTGCGTTTCTGTAATTGGTTGCGTTGTGGGTATTTGCAGTGCGTTTCTGTAATTGGTTGCATTGTGAGTATTCGCAGTGCGTTTCTGTAATTGGTTGCGTTGTAAGTATTTGCAGTGCGTTTCTGTAATTGGTTGCGTTGTGAGTATTCGCAGTGCGTTTCTGTAATTGGTTGCATTGTGAGTATTTGCAGTGCGTTTCTGTAATTGGTTGCGTTGTGGGTATTCGCAGTGCGTTTCTTTAATTGGTTGCTTTGTGAGTATTTGCAGTGCGTTTCTTTAATGGGTTGCGTTGTGAGTATTTGCAGTGCGTTTCTGTAATTGGTTGCATTGTGGGTATTTGCAGTGCGTTTCTGTAATCGGTTGCGTTGTGGGTATTCGCAGTGCGTTTCTTTAATGGGTTGCGTTGTGAGTATTTGCAATGCGTTTCTGTAATTGGTTGCATTGTGGGTATTTGCAGTGCGTTTCTGTAATTGGTTGCGTTGTGGGTATTTGCAGTGCGTTTCTGTAATTGGTTGCATTGTGAGTATTCGTAGTGCGTTTCTGTAATTGGTTGCGTTGTAAGTATTTGCAGTGCGTTTCTGTAATTGGTTGCGTTGTGGGTATTTTCAGTGCGTTTCTGTAATTGGTTGCGTTGTGGGTATTTGCAGTGCGTTTCTGTAATTGGTTGCATTGTGAGTATTCGCAGTGCGTTTCTGTAATTGGTTGCGTTGTAAGTATTTGCAGTGCGTTTCTGTAATTGGTTGCGTTGTGGGTATTTTCAGTGCGTTTCTGTAATTGGTTGCATTGTGAGTATTTGCAGTGCGTTTCTGTAATTGGTTGCGTTGTGGGTATTTGCAGTGCGTTTCTTTAATTGGTTGCTTTGTGAGTATTTGCAGTGCGTTTCTTTAATGGGTTGCGTTGTGAGTATTTGCAGTGCGTTTCTGTAATTGGTTGCGTTGTGAGTATTTGCAGTGCGTTTCTGTAATCGGTTGCGTTGTGAGTATTTGAAGTGCGTTTCTGTAATTGAATGTGTTGTGAGTATTTGCAGTGCGTTTCTGTAATCGGTTGCGTTGTGAGTATTTGCAGTGCGTTTCTGTAATCGGTTGCGTTGTGAGTATTTGCAGTGCGTTTCTTTAATTGGTTGCTTTGTGAGTATTTGCAGTGCGTTTCTTTAATGGGTTGCGTTGTGAGTATTTGCAGTGCGTTTCTTTAATGGGTTGCGTTGTGAGTATTTGCAGTGCATTTCTGTAATTGGTTGCATTGTGGGTATTTGCAGTGCGTTTCTGTAATTGGTTGCGTTGTGAGTATTTGCAGTGCGTTTCTGTAATCGGTTGCGTTGTGAGTATTTGAAGTGCGTTTCTGTAATTGAATGCGTTGTGAGTATTTGCAGTGCGTTTCTGTAATCGGTTGCGTTGTGAGTATTTGCAGTGCGTTTCTTTAATGGGTTGCGTTGTGAGTATTTGCAGTGCGTTTCTGTAATCGGTTGCGTTGTGAGTATTTGCAGTGCGTTTCTTTAATGGGTTGCGTTGTGAGTATTTGCAGTGCGTTTCTGTAATTGGTTGCATTGTGAGTATTTGCAGTGCGTTTCTGTAATTGGTTGCGTTGTGGGTATTTGCAGTGCGTTTCTGTAATTGGTTGTGTTGTGGGTATTCGCAGTGCGTTTCTTTAATTGGTTGTGTTGTGGGTATTTGCGGTGCGTTCCTGTAATTGGTTGTGTTGTGAGTATTTGCAGTGCGTTCCTGTAATTGGTTTCGTTGTGAGTATTTACAGCGCATGTGTTGTCAAACTGATAAAGATGTGTTCATACAGTAATTTGCTGGTGTTTTGTCTATTTGCTGGTGTTATCTTCAGTTGCAGAACACTGAACTCTCTTAGCCACTATTTATAACACGTGTATGGCATTTGTCTTTCCTTTTGGGAAAGAGCGTGCCACTCTGAACACAACTGCTGTATGGCAAAATGCAGCATGAACACATCTCGTTTTGTTTTTTTTGGAAAAATGGTTTGGAATGGCAAGAGGCTGAGAATTTTTTTTTTTACTATTCCTATAATAACACAGAATATAAATTGCATATACAGTCTCCTTACCAATGAAGTCATATATGCATTTTGGCTTGTTTTTCCAGTAAACTCCCAGGAAATAAACCGGTACTCCAGTGAGCATAATGACCAGCCCCACTCCACACACCAGCGGCTCTGAGTGCAAACTGAAGCCCAGTAGAAGAGCCCAGAAGAGCAGATAACACACCGGCACAAGGAGACTCACCTGACAAGAGAACAAACAAAGCCTTGATATTGGCAGCGAATACTGAACCTGCTGGATGCACTTATAAAGCTCACGCTGTCGAGGCCCGCCAGACTTAACAAATGGGTCGCCAGGGTGATTGAAGGAAAATGGACACAATTTGTTTTCATAAACATAGTCTATAGACCTATATAAAAATAATAAATAGCCTACACTAAATATATTTGACTTAAATAATTAACAGCTTAACGAAACGAATGAAAAAAAAAGTGCAACTGGAGGCTTTGCTGTTGAGTTTGTTTGTTTTTTGTGAGCAAACAAGTAGATGGAAAGGAAAAAGAGACGACAGTTTGTTTGTTTTCTTTATTTTACAAAAGCCCAATGTTTTGTTTAATTGTGAGTGAACACAAATAAAAGTAAACACTTTTTGTTTGCATTTACATCTGCAATACATCTCTGAGATGTATCCTGTCTTTAAGATATTTATGGTTTAGACTGTGTGTAAATCTGATCGTTCTAAGGCGTTTATCAAATGCATTTACCGCGCAGATGTTTTCCAGATCTCTAGCAGACATCTTACAGACGTACCTGTGCTATCTGTGCCACTCAGTGTGTCACCGCTCCACTGTGGTTTTCAAGCACATTTTTGTGGATATGAAGAGGATGATTTTTTTTCGTCGATATTGAAACACGAGTGAAGTACAAAGCATATAATAAATAAAAGTTTAACAACCAAATACATCGCCGATATGGAAACATTTGGGTTCGAATGAGATAGGCTACATATGTGAGCCCAACGCCAGTTACTTTCAATTCTGCTTTAAATGATTTAGTTTTGGCTTGTTTATCGTTACTAACACTGTATGTCTTCATTCTTGTTCTGTTCAAAATACTGGTACATTTAAAGGATTTGTTATGGAGTGAGGGGAACTAAAATAGCCTATAGCTATGTTAGTAGTGTAGCGTGCGGCCGTCTGTCAGAAGATGGTGATTATAGTTTATAAAGTTATAAATATGAATATTTTCCATACACAAGCACATGGCTTCCTATGGTCAGAAGGGCTTTATTAACCCCGGGGCCATGTGGAGCCAATTTTGCTTTACTATGTGGCATATACACTCATCTAAAGGATTATTAGGACACCACACTAATACTGTGTTTGACCCCCTTTCGCCTTCAGAACTGCCTTAATTCTACGTGGCATTGATTCAACAAGGTGCTGAAAGCATTCTTTAGAAATGTTGGCCCATATTGATTAGATAGCATCTTGCAGTTGATGGAGATTTGTGGGATGCACATCCAGGGCACGAAACTGCCGAAGCAAAGATGCTCTATTGGGTTGAGATCTGGTGACTGTGGGGGCCATTTTAGTACAGTGAACTCATTGTCATGTTCAAGAAACCAATTTGAAATAATTGCAGCTTTGTGACATGGTGCATTATCCTGCTGGAAGTAGCTATCAGAGGATGGGGACATGGTGGCCATAAAGGGATGGACATGGTCAGAAACAATGCTCAGGTAGGCCGTGGCATTTAAATGATGCCCAATTGGCACTAAGGGGCCTAAAGTGTGCAAAGAAAACATCCCCCACACCATTACACCACAACCAGCCTGCACAGTGGTAACAAGGCATGATGGATCCATGTTCTCATTCTGTTTACGCCAAATTCTGACTCTACCATTTGAATGTCTCAACAGAAATCGAGACTCATCCGACCATGCAACATTGTCCAGTCTTCAACTGTCCAATTTTGGTGAGCTCTTGCAAATTGTAGCCTCTTTTGCCTATTTGTAGTGGAGATGAGTGGTACCCGGTGGGGTATTCTGCTGTTGTAGCCCATCCGCCTCAAGGTTGTGCGTGTTGTGGCTTCACAAATGCTTTGCTGCATACCTCGGTTGTAACGAGTGGTTATTTCAGTCAAAGTTGCTCTACTATCAGCTTGAATCAGTCGGCCCATTCTCCTCTGACCTCTAGCATCAACAAGGCATTTTCGCCCACAGGACTGCCGCATACTGGATGTTTTTCCCTTTTCACACCATTCTTTGTAAACCCTAGAAATGGTTGTGCGTGAAAATCCCAGTCACTGAGCAGATTGTGAAATACTCAAACTGGCCCGTCTGGCACCAACAACCATGCCACGCTCAAAATCGCTTAAATCACCTTTCTTTCCCATTCTGACATTCAGTTTGGAGTTCAGGAGATTGTCTTGACCAGGAGGTTAAGATTGGTTCATTATATAAATGCATTAATGAGAAATTGAACAGGTGTTCCTAATAATCCTTTAGGTGAGTGTAAGTACATGTTATGGATGTAGAATACACACAGGCTTAGTAATAACTGAATACCTTGATGGGCCTGTATAAGTTTGGCTTCTTCCATCTGTAGTAGAGCAAGCCAGCAATAGTGACTCCATAGGAGAGGTAGTTGATGAAAGACACATAGTTTATAAGGTTGTGAGTTTCTCCAATGCACAAGATTACGATTGTGGCAGTGCACTGAAAGAAAAGATCAAGAGGCACAACAGAGACAGAATAATAAATGTAAAAAAATAGTTAATTCAAGTAAATGCAAGCAAATTAAAACAAGTTGCATCCCAAAAAAGCAGGTTGCTTGAACAAAAACTCAATATTCTCATATGAAAATCACATACACAGACAAGCAGGGCTGGAATCGGTGTGCAGTGCTTAAAGTGGATCATAGCAAGAAGACTGGGCAAATGTCCTTCCCGTGCCCCTGAAAAACACAACCTGAAACACACACGTAAACAGTAAATGCATAACAAAGAATTACTGTCATAAAAATATGGAAATATCCTTAAAACTAGAATCAATTACTTGCATGCAAAATTGCATAAGATACAACTTGCTTACGGAATTTTGTGACGTACATTCATTTTAGTGGTGTGTTACAACAACAATAATATAGCTGCAAGCAGCAATAACGGGCCCAAACACAGAAAAGGCACAATGAGTTATGCTAGCATATCTGGGGACATCAGACCAATGACAAAAATAAGCAACTAAAGATATTTTTAGATTATTTTAAGCAAAAACAGGTGAAAATCATAAATACAATTATTGATAATATAATTAAATTGAAAATCAGGTATCATTTGACTCAGTGACATAAAAAAGACCAATTTTATAATTTTGAGCAAACCGTTCAGAAGTTTGTGTAGCAAATATAAGTAAAGTAGCCATTTGTTCATATCTACAGACAGGGTTGCGTAGACTTCAATAGTGGAAGAAGGAAGAATAATAACGATTACAATAAGTTCGTACCTGCAGTGCTAATAATAATAATATACAATTTAAAATACTCGTACTCGAACATATTAGGACTTGGACTTATTCCCGAGTCCACTCGCGTCCCATTCAATATGTCATGATTATTACTGTATGTTAATATTTCTTTAAATTGTTGTTTAATTGATTTCTGACTTTCTTCAGACTATAACGTTCGCGGCACGCAAATGCAGCAGGACCCAGGTCAGATGTGACCTAGCTCAACTATGCATTGAAAATGTCTGCCTTATCCATAATTCAGTTTGCATATAAGAGCCAGACAGAATTTGTGTGTAGTAATGTTATGTTAAAGAGCACTTACTGATTGTAATAATTGTAAGTCATAATTATAATACAATTATCTTTACACCACTATGTGGCCTTTTTACCATTACAGTGTACATGATTCCATGGTATATTTGGTTTACTGTTTGAGTACGGTGCCAATTTTATTGTTACCACCAAATATTTTACATATTCTTGTAGATATCTTTAGGTCTGGTTTGAGACCCAACCTTAGGTTATCCAACCTCTCTGGTCTTGGTCTCGACTCAGACTCGACTCTCTTTGGTCTCGGTCTCGACTCGGACTCAACTCTCTTTGATCTCGGTCTTGAATCGGACTCGACTCTCTTTGATCTCGGTCTTGACTCGGACTCGACTCTCTTTAGTCTTGGTCTCGACTCGGACTCTACTCTCTTTGATCTCGGTCTCGCCTCGGACTCGACTCTCTTTGGTCTCGGTCTCGACTCGGACTCGACTGTCTTTGGTCTCGGCCTCGACTCTCTTTGGTCTCGGTCTCGATTCGGACTCAACTCTCTTTGGTCTCGGTCTCGACTCTGGCTCGAGTCTCTTTGGTCTAGGTCTCGACTCGACTCTCTATGGTCTTGGTCTCAACTCGGACTTGACTCTCTATGGTCTCGGTCTCGATTCGGACTCGACTCTCTATGGTCTCGGTCTCGACTCGGACTTGACTCTCTATGGTCTCGGTCTCGATTCGGACTCGACTCTCTATGGTCTCGATCTCAACTCGGACTCGACTCTCTATGGTCTCGGTCTCGACTCAGACTCGACTCTCTTTGGTCTCGGTCTCGACTCGACTCTCTTTGGTCTCCGTCTCGACTCGGACTCGACTGTCTTTGGTCTTGGTCTCGACTCAGACTTGACTCTCTTTGGTCTCAGTCTCGACTCGGACTCGACTCTCTTTGGTCTCGGTCTCGACTCGGACTCGACTCTCTTTGGTCTCGGTCTTGACTCGGACTCGACTCTCTTTGGTCTCGGTCTCGACTCGGACTCGACTCTCTTTGGTCTCGGTCTCGATTTGGACTCGACTCTCTTTGGTCTCGGTCTCGACTCAGACTCGACTCTCTATGGTCTCGGTCTCGACTCGGACTCAACTCTCTTTGGTCTCTGGTCTCGACTCGGACTCGACTGTCTTTGGTCTCGACTCAGATTTAGACTCGACTCTCTATGGTCTCTGTCTCTGAGCTGGTCTCGACTACAACACTGTTTAATTATATAAAGTGCTATGAGAAAAGGCTATAAATGTCCACCTCCAACCTCCTCACACTCATAGCCTACTAACCAAGACTCTTCTTTATGTGTACAGATATGTGCGTACAGATGTGTGTGTACAGGTGTCTGGTACAGATGTGATGTAATGACGCAAAGACATGCTCGGATCTCCCACGGAAATCCCCCAGTACCACTGGAATTAAAAACATGATTACAAGCTCACAGTTTTGAATCGGGCTAAGGCAAGCAGAGAGTTTTGAACACGGGTTATGTACTTGCTCAAACATTTATTTGGGATCATTTTTAACCCAAAAAAGTTACAGACTGGAGCTTTTACAGACTGGAGAAAACGTTCTGTGTTTTCTCAGGAGATAAATGTAAATGTAAAGGTGAAATGAAAAAGAAATGCACTCACCTGGAGGAGGTGAAGAGATAACCATTGATGCCGCCGAAGGTGGAGAGTGCCACAGAGATCGGCATGAGGGTGGAAAACACCCCGAGGAGTTTCTCACCAAAAGTCTAAGGCAAGCAAAACATAAAGCACATCATTAACAAGGTTTTCCCCACTGATATCACATGTGCTGTCTGTGTTGTTTTTACACCGGCTTTACTAAAGTATTCAAATCAAGCAATGTACAAATGCAGCCACACAATCTGTAAACCCAACCTACACAGTGATATTGCCAATCGTGTGGCGTTGTTTCTAATTGAAATCTGACAAATAGTATAATTACTAAGACTATACAGCATCACTCCTCCACCACCATCCAGACACCTGAATCAATGGATAGCCTACAGTACAAATCCATCACTTGATCCATTATTATCGATAACTAAATCGTTAGCAACTAGCATTGTTAGCCAACCATGGACGCAAGTTCAGTCGTTATCGGCAGTTCAACGAGTCTGTGTTTCCCGAAACCATTTGTTCCAACCAACATCCACAAACAGTATCGCAGAGGTGGCAGAGACATGTGGACTCAATGAATCCTAATCTTAAATCAAATAAGCAAGCTGACATTTAGTACAAACTATATCTTTTATTTAGAATACATACAAATGTAATTTACGTCTTTTAGTTTGTCAAGAGATTTAAAGCACCGTTTTTGGATAAATTGCATGTGCGAAGGTGATTTAGTACGTAACGAGCTTATGATTGAATCTGAGAAAAATGAGAAAGTCCTCAGATGCATTTCTGTAATTTATAGCAAAACAGATTAATTCAAAAAATTAAATCAAGTTATTACTCCAACACCTCCCATCTCCTCCTCCCCTCTCCTGTCATCCTCTCCTCCTCCCCTCTCACCCTCTCCTCCTCTCCTGCTCCCTCCTCCTCTCCTCCCCTCTCCTCATCCACTCTCCTCCTCCCCTCTCCTCTCCACTCATCCTCCCCTCTCTTCTCCTCCTCCCCTCTCCTCTCATCCTCTCCTCCCCTCATCTCCTCCTCCCATCTCCTCCTCCCCTCTCCTCCCCTCACCACTCCTCCCCTCACCTCTCCTCCTCTCCTCCTCCCCTCACATCTCCTCCTCTCTCCCCCACCCATCTCCCATCTCATCATCTCCTCCCCTCTCCTCCTCTACTCCTCTCCTCACCTCTCCTCTCCTCCACCCCTCTACCTCCCATCTAATCATCTCCTTCCCTCTCCTCCTCCCCTCTACCTCCCATCTAATCATCTCCTCCCCTCTTCTCCTCTACTCCTCTGCTCCTCACCTCTCCTCCCCTCTCCTCCTCCCCTCTACTCTCATCCTCTCCTCTCATCTCCTCCCCTCACCTCTCCTCCTTCCCTCCCTTCACCTCTCCTTCCCTCTCCTTCACCCCTCACCTCCTCCCCTCTCCTCTCATCCTCCCATCTCCTCCTCCCCTCTCCTCTCCTCCTCCCATCTCCTCCTCCCCTCACCACTCCTCCCTTCTCCTCCTCTCCTCACCTCTCCTTCCCTCTCATCCTCTCCTCCCCTCTCCTCCTCCCATGTCCTCCCCTCCCATGTCCTCCCCTCACCACTCCTCTCCTCCTCCCATCTCCTCCTCACCTCTCCCCTCACCTCTCCTCCCCTCACATCTCCTCTCTCCTCCTCCCATCTTTCATCTCATCATCTCCTTCCCTCTCCTCCTCTCCTCACCTCTCCCTCCCATCTAATCATCTCCTCCCCTCTCCTCCTCCCCTCTACCTCCAATCTAATCATCTCCTCCCCTCTCCTCCTCTGCTCCTCTCCTCCCCTCTCATCCTCCCCTCTACTCTCATCCTCTCCTCCTCCCCTCTCCTCCCCTCACCTCTCCTCCTCCCCTCTCCTCCCCTCACCTCTCCTCCTCCCCTCTCCTTCCCTCTCCTCCACCCCTCACCTCCTCCCCTCTCCTCTCATCCTCCCATCTCCTCCTCCCCTCTCCTCTTCTCATCCCATCTCCTCCTCCCCTTACCACTCCTCCCCTCCTCCTCCCATCTCCTCTTATCCTCTCCTCCCCTCTCCTCTCATCCTCTCCTCCTCTCCTCACCTCTCCTCCCCTCTCCTCTTCTCTCCTCGTATCTTCTTTCCTATTCTATGCTCTCATCTTCTCTTCTCCATAAGCCATAAGAGAAATGTCACAATAGGGAAGAAAAGTTCAGCACAACTTCTGTTTCATGTTGACTGTAATGAAATTTCGGCTGCTTTCTGCAGACAGTAATACTTTTAATCCCACACATAAAAGTGACATAAAAGTTTAGTGAATCCATCCTTCACTTCATTCACCTTATGAATAATCTAATAAGAATAAACCCGATGAGTCAAAGGCCTATACTTACAACAGCCACTGCGTTGGAGGACAGCAGCTCATCAGGAGACATGGAGGAAAAATATGCAATGTTTGTGAGAGTGTACACAAATGTCACCAGTGGAATGGAGATGTATATGGCTCGTGGCAGATTCCTGAGGTACACAAACAAACAAACAAATAAATTATACCAATACAAATTATATTCACATTGGTATATCCAGCCACAGTGCATGTGTGGATACAGATATTACGGAGTAGATCATAATTGTGGGTTAAAAAAGTGAGCCAGAAATGTATTTAGCCCATTGACAGGAATTGGGTTAGGATTTTAATCTATACAGTGCATGTATATTTTGAAATAGCATATCATTAATGTGACTCTAATTATCCTGATAATTATCAATTGAATAGCAGCAGTTTCCTCAGAATGAGCCAGAATGGTTGTTCCAGCAGTTTTGATTCCAGGCATGTTTTAAAGTGGTATCAGACTAACCTCCTGGGATCCACCACTTCCTCCGTAACGTAGTTGAGGAAGTTCCAGCCGCTGAAGGCAAAGGAGGCATGAAGGAAAGCCAGGGCAATCTGCCCTATAGACGGGGCTTTAATAAACGTGAACGCCACCTGTGGGGTCAGGCTCTCATAGTTACCTGAGCAGACAGGAACAAACTGTTAATCTGACACGTAACAAACATGTGCTGTGAAGACAGATGACATTTCAAACGATGGAAAGGATTACTATCTATTGACAGACTGATATATCGGTATAACATAGTTTGCCTTGCCAAAGTCATGTCAATAGACTTCCTAGGGGGTGTATAATCATTTTTAATTTCATAATTATTCAACACCACTTTGTAGAGATCTGGTTTAATTTTTAGAATGTTTTTAAAGGGGTTAAAGGGGTGATGGGGTCATGACATGACATTAAAGGGGTCAGACATGAGAAATCAAATTTGCCTTGATCTTTTGATCTATGAGAGGTCTTTGTACCATTAAAACGCCCTAAAAGTTGAATAGCTTAAAACATCCTCATTATAAGCGAAGCATTTTTTTTAATCAAGCTCCAAAAACAGCTCATTCTCTTTCATAGGTTCACTCAACACTGCGGAAAGCGCAGTGGTATATTCTCTGAATGTGCCGATTGTCTGAAGCCCTAAAGAATCACGCCAATTCATTGGCTGATGGCGCTCACGCAATCTGGCCCCGCCCCGACGCATCCACGTCGCATACATCATATATGTGCGCCCCATCTTCTCCTCAGATTTCTCTGCCTTCACAAAGCGGTCACATCGCCCTTCGTTCTCGATTTTTCTAGCCTATATACGGATTCTTCTTCTTTTTGCACTTCAACAACTGCATAAGTGGAACTCAGTTCTCCTTCCAGTGAAGCTGCAATGGAGTATCGACGTTGCTCTCCGCCATGTGCTCGCTTTATTGCAAGCGACGACCCTCACAGTAAGTGCATCAAGTGTTTGGGTTTTCTCATATGCGCGCGAGGCCGTTTTAGAATCGTCTAAATGTAAATTTTGTGATAATTTACTTCTAAAAACTCTCCGCTCTCGGCTCGCGGTTTTTGGGCTGGAGGACACAATTTTTACTGCGGCTTCCGACTTCGAGGATTTCGGGCCTGCTTTTACGGAAGACGTTATCCCGCCTAGCGGCCAGGAAGCGCGACCTACTGCAGCCTACTCTGAGCTCGTAGAAGTGCTTTCGCGCGCTACGGAAAAACTCGCTATTGACTGGCCTGACGAGCCCCGCGAGTCTCAGTCATCCACGCTCGACGAGAGATTTCTCAGTGGCCCTCATTCTAGGCCACAACGGAGAAAACTACCATTTTTCAACGATCTGCATCAAGAGATTTCCAGATCCTGGAAGCAGCCTTTCTCTGCGCGTCTCACTAATGCGGCAGCTGCTGATTTCACCAACCTAGTAGGTTCTGTGGAACAGGGCTACTCGGCCATTCCAGCGATTGAGGATACTTTGGCCAGCCATCTTGCTCCGTCGTCGCCGCCATCTTGGATGTCATGTCCTCTCCTTCCCTCTAAAGCACGTAGAACTTCTTCCTCTCTTATCGGAAAACCCTACATGGTGGCTGGACAGGCAGGCATGACCCTTCACACTATGGCCATTCTTCAGGCCTACCAGGCCGATGTCCTTAAGGATATGGATGAGGGTAGTGGTGTGACTCCTGAAGCTGTGAAAGAGCTTCGCATGGCCATGGATTTGGCTTTGAGGGCCACCAAACATACCGTACGTGCAGTAGGCCGCTCTATGGCAGGCGCGGTTGCTGCGGAACGCCACTTATGGCTTAACCTCACTGAAATCCGCGATAAGGAGAAGGTTTTCCTCCTTGACGCCCCTATCTCCCAGTCGGGGCTGTGTGGAGAGGCGGTCAACACAGTGGTTGAGAAAATCCGTGAGAATCGGCCGCGTTTAAACAGTTCATGCCCAGGGGCCTCATTTATAAAACTTTGCGTAGGATTTGCGTCAGAAGTGGTGTACGGATGAAACACAGGACGTGCATACGCACAGAAATATTCGGATTTATAAAACCGTGTGCACGCACATCCTACGCATTTTTCCCTTCATATATCACAATCAGTTCTAAATGTAGCGCAGCTTTTGCGGCTTCATGTCACGCCCATAGTTGCCTATAAATAGTCCGTGAAACGCCCAAAAGTTAATATTCATGAATTGCGAAATCATGTTAAACACAGAGAGGAATTAACAAAAAAACGTAACTTCACTCAATGTGAAGTAGAAGTTATCGTTGGCAAGGTGGAAAAGAGGAGAAAAATGTTGTTTGGAGGTCACAGTGTGAGCATTACTAATGCCAAAAAGGCACTTGAGCGGCAAAAGGTTGCAGACGCCGTAAATGCTGTAGCCTCACAACCTCGGACTGTGGCCGAAATAAAAAAGAAATGGTCGGACATCATAGTCGAGGCAAAAAAAGCGTCTAGTCATTAATTCAATTAGAGAGGTGGCCAAGGAGTTGGGCAAAATCAAGACTGTCCTAACTGAAATAAACTGCATAATGAGGGAATTCTTGAATAAATAATATATTTTTTCCACACCTTTTGTTGTGAAGATGATGCGTTCATTCCGAATCCTTCCATTTAATCGCCACATCTTCTAAGAGCTCAAGATCAGCCATTGTGCGTCATTATACGCATTGTGATGGGGCATTTTATTTACATCCATTTCATTCTGCATCTGACAAGCTACGGATGTCGGTTATAATCTACTTGGAAATGGGAAATAGTTCAGCGCAAATGTAATTTTTTGCAGCTTTCTGAATGGTTGAGACACGTCATATGTTATTTTATCAAAAATAAAACAAACTAAATGCATATGCATGAATACCATGATTCCGTAGATTATGGAGACATTTTTACTATGAAAACAACTTTCCCCAGTGGACAAATAACATTTATCGATCTATCTATATATCCCCCTTATTATCTATCTATCTGACTGACTATCTAATTGCTATATCTGCTCCGTTAGACGGACATATTGGCGAGAATATCAGTTCGTTCTGTTTACCATCTTATTTATGAGGATGAATTGCATACCAATATTATAGCAGAAAATATTTCACTTTCTTTTTGGAAATATGTGTTAATTTGCATTTCTGTTACAGATCGATCAAACGGGTGTTCGTGTAGGCTGTTAATTGTAAGCTGTTAAGACTTGCTTTGCGAAGTCTTCGTGTTATTTATGAGAGGCAGTATTGCAATTTATTTTACACAACAGTCTACAGTTTCACACACTTTCACGTGTTTTTTCCAACTGCCGACGGTGTCGCCATTTCTCATTTCATCCGTTTTTGTGCGTACGCCTGGGTCAGAGCTTGCGTAAAGGACCGCACATTTTGCCGTCAAGTTTGTTTTTTATAAATACCGACTATTGCGTAGAGAGCGGCGTACGCCTTCTTTTGTCCGTACGCAACGTTTATAAATGAGGCCCCAGGAGAGTTAGGGAATCCTTCGTTCCCTCTCCTGCCCAAAGACCTAGAGAACGTCCTTATCATAGAGCAGAGTTCCCTTCTAGGAGAAGTGACCCAGCGCATCCCCCACCTTCTACGGAATGGGGAGCCTGTGGTCGCCCGTTGCCCCGTCTGCAGCTGAAGCGTTCCGACAAACCGACCGCCCCCAGCTGCCTCGTCCCGTTCCTGACCCTTTGGTCAGAAAAAGGAGAGCTCCTCCACATACACGAGGTTGGGACAGACCGCGCAAGCGTTTCTGTCCAACTCCAACCAGCTCTCCTTTCCTTACACTGTCTCCTTTGTCACCCAGGGTGTTTCGAAGAGCAGGCCCTATTTTACCGCCTCTACTCAGCCCGGTGCGAGAGGAAGGAGACACCTTTTGTTCTCTCCCCTCTCCCCCGACACACTCTTTAACTGCCGGTCGCATTCTCAGAAACTCTCTTCTTATTCATCTGGAGCAGACAGGCCCGGTTCACCCAGACCCCAGCATTGTTGCATCCCATCGCGTGTCAGGACGCCAGGTGCTCTCCTACACAGACAACCTCTCAACTCTACGATCTTCAACACGACACCCTCACTCAGGTAGCTCGTCTACATTGCAACACCCCTCTTCCTCTTTCACATTTCTTTCCAGAATGGGAGCACTTACAAAGGGTCTCGCCGTGGATTCTTCGCACAGTTCAGTTCGGCTACACTCTCCAGTTCTGCCGCAACCCCCCGCTTCAACTGGGATTTTTCCTACTGTAGTCTACAGCGCCACTCAGGCTTCTGTGCTACAGCAAGAAATTTCTTCCCTCCTTCTCAAAGGTGCGATAGAGGAGTTTCCTTCGGGGGAAATCGAACAAGGCTTCTACAGCCTTTATTTCCGGGTTCCGAAGAAAGGCGGCGGCTTGCGTCCCATACTAGACCTCCGCCGACTAAATTTCGCCCTTTACAGAGGAAAATTCAAGATGCTGACGTTGAAAGCCATCATATCTCAGATTCGGTCAGGAGATTGGTTCGTGACAATAGACCTCAAGGATGCCTATTTTCACATCCAGGTTGTGCGGTGGCAGAGAAAGTTCTTCAGGTTCGCCTTTGGAGGAAGGGCGTCCTCCAAAGGAGGAAGGAGTTGGGCTTGATTTTTCCCAACTCCTTGGCCACCTCTCTAATTGAATTAATGACTAGACGCTTTTTTTGCCTCGACTATGATGTCCGACCATTTCTTTTTTTAAGTGTGACGATTCAGGGAGCAAATCTGCTTTCTTCGTCCCTCTGTCTCTGGTCTGGTCCTGCGCTGTGCTCACTCAGTTTGCAGTGTGAGAGGGGGAGTGCCCAGCGGCTAGAGCGACAAAAGCCAATGTGGGCTTCTTTTAGCGATATCTTTTGCATTAATCCAAACAAAGTCAAACTCGGCACTGCACTTATTCGTGCCCGTAGCAAGACAGATCCATCGGACTAACGGTTCGAGAGATATGCGATTAACAGACAGACACACACACACACACACACACACACACACACACACACACACACACACACACAGACAGACAGACAGACAGACAGACAGACGTTCCTGTAATTTATAGATAGATTATAAGTGAACCACTGGAAACATTAAAATACTGAAAAAGATCCATGTCATGACCCCTTCAATGTTTTAGTGATGTTTTTCTTTTTTCAAGTATATTAAACAATTATATAGAATTAATGACACCAGCTCTTCAGATATGCATGTGACATTCTCACCTCCAAAGATCTGCACCAAACCGACAGTAATGATGAGCCCAAGAGCTAGAAGCTTTCCAACTGTAAACGCGTCCTGGATCCGTGTGGCCAAACGCACGCTGTAGCAGTTCACCCATGTCAAAAACACTACAAATATTCACACAGAGACAACATAAACATTGCAATAATGTCTTGATTGATTCACTTTATGTGTGGCTTCAAACTCAATGTTTAAAGTTTTCATGTAAAATGTTGCCATCAGAAAATACTGATTTAGGATTAGCTTGTGGTACTTGACCAAAATGTGGGAACGCTCGAGGGGAAGCTGGACTTCTATGGGCTCATCCATCAGTGTCACCGCTTACAGACTCTTTCATAATCACTTTTCCTCTACCAAGAGAAGTTTAAGCCCAATTGAAACAAATTACTTTCAATGAGAACAAAAAGGGGAGCAAAGAGCAGGTCTGTGAGGAGATGAAATGCCAAGCGTTTTCCTGCCGCTGTCTTGCTCTTGCGGTTTTGGTTTGAGCATGACTTATTAAAGCCACACAATAGGCTTTAATAAAGAGAGCTAATGCAGCAATCACATGCTATAGACCCATGCCACCTCCAACACTGAGGAGGTGAACACTGAACACTGAACACAAAAGTCAAGTGCTTTTGGCACAAATCCAGGGTTGTAACTGTAACTGGGTCATTCCAAAGACTTTATATTAGTGGTTCTCAACCAGGGGTCGGGGCCCACTAGAGGGCCTCAGCAAACTTTCAAAGGAGTCTTAAGTTAAATAAGCATTAAAATCAGCTAAAACAACAACAACAATATATATACAGTATATATATATATATATATATATATATATATAAATTCATAAACCCTTAAGGGGACATATCATGCAAAATTTTTAGCCCTTAAATGCATTTTGTTGTATATTTGGAGTGTTTATAAGCACAGAAAAGATGAAATTATTCTCTTCAGGTGCTTCGTTTATATCTTTATATTCTGTTTTGGTCATATTTTTCAACCTGTTCAGATTTTTCTGTTCTCTATGATGTTTTTAGAACAATTACGTCACAGTATTTGCAGCGGAACTGACAAATAAGGACATTGACTACCGGTCCAACACTTCCAGCAATCCGCCATTATTATTTCTCGCTCCGATTTTGTAGCTTGAGCTCAGAGATGCAGAAGTTACGAGAGGGCAAGTCAAAATGTTCGGTTCTTGGATGTAGTGACCTGAAGCACTTCAAGGATTCCCACTTTAACAACCTCCGCCAGTATAAAGAAGGGTTTGCCGATTGACTTCGTCTAAATGAGAGGTAAATTCCTTCCATCTTTGGAGACGACGAACAGAGCATTTGGAAAGGTGTAAATATCGTTAATAAAAATAAAGTACTTTACTTTCTTAAAACACATGGTGGTCATGGTTTAGCAGTACCTTTGTCTTTCTTTGTTTTTGTTTATAAGTAACGTTACACGTCTGCATGTATTGTTCTTGAGTTTCATCAATGGTCATTTAGCTGCGTTGTTTTCTGATGCTTTTCTAAACGTATCATATTATAAATACAGATTTTTAGTGGTAATATTAGACCGTAGTCATTTATCTTGTCAGTGCGCTTGTTTTAACAAGAGAAATAATCGACTTCAGCACTTATAACACAATACAGTTACATACCATTGCAATAGATCCATATGAAGAGGTTGTTCTGCAGGTTCGTCGTTGTCTTTTTCAAATCGCTCGCTCTGGCTCGAATATGTAAGGCTTGATGGACAAGTCTTCCGTTGTTGACATTTTGTTAACGTGTGAATAAAAATGTTCTGTGACGCTATATAATCATATATCTCCAATTAAACTACAAAAATGGCCGAACGGTGTGACGCATCTCCTTTTTATTTGCAGTTTTGCTTGATATAGACCACAAATATATGATTTAAATGTAAAAATGAATGATTTAAAGGGTACATATCATGCTTTTAAATCATTCATTTTTACATGTAAATCATACCGTTGTGGTCTACATAAAACATAACTGCAATGCTTGGGTCTGAATTCCTCATTATTATAGCTCCACAGGCCCCTTTTCTACCCCTTTTCTGATGTGCGTCTTAGAGCGACCCCTTTCAAAGCGGCCCCTTTAAATAAAAAGGAGATCCGTCACACCCCGCCCGCTCTCCAGCTCGATGAGTTCACGGTCAGTTCAACTCCCCACGTTCGGCCATTATTGTAGTTTTATTAGAGATATACGATTATATACAATACCTTCAAAGAAAATTTTTATTCACATGTTAATAAAATGTCAACAACAGAAGACTTGTCCATCAAGCCTTACATATTCGAGCCAGAGCGAGCGAGTTGATACAGACGACGACAAACCTGCAGAACCACGTCTTCATATGGATATATTGGTATGCGAGTCAACTGTTTTGTGTTAGTGAAAGTCGACTATTTCTCTTGTTAAAACAAGCACACTGACAAGATAAATGACTACGGTCTAATCTTACCACAAAAAAATCTTTATTGACAATATGATGCGTTTAAAAAAGCATCAGAAAACAACGCAGCCAAATGACCATTAATGAAACTCAAGAACAATAATGCTGCAGACGTGTAACGTTACTTCAAAACAAAAACAAAGAAAGACAAAGGTACTGCCAAACCATGACCACCATGTGTTTTAAGAAAGTAAAGTACTTTATTTTTATTAACAATATTTACAGCTAATTGAAATGCTCTGTTCGTCGTCTCCAAAGATGGAAGGAATTTACCTCTCATTCAGACGAAGTCAATCGGCAAACCCTTCTTTATACTGGGGGAGGTTGTTGAAGTGGGAATCCTTGAAATGCTTCAGGTCACTAACGTACATCCAACAACCGAACATTTTGACTTGCCCTCTCGTAACTTCTGCATCATTGAGCTCGGACTACAAAATCAGAGCGAGAAATAATAATGGCGGATTGCTGGAAGTGTTGGGCCGGTAGTCAATTTCCTTATTTGTCAGTTCCGCTGCAAATACGGTGACGTAATTGTTCAAAAAACGTCATAGAGAACAGAAAAATCTGAACAGGTTGAAAAATATGACCAAAACAGAATATAAAGATATAAACGAAGCACCTGAAGAGAATAATTTCATCTTTTCTGTACTTATAAACACTCCAAATATACAACAAAATGCATTTAAGGGATAAAAAAGTGGATTTTGCATGATATGTCCCCTTTAAAAGCATGATATGTACCCTTTAAATCTCCATGGGCTTTCATGGCCAATTTATTAGCTACACATTGTGTTGGGCCCCATTTGCCTTCAGAACTGCCTTAATTCTTTGTGGCAAAGATTCAACAAGGTGCTGGAAACAATCCTCAGAGATTTTGGTCCATATTATCATGATAGCATCACACAGTTGCTGCAGATTTGTCAGATCTGAACATCCATGATGCAAATCTCCCTTTCCAGCACATCCCAAAGCTGCTCTATTGGATTGAGATCTGGGCACTGAGGAGGCCATTTAAGTTTAGTGAATGGATTTTCATGTTCAAGAAACCAGTTTGGGAAGATTTGAGCTTCATGACGCGCGTTATCCAGCTGAAAGTAGCCATCAGAAGTCATGTGTACACAGTGGTCATTAAGGGATGGAAATGCTCAGGTAGGCTGTGGCATTTAAACAATGATCAATTGGTACTAAAGGGCCCAACAGAGTGCCGAAGTGATGAGGTCACTTTGTAGGCCAACTCGGAAGTTAGCGGCGCATGGGTTCCCTCGATCGAAAAGGTTTGCATTTTCCCCATAGACTTTTGGAAAATCGCAATAAATGTGTTTAAAAATCTGTTTAACAAAGAGTTACCCTTACACGTTTTGTCCATCAAGATAATCTTTACAAGTTAATCCAAAATGTATACATTTTGAAGCCTATATAAAGTTTTTAAAAAACACAAGCAGACACAATGAAGTTTAAAAAAACACAAGCAGGTTATAACTGTTATTTAACTGTTATGAATGTCATAGATCACAACTTGAAAATAGAGGCTTTGTTCACCAGAGACCTTATTTCAGACAATTTAGCAAAAACCCATTCAAAAATCCCATAGACTTTAGAGCGAGTGCTAAAATGCTAACTCGCTTCCACGTTTTGGCCTACAGAGTGATGTCGTAACTTCGGCACTCAATGTGTGCCAAGCAAATAACCTACACGCCATTATACCACCAGCAGCCTGAACTGTTGGCAAGGCAGGATGGATCCATGCTTCTGAATGGTGAAATCGAGAGTCATCAAACCAGGCAACGTTTTTCCAATCATGAAAAACACACTTTACAAAATTCTGCTTCAAATCGAGGTTAAATTCTGGTGAACCCTCAGGTTAACCAAAGCCATTTCAAAACTTAGACTTTTAGCACAATTATATAAACTGAAATGAAAATGAATCGAATAGATAAATAAAGAAGCAAGCACTCACATATGCAGATGGTGGACAGCATGCGTGTGGCTATGTATGGAGGAATGCAATGTGGAAAAACTGGCTGAAGCACATAGTTGGAGAAAGTAAGCGCTATGACTGCCAATGTGGTGGGATACATGATCAATACTGCACTCCATAATAGCAGAAACCTAGAAAGCAACACACCACATTCAGGATATGTGACAGACATTTGATTTTCATTCATTTTTCCAAAGATCACAAATGAACCTGTCATACCCCATGAGACCGCCAAAAATCTCTGTGACGTAGGAATAGTCTCCCCCAGATTTGGGGATGGTGACCCCTAGCTCAGCATAGCAAAGGGAACCCAGAGCAGCTACGCCTCCACCTAACACCCACACCACCAGCGCCAACCCAACGGATCCGGAATGCTCCAGAACACCTTTAGGAGAGATGAAGATTCCTGAGCCAATAATGTTACCTGAGAAAACAAACAGATCACATGTAATAGTTATTGCCTATCTATATTTGTCCTGAACACAACAGCCCTAGCCTTACTGCAAACCTGTTGTCTTTTCTTGGTCTGAATGTTTTACATTCACACCTTTATATTAACATTTGCTCTTGGGCAAACCTGTGAACTCACACTGGTGTATTTGATACCACTTGATAAACTATTTTGTATTTACTTCCTATTCATACGAGAATCCTGAAAAAAAAAAAAAATCATGGCAAGCAAAGTCCCTTTCATGCCTATAGCATCCGGAGCTTCTAACGCAGCTTTACTGATTAGCGACTGGTTCTTTCATTTAGAAGGACGGGACTTGTTTCACCATATTGCGCATTTCAATTTCTCCCATTAATAAGTAATATGAGTGTACTGTCTTTGTTTATCTAAAATCTTGCACCATTCTGTCTAGATTTAACATGGATACTAATAAGAACCAAATTCACCACTGAAGGTGTGTATGTACAGTATATATATATATATATATATATATACACACACACACACACACACACACACACACACACACACACACACACACACACAACAACAACAACAACAACGCGGATTACCAACAATACTGGTTGACCAGCTCCCAGATAAATTCTGACCCTGCTAGACCGGGAGGAGAAACCAAGATCTACCACTTAGCCAAAGGGGTAGGAGAACATACGTTTTTCCTGCTCCTTTTCGTATATGTAACATACGTATGTTAACACAGGAATAAAAGGGTACTTTGTAGGGTAATCTGTTGTTTTTTTTTCCTGTTTTTTTTTTAAACATTGTTTTATTTGTTTTATATACTTTCTTTTTCATGTTCGAAATAAAGATTTCAATTCAACTCAAAAGCACGCCATCAATCCACACACGATATTGGCCAAATCAAATGCATCAAGGAAGATCATCAACAGGTCCTCCAAAACCCACCTGCTATTCTACAATGCTGGAGTGAATACTTCTCGGGGGGATCGGCAACCACCAGTTGCCCACCCGCCGATTCAAAGTGCCAAACCCATCCTTGGCCCTACCCCTGCCATCACCAGTTCAGAAGTAGCAGTCACGATGAAAAATGGGAAAGCAATGGGCCCTGACGAGATCCCAGTGTAAGCCTGGAAGTTTCCACTGGGATGTCCACTGGGGCATCACCATCCTCACTGATTTGTTTAATCAAATTGCCACTTATGGTGAGGCCCCATGCATTTGGCTGACCAGCACCAATGTGACCATGTGGAAGGGCAAAGGTGATGTGGCCAAATGCCCTGATTACCACCCAATCTGCCTCTTATGCCACACAATGAAGATCTTTGAACGAGTTTTCAAAGGCCGGCTTCGGAAAACAGCCTCCATTTTGCCAAACCAATGCGGCTTCGTCCATGGATGCAGCACCACAGATGCAATCCATGCCGCTCCTGGAGAGGCACTGTGAGAAGAAAAGCCTGTACATATGCTGTTCCTTGACCTGGTGCCCCACGATGTTATCTGGCACGCCCAAGGGGGTAATCCATCGACCGGAATATGAAGCCTTGCAGGAGCTGCCATCTTGTAGCAGAACTTCACTTGCGTTAGCATTTCCATTGACTCCCATTCATTTTGGCGTCACTTTGACAGCGAATAACTTTACATCTGAGTCGTTTGAAGACCCCATTTGTCCATTTTTTATTTCTTAAGAAACACGACAATGTATAAAATGCTCCGATACCTTGTAGCTTATGTTATGGCCCTGTAAAAGCAGTTTTTTGTAAAAGTAGGCTAATGATTGCGTCATAGCCAAGCGACTCTCTGTCGCACAGTAGAGAGATTACCATATGGACAGGAGGAGAAGCTTGCGGGCAATCGGGGAAACGTGGAGGCAAAATGACAAAATAATTCATCAGAATACCTAGCAAAAGTGTCTCCTGCTCCTCGCTCAATGACAGCTCCTACTCACACTCTCCGCCTCAGCAAGTTTCGGAAGGGAATGATTCAGATTTCTCATGCCACAGCCACTAGAAGACAGACGGGTTGCTCACGTCACATCTACGTCGTCAAGCTCTGTTTGAGTTGTTTTGAGTCTGCGTGTCAGGAATGGAAGTGCTAAAAAAAATCGCCAAAACGGGCTTCACTTGTCTCAATGGAGTTCCATAAGATGGCTCGGTCCACTTCTTATACTGTCCATAGGCATGCCCCTCAGGCTCACAGTGTCCCTGAAGCCAACGTGACTTGGATTAAGCCCTTCTACACCAGTGTCACCAGTACCATCCATTGCTCTGTTGGAACACTGCTGCCCTTACCAATTACCATTGATGTCCAACAAGGCTCTCTTCTCTCACCACTCCTGTGTATGGACCCAATCACCAAGGACTTGCAAGTGCCTCATTCACCATGGACACTCTATGCCACGGCTGATATGCAATGGCTAACTCAAAGGTGGAAGAAAAGACAGAGTACCTGGGATGTGGCCCTTATCAGCGTCAATCGCAAAGAACTGAAGAAGGGACGAATACCTCGGATCCGTCATCACCAGTGACAGCAGCACACTCTCTGATGCTAAAACATGGGGTAACGTGGCATGGATGAAATGGCATAAACCCGTGTTTATGCCCAACCACCTCAAGGCCAAGATTCATAAGACCTGCCCTGTTGTCCTTTATGGCACAGATGACTGGCTAGGATGGGAGGAACACAAACAAGCCCTTAACATCATGGAGATGCGAATGTGTACTAGCTTAGGGCTAACACAATTGGACCACATAAAAGACAAAGATGTCAGCTGGGTGTTGTCCAAAATTAGGACTAACTGTGACTACGGTGGAACGGACACATCGTACGGAGCAACAAGTATTTAGTGGCCAGTAAGGCACTGTGCCTAAGTCCCCAAGGATGACGATTACGAGGACAACCAAAGATGAGGTGGCTCGATCGGCTGAAGGAAGACATGAAGATCGTCAATGCTGCCAAGAGGACGCCCTCGACAGTGCCAAAGGAAGAAAGCGTTGAAAAAAAGCAGACCCCGCAGATGAATAAGAGTAACACTAGGATGGAGAAAATGAGTAGCGTATTTAAACTGCTCAGGTGTTAATGGCATGACCCATTTCAGGGGGGAATAACATTATTATTTAAAATCGGTCAGAGCTAGAAATGGTAAAGCTTCATTTTGCATGAAGACTTTCTACAATCCCCCAGTACTTTTTTATGCACAATAACATGCCTCCCAAAAGAGGTCAACATGTTGTTTTCCCCTTAGGTCCCCCTGCCAATAACAGTGGAAAGAAATGCTCAACAACTTTTTGGTAAACAAATGTTTAGGTTTGTTATTTTACAAAAATAAACACAGTCTGAGAAATATTCGCTGGAGTTAAGACTAGCTCCAGCTGCCCTTTCATTACTGCATGCCTCCCAGTAATCCCAGTAAAAAACAAAAGACAAAAACATAAGATTATGTAACTAAACTGCTATTTCCCCCCCTTTTTTATTATAGCATAACATTTGAAGTAGAACCCAATACTGTTCAAAATCAATAAGAAAGCTTGCCTAGTCAACATCAGCACTAACCCTGCTGTAGTACCTGAGAGTTTTCATGGCAAGACAATGATCAGCCCCCCTTCACTAACCCGCTTCCTGGCAGCTCTTCTCTCAAGCACTCGTACAACGACATTACGTAACAGCAGGCATAAATAATTTACTGCTGCCCGTCAAAGCCCCGGATACCATCAGAAGCGGAGGGAACAATCTTTAGCTTTCATTCGGCGGCCCCTTTTAAGAGGACAAACACCTCTGAGAGGCCTACATATGGTGGATGTTGGTTTTAGACTCAAGTAAAAGAATGGTTTAAAAGATCTGCAAACTTTAAATGATTGTTGTTTAACACTCATTAATTGTTGAGATTCAATTAGTTTTCTGAGATTTTTTTTCATTTAAAACAAGAATGAAACAAAGAACCAAGTCAAATATATAAGTAGGCTACATTAGTAACCTTACAATGTTGTTAAGTGATAGGCCTACTAATAAATCACAAAACAACAAAAAAAGATATTTATAATTTAATATACTTTAAAATGCATTCTGTTATTAAATAGCTATTACATTAAAATCATACTATATTAATTAAGCTACAGGTAAATCAATAAATCACAAATAGTTAATCTGATTACATGGTTATCTATCTAACATGCATTGAAGAATGTTTTAAACAGTCTATATTGTGTTCTAGTGTGCATAAAAGCCAAACATAACAGTCCACGACTAACAAGATGGCGAATATCTTGTCTTTATTAGTCTCAATAGATTTACATGTTAGAAGAGTGAACCATCATCAAAAAGAAAACAAGTTGTAAACTTTCCTTACCAATGATGATCGCGCACGCGCTCAGAAGTCCAATCTCCTTCTTGAGTGTCACGCGCTCAGGGATGCTGGAGTCTCGTTTAAGCTCGCTATCTTTCATGATGCTCCTCTGAGCCTCTGTCCTTTTCCTCTCTACTCCATCCATTTCAGTGAGCGCACGAACAGAGAGCTGGGCTTCCTCTCTTCAACTCGCTCCAGAGGGACGGAGGGACTGAGAGACCTAGGGACGGTGTAAAGGCCGCGCAGGCGCCGCATCGCGCGCTGTCCGGGCAGAATGTTAACGAGCGCGCGGCATGACTGATTCACACACGCCGATGCAAAGACATGTTCTGACACTTTACAAAACCACCAATTACTATATGATATTTGCACTTGCTTATAAAAAGAAAAGACGCAAAGAATAGGCTAATTTATATACAATTATATGGATTTATTTTTCTCTCAAAAGGGCAGCAGCAATTACAACAAACAGATATAACCTATAGGCTTCCATAGTTTATGGCATGTTTACTAAAGAACACCAGCTGAAAGGAGAGTGGTACAGGGTGATCCCCACATCCACAGAGGTTTCCTCAAGCTCCCATTCATCCTGAAAGGATCCCCAGTGTGGAATTTAAGAAGTCAAGTCGTGAATTTGTGGCTGCAGCTTTTCTCTGCATGCAGAATAAAGGAGGCCAGTTTTCAGCTGATCTCCTAAGGAAAGCCGTTGAGAGTGAGCTGCTTTGTAGTCCAGCAGGAAGGCTGAAACTCTGCCAGCAGTGTGCGACGCTTAACAGAAGAAGTCGAGCAGAAAACCAATATATCACAGGAGCAACAGAGAGGAGAGGTGGACACAGGGAGAAGATGTACTGTGGAGAGCAGACTATATGCCTGCACTCGGACCAGGAGGAAATGCATGTCTCAATTCAATTCAAATTGGCCAAGTATTTAAGTCTTACATGTGCCAATGATTTTTTTGTTGTTGTAATTTCAAACTGAAGCAAGGAAATCGGACATTCATGAGTTCAAATGGTCAACAACACATTTGACAGTGCCAGTTGGTGAACTAAATATATGGTATAATCATTATTGGATATATTTTCTTTCTTTTTTGCTCAAACTTTAGTTTCTCAAATCAGTAATAGCTACGTTTACATCCAAAGTATCCGCAATGTTATTATATTACCACATTTTTACAGATTATTATTTCTTTGATTCTGTTCATTTAAAAAAAAATTGATTCAACACCATTACCACTACATATTTTGATTTAACTTCCTATCATGCTTTGCACATGGCTAAATTGGGAGAGTAAATGTTGAAAAAAATAAGTTTTTCTTAATTTGATTTAGCAAGATGAGACTTTTGCTATTTGAACGTTTCTGTTATGTCAGTGTTTTTAGGGGTGAAGTGTTGATTTTGAGCTTGTATTAAGGACTTGCTAACAAGAATTCAAATGGCTTTAAATAAAGCAATAACTATTATCACTGTGGATGAAACCAGTATCAGACTGATACAATCAAACCAAAAACCAGACTGCCAACCCCTAACATCACATAAAGAAAAGTTATATTTAGTTTGTTGTTATGTAAATCGCAGGACTTAACATAATTGATTCTAGTTGTACATGGTTGATTCAATTTTCAATTTGGTTTTACTTGTTTCAATCACATGGAACCAGTCTCCGCCAATGAGCAATTTTTTTTTTTTTTTTTGCCAGAGCCCTTTCATAAGATCTCTTATAGCTTTTTACGAATTTGCATATGTGCATCACATCCTGTGAACTGGTCAGTAGAGTACGAGGGGAAAAAAAGCTCTTCTGACATTTGCCAGCTTTCCTTTCAGGCATGGCATTAAGGCAAAAACATCAATTCTACTCAGGGTAGCTCCAGTATGAGGTTAGAATGGTTGCATTATTCCAAATAAATAAGATTGAGATAGACAAATAACATAAACAGATTAGGATCCACAAATAAACGCAGGGTTTCACAATGACTTTTATTTATTTATTTTTAATATATATTATCAAAGACTCTTATATTCAGAGTCATGTCATCAGCTGCAGTGCCGTCGCATAGACTGTATATAAAGGAGAGAGGCTTGGGAGCGCACATGCTCGTCACATCCGATGGACGATCCGGAGACTTCACATAGGAAAACTGGCCTTCAGAGATAACAGCAAAACCCGACAAGTGGATCATTGCAATGTGTGATTACAACCCCTTCACACACATGCAATTGGCTATATGCACAGCTTCACTATTTCCTGAACTTCAGCAAGCTCCTTGTTTCCTGTCTGCCATTATTGGCCAAATTGATTAATTTAGGTGTGCTTGTCCTCAAAGGCAACAATAATCAGACACACCTGAATTAATCAAGTTTGGCCAATAATGGCAGGCAGGAAACAAGGAGCTGGCTGAAGTTCAGGAAGTAGTGCAGCTGTGCATATAGCCTATTAAAAAAGGATTCATTTTAGAAAAAAAGTTACATATAGCACCTTTAAATATTACATATGTGTTTTATGTCACAAACACAACACATCTGCTGATGATCTGTGGGTGTTTTAATAACACAAACGCCACTACAGCAGTTTGAATGAAGCGCCCATAGAATACAGTTCCTTTCAAGAATGTAAAATTATTCTTCCCTCCCCTGAGTGTAAATCAAAAAGATGATTGGCTAGAGCGAGAATGTGCTATGATTGGTCAGCCCAATGAGGCTGTTATGTGATTGGCTTGAGTAAACAGAGGGTGGAGTCCACTTATTTGTGGATTTGTCTGCCTAGAAGTGTTTAAAAATACACAAATGAATGCAGGCAGAGTTGTGTTTGTGACAAAAAACACAATTGTAAATATTTTTTTTTTAATTTGAAAATCTCTTTATATTTATATTTGAATTTTATAAATCTTTTATGAAACTCTTTACATTTATTTATGGATCCTAATCTATTTATTTGTGAATTTGATACTTTTTTTGTGAATCTCAATCCATTTGTTTGGAATAATGCAGGGGTCCAGACTGCGACCAAATAGTCACATTTTGCAACCTTTTTACCTGATCTCTTTTTCCGATCTCAATCTTGCGATACTGTTACACAGTGCTGGGAGATCCAACCTTTTGAGAGTGAAGTTCACACACTTTTCAAGGGCTTTCAAGTGCTTAACACTTTTTCTCAGCACTTAAAAACTCTTATCTTTTTAAAAACTCTTTTTTAAAACTCTTATTATCCAGTTCAAATGTTATTTTTGAATATTGATGACCAAAAACATTATTTGTTCATCTATCAAAATTTGTTCCCATTTGTAAAAAACTAAAAGTTTCAAGATGTAGGAAAACGTCATAAACTCTGTTCCCTGAGAACAGGGAACGAGACACTGTGTCAATGGCGCTATTGAGGAATGCCCTCCATGTGAACCGGTGTCTGACAAACTATCCAATTACAGAATCAATATTGACCAGCAACAGCCTATGACATCACTACCAGTTCAACCCAGAACTATAAAAGATCTTGAGAACTGGAGAACATGTCATCCACTTCGGTCTGCAGGGACTGTTCAGCAAGCATCCCGAGGCATGGCTAACAAAGCAGTGTCTTGTTCCCTGTTCTCAGTGCATGCCGATTATGGCTTGTGACAAAAACGTCAGAACTGGCAGTTTCAACCTGAGATGCCGAGAACACACTCACCCTTCGGGTCACATACAGGCTGTCAGTGACATTATTCCCTTTGGTCACTGCCCAAGCTATAAGCCTCAAAATGTCCTCCGAATGACAGAAGGCCTATCTAGGCCACTCAAAGTCTTAGAAACAACAGCATCCATGGAAGGGTTCATTCATTTTGTGTAATAAAACTATATATGCAAAGTGCGGCCTCTCTCTTCCATACATGCATTGTCATTATTAGGCCAGCACTCTTAAAACAATTTGAGATATAAATTTTGAGTGAAGCCTGCTCCAACCTCCATTTATTCAGGGTTCATTTAAAGAAATATGGACAGGAGATCCGAAAGAAGTCCCGTCCAGTCACTTTCTGAGTGGAACATAAAGTCAACCCCACATGCCACCAGGAAGGCTGATCTGGTCAAATTTACTGACCTTGCCAACAATCTGTCTGTTTCAACAATTGCATTTAATGGCAGTAGTTGACTCACAAAGCAGATCATAAATGGGCATCCTGGACAGTAGACCTCAGCATAATGCTTGTTAACCCTCGCAAATGAGGGGAGTAACTCTACTCGATCCTGGATCTACACATTGCTTCTGGGCACTCCAAAGGGACCCTAATGAGGGGAGCGCCTCCAGCTCTTGGCCTAATCTAACAGGGAGTTGGATTGTCAGTTAGTTAGTTGAATGAGGCGGGAGAAAGTCGGTCCAACCCCGTTCACCAGTAACAGCGGATTATCAGTGAAGTTGTCTCTGAGGAAAGTTTGCTGTCGGTGATCCTCAGCTCCTCATCAAGGTTGGCTCTCTAAAAACCTCTTCTTGATGTGATCGTTTTTAGGGAATTTAAATAAAGATACCGATCTGTTTTGTACATGATCGCTTTCAGGTAGTAGCCAATGGATTTCTGTGTTGAAAGCTAGCTAGAAAACTGTAGGCTCAGCTGTAGTAACTGACAGTCACTCGCGATTGAGGGGTGAATGCGAATGTGCTCGGGGAGTATTATTGTGTGTTAGGGGAGAGATCAGACTCTGTGCGTCATCAAATAGGGGTGTGTCCAGGTGTGACGATCTGTGGCTGGAGTGCCCGCTTGAGCATCTGGGGGGCACTCCTTCTTAGTTTATCGTTTCATTCATGTTTTACCCTGGACTGATTATGGTTTATTTCATGCACCTGTGTTTTATTATCTTGTTTGGTGCACCTAAAGTTTTCCCTTTGTTCGGGGCTCAGTATTGTGTAGTGTCTGACTGCTTCGAGCGGTTTCCTAGTATTCCTAGTTTCCTTAGTATTTCCTGTTTCCTGTTTTAGCCCCGCCCAAACATCCATATAATTGCAATGGTGAAAAACTGTTTAACGGTCTAACTGCACATTTCAGTACTTCACAGTTCACAGTCTTTGTCATATGTTTTAGCAATACATATGTAACATTTATAATGTGTTTAGAACTTTTTTGTTGAATTGTCTTTACAGGGACTTTAAAGGGTTAGTTCACCCATAAATGAAAATTAAGTCATTAATTACTCACCCCCATGCTGTTCCAACCCCGTAAGACCTTCGTTCATCTTCGGAACACAAATAAAGATATTTTTGTCACGGGTCTCTGAAGGAGGACTCAAATGCAGAATGTGAATTAACAGGTTTATTGACAAACAGCAGACAGATGACAGGATGTGGTGGGAGAGGTGAACAGTCCAGACAATGGGCAAGGATGACACAAAGACAGGGGTAGAAGCTAGCCGAGCTGCCGTAGATAGTTGCACAAGGTGTCTGTAGGCTGGAGAGTAGCAATGGCAGAATAGTAGGAGCCCTGAGGCTACCACCAGTAACCAGACAGGAAACTGCAAGTGCAACAGCAAGGCACACAGGAATCTCAGGCCCAGCACCAGGCTTCCTCCAAAGCTTAGAGTGTTAGCTGCCAGGAGAGCTCTGCTAGCAGGACTGGAGACACAGAAGATTAGACAAACAGGACTGATGGTAGAACTAAGGCACAAAGTACTTCTACAAATAAATCACAGAAAACTCTAGAAACAAGAAACACTATGTTGCACAGAAGTACACAGTAGTACAACGTTTAACGAACTGGCAAACACATGAGGGAAAGAGCACACATATAAAGGGAGCTTAGAACGAGAGGAACAGGTGTACACACTCAGGTAAACGAGGACTCAAACAAGGGAAAAGAGAACATTAGCAACAGGTGACACTCAGGCTAATGAGGACTAAACTAGACAAGAGGGCGTGGTACAGGGAAACAAGGAGGCAGGAACAAAGAAGCACATGGCACACACAAACAAAACCACAAGTTCAAGCACAACACACACATAGAGACATGAAACAGAGACAAAGACAAGGCTGCCAGGGCAGAACCCTGACAGTACCCCCTCTCTAATGGACGCCTCCAGGCGTCCAAAACAGGCATAGAAGTCCACGGAGGCAACAGCTGGGGGGGTGGGTGGGGTGTAAACATGGAAGTCCCAAACTGACCAGGGAAAACAGAGGGAGGGATGGGACAGGTGGGAACAGAACTGGGAAAAAAGTTCAAGGCTGACAACGGAGGTGTCGGCTTAGGGAAACCATAACCAGGAAACGCAGAAGGTGGGATGGGGGGAATGGGAACTTGATTGGAGATACTCTTGGACACAGGAACTGGCCTAACTGGTCTGGACATCCAACTGGGCTTGACAGGCTTGGGTGCAAAGACAGGACTGACAAGATTGGTGAACGTCTTGAAATCATGGACAGGGACTGACTCAGAAGCGCCCTCCTGGGCTACACTGGCATGCACAGGGACTGACTCGGGAGCGCCCTCCTGGGCTGCACTGGCGTGCACGGGGACTGACTCGGGAGCGCCCTCCTGGGCTGCACTGGCGTGCACGGGGACTGACTCGGGAGCGCCCTCCTGGGCTACACTCGCGTGCACAGGGACTGACTCGGGAGCGCCCTCCTGGGCTGCACTGGCGTGCACGGGGACTGACTCGGGAGCGCCCTCCTGGGCTGCACTGGCGTGCACGGGGACTGACTCGGGAGCGCCCTCCTGGGCTGCACTGGCGTGTACGGGCACTGACTCGGGAGCGCCCTCCTGGGCTGCACTGGCGTGCACGGGGACTGACTCGGGAGCGCCCTCCTGGGCTGCACTGGCGAGCACGGGGACTGACTCGGGAGCGCCCTCCTGGGCTGCACTGGCGTGCACGGGGACTGACTCGGGAGCGCCCTCCTGGGCTGCACTGGCGTGCACGGGGACTGACTCGGGAGCGCCCTCCTGGGCTGCACTGGCGTGCACGGGGACTGACTCAGGAGCGCCCTCCTGGGCTGCACTGGCGAGCACGGGGACTGACTCGGGAGCGCCCTCCTGGGCTGCACTGGCGAGCACGGGGACTGACTCGGGAGCGCCCTCCTGGGCTGCACTGGCGAGCACGGGGACTGACTCGGGAGCGCCCTCCTGGGCTGCACTCTCTGGAGCAGCGGACTCAGGAGCTGCTTCCTCTGAAGATGGCTCAGAAACAGCTCTCTCTGAAGTTGGCTTAGTAACTGTACTCTCAGCAGTGGGTCCTGGGACCGCCCTCTCTGAAGCGGAGGGCTCGGGGACCGCCCTCTCTGAAGCGGAGGGCTCGGGGACCGCCCTCTCTGAAGCGGACGGCTCGGGGACCGCCCTCTCTGAAGCGGACTCGGAACTGGTTGACACGACAGGTTTGGCAGAAATTTCAAGTATCTTGACAAGACTTGTCAAACATTCAGAAAAGGCCTCTGCGGCAATGGCAACAGGAATCTTGGGACTGGGCTCAGTCAACATAACAGGACTGGCAGAGATTGTCTTAGAGGGAATGATATTACTATTCAACGGTTTAGAAGAAATCGAATTCACTGGACTTGATACCTCAGGAACAACTGGAACTGGAGCTTGGGAAAGGAGAAACATTGATTGTTCAGTGCTAGCCTTTCTCCTATTCTTCCTCTTTCGACGAGCTGATACTGCTTGCTGGGCTGCTTCTGTAGTATCAACAGCTAACTCGGCCAACCCCGGCAGAAAAGCAGTGACCTTCATAGAATCAGCACTGACTGAAACAGATCTGGCAGACTCTGAAGTAACAGGGAAACTCTGGGTTGTTAGAGGGAAAACGGAGGTTAAATCGGCAGACTCAGAGATGGCTGGAACTGACGTAATAGTCTGAGGGAAGACAGCGGTTGATTTGACGGTGTCTTGAATAACAGATATTGACTCAGTTCTTACTGTGACTGGGACTGACCTGGATGCCTGAGAGATGATGGTGATTGGTTTGACTGACTCTGGGGTAGCTGTGGTGGACTGACCTGCCCTCTTTCGTCTGAGTCTTAGTTTCTTAGTGCTAGCCAGAGGAGGATCATAAATGTGACGAGACAGGTGAGGAAGGGCAGGGTGGTTGTTGAAAGCAGATTCTGGTGGACTTGGCGGCATTCCCCACTTACTGCGATTACCAAGGTACCGAGAGAAACCCCAGAAATCCAGAATACGGAGAGAATCCATCTCCCATGCAGGCAAGGGGTCATCCAGGCAGGAGTTAAAGATATCCTTGAGAGCAGCATCATTATAATCTAGCCCCACAGACATGGTCCAGAAGAATTGAGCAAAACCCCCAACCTCAAAGCCATCCTGGCGAAGGGAAGTAAGACCATGATGACGAGCCATCCTCTCCTGGAAGTTAGCAGGTGGCAGGATCTTGATGCTCATTCTGCTGAGTCCTGTTGGCCAGTTCGTTCTGTCACGGGTCTCTGAAGGAGGACTCAAATGCAGAATGTGAATTAACAGGTTTATTGACAAACAGCAGACAGATGACAGGATGTGGTGGGAGAGGTGAACAGTCCAGACAATGGGCAAGGATGACACAAAGACAGGGGTAGAAGCTAGCCGAGCTGCCGTAGATAGTTGCACAAGGTGTCTGTAGGCTGGAGAGTAGCAATGGCAGAATAGTAGGAGCCCTGAGGCTACCACCAGTAACCAGACAGGAAACTGCAAGTGCAACAGCAAGGCACACAGGAATCTCAGGCCCAGCACCAGGCTTCCTCCAAAGCTTAGAGTGTTAGCTGCCAGGAGAGCTCTGCTAGCAGGACTGGAGACACAGAAGAATAGACAAACAGGACTGATGGTAGAACTAAGGCACAAAGTACTTCTACAAATAAATCACAGAAAACTCTAGAAACAAGAAACACTATGTTGCACAGAAGTACACAGTAGTACAACGTTTAACGAACTGGCAAACACATGAGGGAAAGAGCACACATATAAAGGGAGCTTAGAACGAGAGGAACAGGTGTACACACTCAGGTAAACGAGGACTCAAACAAGGGAACAGAGAACATTAGCAACAGGTGACACTCAGGCTAATGAGGACTAAACTAGACAAGAGGGCGTGGTACAGGGAAACAAGGAGGCAGGAACAAAGAAGCACATGGCACACACAAACAAAACCACAAGTTCAAGCACAACACACACATAGAGACATGAAACAGAGACAAAGACAAGGCTGCCAGGGCAGAACCCTGACAATTTTTGATTGAATCTGAGAGCTGGATCAGTCCTACATTGAATGCCTAAGGGACTGGCTCTTGACGGCCCATAAAGTCATTAAAGAAAAGGTTTAAATGTTCCATGTGCCTACAGCGGCTCAATTGTAAGTTTATCAAGCAACGAGACTACTTTTTGTGCGAAAAAAAACCATAAATAACGACTTTATTCGACTATTCTATTACTTCCTTATGGGCACATGCGCGAGAACTGAGACGAGGACGTTCTCCTTCGACTTGTTACCGGCTGCTCACCGTATTACCGCCACCTACCGTATAAGGGCCAATCCCAATTCTACCCCTTACCCCTTCCCTTTTCTCCTAGCCCTACCCCTTCGCCTTCCCCTTGACCCTTGAAACAGAGTGGCAATGCGTAGGGGTGAAAATATTCCCCTAAGAAATGGGACACCACTACGCCTCCGTTAAACGTCATTAGCGTCGCTAGCGCCTACGTCACAGGAGATGCGCCGATGTTTATCACAACTTCCAAGATCCCGTCGACAGCTGCAGTTATCTCAGTTGCGTGGGTTACAGCTATTTTCTTGCATCTTGTGAAGTTCGCAGGAAACAACGGAGACGACGAAAATATGTTGCGGGACTATCGTTAGCAAACTACAGTCATTTTAGCGATTTTTTTTTTACAAACGTTCTTGTGAAGAAACTGACCGTAAATATGAACACAATATTGAGTGTAACATAAAGCAAATCATTATTTGTCGTTACAATACTTATTAAAGCCACAAATACTTAAATTTGTGGGTCTCCTTTGTCGCTTGGGCAGTCAGCCTGGGTTAGCAGTGACACTTCTCATACCCCTTCGTTTGAAGTGTGCTCCCGAAAAATCTTCGTTTGAAGGGCTATCTGGCCCTTCACCCTAGCCCTCCCCCTCCAACCAAAAGAGAATTGGGACAGCCCTAACCCTTCACGTGGACGCGCAAAACGGAGGGGAAGGGGAAAGTGAAGGGGTAAGGGGTAGAATTGGGATTGGCCCTAAGATGATGTGCTGATATAGCTGGAAGCGCAAAACTTTCTGATTACAAGCAGAGGAAGATGCGCGCTGTACATACGCTTTTCAATTTGCGTATTTTCCGCACTATAAGGTGCACTTAAAAGCCTTTAATCTTCTCAAAAAACGACAGTGTTCCTTATAATCCGGAGCGCCTTATATATGGATCATCATTTTATACGGTAGGGGGCGGTAAAACTCCTAAGCGGTGAGCAGCCGGTAACAAAAAGTAGACGAATGAGAACGTCCTCGTCTCAGTTCTCGCGCATGCGCCCATAAGGAAGTAATGGAATAGTCGAATAAAGTCGTTATTTATGTTTTTTTTCGCACAAAAAGTATTCTCGTCGCTTGATAAACTTATAATTGAGCCGCTGTAGGCACATGGAATATTTAAACCTTTTCTTTAATGACTTTATGGGCCGTCAAGAGCCAGTCCCTTAGGCATTCTCTCTAGGACTGATCTAGCTCTCAGATTCAATCAAAAATATCTTTATTTGTGTTCCGAAGATGAACAAATGTCTTACGGGGTTGGTACAGCATGGGGGTGAGTAATTAATGACTTAATTTTCATTTTAGGGTGAACTAACCCTTTAATGCAGTTGAGCGCGCCTTCACCTCTCTAAACTTTCCCTTCACCGTGTCAACGGAGGTGCCGAAAAGTTCACTGGTGCATCGAGAAGAAAAGCTCCAATGTCATCCAAATTCAACCACAGATACCTTTCCCTGGCCACAATCACCGCCACAATCGTGGCCCGGAGAGCTTATCTGTAGTGCGGCAAAGCTTCTTTTCACTGCGTCAGGGGAAAGACCACGACCTTGGTCCAAATCTTTCAGCAGATCAGCGTGGCATGCTTGCAACACAGCCATTGTGTGCAAGGCATCACCAGCCAGACCCGGCATCACGTATGCCCTTCCTTTTAAGCGCTATGTTTGTTTAAATGGCAGAGCCATAGCACTTAGTGTCAATGCCTCTCCAACCGTTCAAAAACCTCTCGTCAATTGAGGCATCGACACATACCCGTGTTCACGCATCACCTCAACATCAGGGTAGTTTGCTCGCTGATGGATGTGCTCTGAACACGAGTTCTTCCATGCCTTTTCAATCTATTGTATAGATCGGGCAGGAATGGAAGGCTCACGGGAGCTGGAGCGTTACGGCTGGGAAGAAACCGTTTGTAAAGTCTGCCACGAGCACTCCAACGACAGCAAAGCCTCGCTGAGCGCGATCCATTAATCTCACAACTCATCATACGCGGGGCAGGGTGGCTGTAAGGGTTCAGGTTGTAAATCCTCTTCACCCTCATCAGGCATCTCCTGCTTTCTTGGGGTGCCAGCATGCTAGTGACAACACATCCTCATCCAGTAGCTCAAACTCGCGAACCTTCGAGAGGAGTGAGAGATTAACACCTCACATAAACTCCTCCGCGACCTCCCTCTGAAAACCCACGATTCTAGTCTCTGCTCCACCTCAGCGCGGGACCTGAATCGCCTGCACCAGATGTCTGTCCCTCTTCCCTCGAGAAGAGGGCCAGATGAGAGCGGAGTGTGATTTCTTAGAGGAAACCTCTCAAATTCTGCACAATCAGATCCCTTAACCCCTTAACTGTCACTGCCCGGTACCGGGACGCCTAACTTTACTTAACTATATTTCTATTAAATCCTAATCTAATTATGACAAATTATATATTTTTGGAAAGGTCTAAGACTTCTTATTAAATATTCGACCCCTTGTTTTGTGTTAAAAATTATGTAGGAAGAGTAATTAATAAATTTATGACAAGAGTGCACCTAAAAAAATCTGCATCATAACAGGAGATTTGACCTTTGTCACAAAAAGTTGATGCACCCACTTTTAATCATTGAAACTTCTGTTTTTATGCTAAAAGTTCATAATAAAACATATAATCTAGTATTTTTCAATAAAAAATAAAAATTATAGTATAACATTATCCTCTAAAAATTATAATATATATGTATTATCCTCTAAAATATAATAATATTTTGTATCGCCTTTTTTATTATATCACATATTTTAGTAGTTATCATAACTTAGGTATCATTTGAAAGCTTATAAACTCAGAATTCATCCTGTGAAAACCATTTCATAATTGAACGTTGCGTTACCATAGAAACGGTACTTATTTTATGAGGCTCCTCCCCTTTTGGACATCCTTATATTTCATAATTTATGATCAAAACCTTTTCTAATCTTGACAAAACACATATTGTCAGAAAGGTCTGAGTCTCAAGGTTCCAAATTTTGTGACAAAATTGATATTTGGACAGAAATGTATTAATTTATTAAGGCAGAATGTACACAACTAAATTCAATGGAATTCAATGGCACCCGGTGGCTATTTTTGGTACTACGCCTAAACAAAATCTCATGGGAACTTCAATTTTTGTGACATCAACTTCAAATTTGGAACATAACTTGGTTAGATTTATGGCTTTGATTTTATAGTAATTTTATAGTAAAAATATTTTGTAAAATATATATTTTATATAAAATAAAAAATATATAGTACAGTATATTTGATTTACTGTGAATTAAAACTTCCATAACTTTTTCATACTTTCATTTTGAAGTGTTTTCACTTCAGCAATAATCTGCTGAGTGTTTTCTTTAAAACAAGACCAAACTTGGGTATATATTCCAAGGCATTCTTGAATTACAACCATTTAAGTGTGAATAGAGCATTTAACCCCCATTTTTTTCAAAAGGGGGGGTGACAGTTAAGGGGTTAAGAGCTAATTGTGCGTGCTCATCGCCCAAACAGTAAACGCAGAAGTTGTGTGCCTTTCGAAAGGGAACTAACAAGCGGCAAATGCTTTCATTTAAAGGGTAACTAAACCCCTGGTCAGAGCCTGACTCCACCCACTGGCAATATTTGAAAATGCTGAAAAAGTGGGCTGACCCCAGCGAAGATAGCGGAGACGAAATAGATGCTAAAACACTCTATCTTGATCATTTTCAATACTCACAATTCCAATTCCTGACTGCCTTTAGTGGTTTTGATGACACAAAGATGGTTTTTATACTGCCAAGGGTGATGAGCTGAAACCTGTGTACGTCACGAAGTGCGGAACATCCAGTAGGAAAATTCAACTGCAGTAGCCACCGTTCAACCTGAAGAGGGCAGCACTAAGACATTTTTACACCATATATTGTAGAAATAGAACACTTTATAAACAAATGTCCAAAAAGTTACTCGAATCAATGACTGGTATTAATAAAGATCCATTCGTACAGATCATTAACTAAAACAAGTTGGTTTAGTGTTTAGTTACTCTTTAAAATAAAAAAAGACATTAAATTACCACTTTAACCAGTAGATGGCATCGGAGGAGGACTTATTTTCCTACACATTAGCTTTTTTTCTTTCACACATTTTGCTTTGAAATATATTAGATATTATGAAATCCCTAACGCAAAATATGAAATCATGAGGAAATTAATTTTAGTAATTTTATGATTAAATGGTCTTTATGATTAAAGGGTTAGTTCATCCAAAAATGAAAATTAAGTCATTAATTACTCACCCCCACGCTGTTCCAACCCCGTAAGACCTTCGTTCATCTTCAGAACACAAATAAAGATATTTTTGATTGAATCTGAGAGCTGGATCAGTCCTAGATAGACTGCCTAAGGGACTGGCTCTTGACGGCCCATAAAGTCATTAAAGAAAAGGTTTAAATATTCCATGTGCCTACAGCGGCTCAATTATAAGTTTATCAAGCGACGAGACTACTTTTTGTGCGAAAAAAACATAAATAACGACTTTATTCCACTATTCCATTACTTCCTTATGGGCGCATGCGCGAGAACTGAGACGAGGACGTTCTCATTCGTCTACTTCTTGTTACCGGCTGCTCACCGCTTAGGAGTTTTACCGCCCCCTACCGTATAAAATGATGATCCATATATAAGGCGCTCCGGATTATAAGGAACACTGTCGTTTTTTGAGAAGATTAAAGGCTTTTAAGTGCACCTTATAGTGCGGAAAATACGCAAATTGAAAAGCGTATGTACAGCGCGCATCTTCCTCTGCTTGTAAACAGAAAGTTTTGCGCTTCCAGCTATATCAGCACATCATCTTATACGGTAGGTGGCGGTAAAACTCCTAAGCGGTGAGCAGCCGGTAACAAGAAGTAGACGAATGAGAACGTCCTCGTCTCAGTTCTCGCGCATGCGCCCATAAGGAAGTAATAGAATAGTCGAATAAAGTCGTTATTTATGTTTTTTTCGCACAAAAAGTAGTCTCGTCGCTTGATAAACTTATAATCGAGCCGCTGTAGGCACATGGAATATTTAAACCTTTTCTTTAATGACTTTATGGGCCGTCAAGAGCCAGTTCCTTAGGCAGTCTATCTAGGACTGATCCAGCTCTCAGATTCAATCAAAAATATCTTTATTTGTGTTCCGAAGATGAACATGTACAGCATGGGGGTGAGTAATTAATGACTTAATTTTCATTTTTGGGTGAACTAACCCTTAAACAACCCCCCCCTCCCCCATCAGCGCCATGCCGCCATCTGTAGAACTTATTGGCACTGCTCTCAAATGTTGGTCTGGACATGTAATGCAACAACCCCATACTCCAAACCATTGACATAGAGATCTGCAAAGTTGACATATTTTGTAGGCCAAAACAAACAACACACAAACAAGTTGCATTTTAGCACTTCCACTTCCATCATCCTGAAGTCAATGGGTTTTTGGTTAAATGGTTAAAAAAATGGTCTGTTTTGAGTAAAACACTCTTGTGTTTTTTTTAAGCTTTTTCTTTGTCTTGTAAAAGGCGGTTGCTAACAAGTGTCTAAATGGTACAATAAAGGTTGTCGGGGAGATTAAACTTTAACTCATCAACTCACTAGATGCTGTCACAGCCTTGTTACATTTATAATGAAACTATTATACTTCAGACTTTCATGGAAAATGTTTTAAATAAAGACTGAAAGAGTTGTCAGAAGCTTAGTGATGGTGACATGGTTTTTAGATGAACTGAAAGTCTAAGAATCACAAGCTTGTGTTGGTCACAGACCGTATTTTCTGCAATAATCCACACGCCAGTGGAAAAATACTACTGGGTTTTTGTCGAAGGAATCAGTGTAATGTGAACGTCCGGCTCGGCCTACAAACACACGTGAAGATATGTTCCTAATACATAAATGCTTATTTACATGTAAAAATTTTAGGGTTCACATTCTAGAACTTGAGAATCTGAAATCAGAAGGAATTCTTTCGGACTGACAAAAATGAATGCAAAAAAAAAAAACATTCCTAAAGTGGTTTTAGTATGGAGCGAATTATGTGCCAATATTACACAAACAAATCCAGCAATTTGCAAACAAACTCGATCTGCTTTGCAAAGAAAAACTCGACTCGCAAAGAAACAGAAAACAAAGGTCAATATGAGCGAAAGTGGAATAACCAATATTGTTTTTTACAATATAAATAAATGAGCCTAGATAATAGGTTATGTCACAAATAAATACAAACCATCCAACAAATTGAATGTAACCTTTGAACAAATACCAAAATCTACTGCATACAAATGCATATCTGTCTGTGCATATCCGATTGTGAGATCTCTCGGCTCGATTTTCTCACAAATGTGTCCGGGCAGATTTTCTCACAAATGCAGTTGAGTAACTTCTCTTCTAAAACAGCAGATGGCGTTAAAATAGGGGATTCATTTAGCGCTAGTCTCCCGGGAGAAGAAATGATTTGAAACCGCTTGCCTTTGCCTAGCTGAGGAAAAAAGTTTCTGTCTTATTTATAATAAACATCTTGAGGTTTTCATTTGTCAAATGTTTATTACAAGACACATTAACAACAATTTAATTCAATTTAAAAAATTTGAGGACAATATGGCACATGAACAAAAGGTAATTAGATCTGTGATTTTACACAGATATGAGAACGACAGAAATAGACTCGGTATAGACATAATCACTAATTTAGTCATTTCGCACGCTTCCAATGAAGAAAAAGTGTAAAAAGCAACGTATGATGGCAGAGCTTTCAGCTTAGATTCCCAGAGAGAGGGAACTTCACTAGGGCTGTCAAACGATTAATCGCGATTAATCGCATCCAAAATAAAAGTTTGTGTTTACTTAATATATGTGGGTGCACTGTGTATAATTATTTTGTATAAATACACATGTACATTTAAGAAAAAATATTATTTGTATATAAAATATTTATATTTAATATAAATTATATATAAATATATAAACAGTATATGCATGAAAATATTTCTTAAATATATACAACCATGTGTGCGTATTTATGTATATAAAATAATTAAACATAGTGCACCCACATATATTATGTAAAAACAAACTTTTATTTTGGATGCGATTAATCACGATTAATCGTTTGACAGCCCTAAACTTCACACATGAATGTTACGTGAATTGTATTGGCCTATTTTCAATTCAAAATTGTGAAATTAGTCAATTTTTGTTTGCCAGATTATTTTGTTGGTCATTTAACATTTCTGTCTTAAAACAGCTGTCAATTATAAAATGTTTAGCTATGGGACTTACTTGCATCTTATCTCATAATTTATGACCATTAACTGCTGTGGAATATCCTTGCAGCACTAAAGTCGAGTTAATACTATAGGCAATCATTTCACAACCTTTATTATACACACCCCTAAAAAAATAAAGACGTTCAGATAGAGTCTGACCTCATAGCTGGCTACAGCATGCTTGTAGGCTACGTTTCTAACCAGGCTTGACTTACTACAGGAAAATAATGCAAAATCTCACCTGTAGTAAGTCACCAAAAACCCTTTATAAAAATAAATATATCAAAATAATTGTGCACTGTAAATACATGAGGTGAGGTATTGGCACACTTTCACCTGTAGTAAGTCAGTCTTACCAATAGCTAACAATTTTACAAGCTTTGGAAATTGAAAATAATAAATTATATAAATAAATAATAAATTATAGGCTACGTTTACCGCAGTTGGTGGAACTGCCAGACGTTCCTGTCAAAGCATTAGCGCACGTGATATTGAATTAATATTTAATGTCGATATACAATGGTTACACTGTTAAAACTAATCCTGCTATTGATATCTTTTTAAGACGGCCAATCATAAAACAGTGGAAAGGGAAATACCGAACCTAATTTTACCGCGCTCAACCACCGTACGTGCATTTCACGCATTTGTTACGGTTTGTGTTCAGCGGGAAGGGGAGGAAGGGAGGTTTGGAAAGGCCAGTGAATGCCCTTGGCCCTGAAGAGAAGCGTTACTAAGTGCTAATGTGGATTTCTGTCTAGATATGTAATAACTATTTTGCAAAAGAAAACCTTAAGATGTTTATTATAAATAAAGTAAGACAGAAACTTTTGTCCTCAGCTAGGCAAAGGCAAGCACGTTTCAAATCAGTGCATCTCCAGGGAGACTAGCGCTAAATCCCTATTTCAACGCCATCTGCTGTTTTAGAAGAGAAGTTACTTATCTGCATTTGTGAGAAAATCTGCCCGGACACATTTGTGAGAAAAATCGAGCCGAGAGATCTCACAATCGGATATGCACAGACAGATATGCATTTGTATGCACTAGATTTGGTATTTGTTCAAAGGTTGCATTCAATTTGTTGGATGGTTTGAGTTTATTTGTGAAATAGCCTATTATCTAGGCTCATTTACTTATATTTGTAAAACATAATACTGGTTAATCCACTGCATTTTCGCTGAAATTGACCTTTGTTTTTGCAAATTGCTTTCTGTTTGTCTGCAAGTCGAATTTTCCTTTGCAAAGCAGATCGAGTTTGTTTTCAAAATGCTGGATTTGTTTGTTTAATTTTGGCACATAATTTTCTCCATATTTTAGGCCCTACTGTACAATGAACAGAATGAAATATTGTTATAATCTAATATTTCTGGAAAAAAGTTTATGTGATGATGTTTTTATGTAACTCATACAGGTAAAAAAAAAATAATTAAGAGTAGACCAGCAGCTCACACTGAAATGGGGTGAAGAACAAAGTAGATGCAACTGAGTCTTCAGCGCCACCTTTTGTCAAATGCAGAAATTGATATAATGTGTGGCTAAATTCAAACTAGCCAATATTATTGTGAATTTGACTATTTCATGAACAATGACTGTTTTGTAGAAATTAATTGACAATGTTAGTGCAATTAAATCCAAGCCAAGTTTAAAATCTGCTTAAATGGTGTTTATTTTCTTACTTCCGAACAGCAGCTCGAGAAGCCTGCATTTCTATGTGAACTGGTTGTGGAAGAAGGCTGTGATCTGCTGGGCTGTGGCCTGGCCCACTATGGGCTCTAGTTCATGGACTGAAGCCTCGCTGAGCTGATGGATGCTGGGAAACTTCTGAAGGAGCAACATGGCCTTCACCTTTCCAACCCCGGGAATCTGCTGAACCAGACTCAACACCACCGGCTCCAGCAGCCTGGACACACTTTTCCTGCGGAACGGGCTCTCCTTGTTCTCCCCGAGAACCTGCGGAGGACAAATGCCTTCTGAACAGCACTAAAACTACATCATGTTGCATGACATTCCTATGTGATGATGTGTGAAGTTATGGCTTTGCAAAAATGTTTTGGATGTTATTCAAAATAAGGGATATCAGAGTTTATTTATGCAAAAAAAAAAAAAAAAACAACCGGCTGAGTGTACACTATCCTGCTGATTCCACAGCTACTGCATGATGCTATACGTAGAAGAGTCTAATATGCATATTAAAGGGATAGTTCACTTTGAAATTAATTGTTGATATGTGTTAGCTTACCTCAAGGGCATCCAAGATGTAGTGTCTTTGATATTTTTAGGTCAAATCGTTCTTGTCTGTCAGTCATATAATGGAGGTCTATGGTCACCACCTCAAAGAGCATGCACAGAGAAGTCCAAATTAAACATGATTTAATGACTCGTAAATGTAAGTACACATTGATGGCCTAAGACACGAAACGAGTGGTTTGTGTGAGAGAACGAACAGTATTTATAACGTTTTTACCTCTTGTAACCACAGTCACGTCCAAGTACTCTGAGGGCGAGGGCGCTTCGGTCTGCGCAAGCTCCGGAAGTGATCTCTCGTACGTCACTCATTGTTTACACAGAGATTTCAGAAGTGTTACCCTTCACTGTGAAGATCTAAACATATTTACATATACAGGAAATCGCAATGGAAGACGATTTCGATATATCAGCAGACAACATTGATTTTTTTTTTTTCACAACTGCGCAAGAGATCACTTCCGACGCTTGCGCAGACCGAAGCGCCCGTGCCTTCAGATCACTTGGACATGGCTGTGGTTACAAGAGGTAAAAACGATATAAATACTGTTCGCTTTCTCACAAAAACCGCTCGTTTCGTGTCTTATGCCATTAATGTGTACTTACATTTACGAGTCATTAAATCATGTTTAATTTGGACTTCTCTGTGCATGCTCTTTGAGGCGGTGACCATAGACCTCCATTATATGACTGACAGACAAGAACGGTTTGACCTAAAAATATCAAAATTGAAAATACTGTGGAAACAAAGACACCTACATCTTGGATGCCCTTGAGGTAAGATAAAACATATAAAAAAATAATTTCAAAGTGAACTATCCCTTTAAAGTATGCTATAGAGAAATAAAGTGATAATGAAGTGCTATTGACTGACCAGCTGTGTGATGAGCTGAGCAGCTTCAGCAACAGTGGACACGGGCAGGAGAATCAGACCCAGCTCCAACACCACAAACTTCTGCAGCTCGCTGAAGTGCTGCTCGCTCAGACGGGTCTTTTCCACGATCACCACAGCCTGGAGACCGCTGTTCGCCTGCAGGAATAACAGCACTGTAGAGCAGAGCCTTACAAATCATCACTCTGTCTTATGGCAGACGTGTTCATATCATATGGAGCTTCTAGAGGGCAGCACTGACTGACAAACAAAAGGATTGAACAAAAATTATATTCATACACACTACCACTTAAAAGTTTGTAATAAAATTTAGATTGTTTCAGATGTATATTGCTTTTAGATTGGAAATAAGTCTCTTCCACTCACCAAGGCTGCATTTATTTGATCATAAATACAGTTAAATAGTAATGCTGTGAAATCTCATTACAATGCAAAATGAATGTTTTCTATGTGAATATATTTTAAAATGTAATTTCTTCCTGTGCTCAAAGCTGCATTTTCAGCATAATTTCTTTAGTGTCACATGATCCTTCTGAAATCATTCTGATATGATCATGATTTGATGATCAATTATTATTAGTGCTTAATCATTAATAATGGTTTTTATTATCAGTTGCAAACAGTTTTTTTTTATTCTTTGATGAATAGAACGTTCATAATAACAGCATTCATTTGAAGTATTTATTAACATACACACACACACACACACACACATATATATATATATATATATGTGTGTGTGTGTGTGTGTGTGCGTGTGTGTATATATATATATATATACACATTATATATATATACATTATATATATATATATATATATATATATATATACACTCACCGGCCACTTTATTAGGTACCCTATGCTAGTAACGGGTTGGACCCCCTTTTGCCTTCAGAACTGCCTCAATTCTTAGTGGCATAGATAGACCACCGGCCCTCGTCGCCGGCACAATTAGCCAATAGCATTTACAGTTTTACTGATTTAAAGGGAACTTTGTTGTACTAGTATGCTGGAGTAAAGTTCATAAATGGTCTTACTTTCCCATAGTACTTTCTAAAAGTAGTTGGGTGGACTCTGTGCCTCTAGGGGGGTTCGGGGGCATGCTCCCCCGCAAGAAAATTTTGGACATTTTAAGGTTATAATGCATCAATCTCATGCTCTATGAGAGATCGAAATTAAGACCCATGAACTGCTCGTTGAACAAAGAAAAAACATTAATTTGTACCAGGACAATAAAGAGGGCTCAAATATTTTTTTAGTTATGAGAGTCTCAGTTTGCATTACATTATCAATGGTGTTTTAGGATGCCAAACAATTATTATAATAATGTAATAATGGTTTATAATTATTCCTATGACGTACTGTAAAATCCATTTATTTTAGCCTATAAATGTGTAAATGAAAATGAGTATTTCAAAAGTATATTTTAACCTACCTTACACTATAATATAGGAAAATTAAAATACTTTTGTCCTAATTTCTTCACTTGCAAGAAATAAACCCTTGAGCTTTTATTTAGGAGAAAACACCAGATGATCGCGAGAGCAAAGTAATCACGCAGAACAAACTGGATGCTATTCTAATGTCAGTTATTATAATGGCGCAACGCCATATGGTTTCAATTTTAGTTCGTTGGCAAAATATAACATAAAATATAAAATTAGGTTTTACATTTTACATCTTTACATATCTGTGTTGGGAAAAGGGAGAAGAGAGAGTTCGGCAAGGCGGATTCGAACTCGCGTTCAGCGCATCAAAAAGCTGCTTTCAAACACTTCACGCCCTACGACCTACGCCACTGAGGCTGTTCTATAACGGGTGTCGTTTTGCTGTAAAGACAGGCATTTAGTGCAAATATATGCTCCGTTATAAAAAATGTAAAAAAAAAAAAATAGTTTTCTTCCCTTAGCTTGGGCCATGGCGAACTTCCAATAAATACATTTTATCAGACCGGGCCGGCCCTCGCGGCCTCGTAACACTACCGGCCCACCGGGAAAACTCCCGACTCTCCCAATTGCCACTCCGCTACTGCATGATGGCATCACACAGTTGCCGCAGATTTGTCGGCTGCACATCCATGATGCGAATCTCCCGTTCCACCACATCCCAAAGATGCTCTATTGGATTGAGATCTGGTGACTGTGGAGGCCATTTGAGTACAGCGAACTCATTGTCATGTTCAAGAAACCAGTCTGAGATGATTCCAGCTTTATGACATGGCGCATTATCCTGCTGAAAGTAGCCATCAGAAGTTGGGTACATTGTGGTCATAAAGGGATGGACATGGTCAGCAACAATACTCAGGTAGGCTGTGGCGTTGCAACGATGCTCAATTGGTACCAAGGGGCCCAAAGAGTGCCAAGAAAATATTCCCCACACCATGACACCACCACCACCAGCCTGAACCGTTGATACAAGGCAGGATGGATCCATGCTTTCATGTTGTAGACGCCAAATTCTGACCCTACCATCCGAATGTCGCAGCAGAAATCGAGACTCATCAGACCAGGCAACGTTTTTCCAATCTTCTATTGTCCAATTTCGATGAGCTTGTGCAAATTGTAGCCTCAGTTTCCTGTTCTTAGCTGAAAGGAGTGGCACCCGGTGTGGTCTTCTGCTGCTGTAGCCCATCTGCCTCAAAGTTCGACGTACTGTGCGTTCAGAGATGCTCTTCTGCCCGCCTTGGTTGTAACGAGTGGTTATTTGAGTCACTAGGCGTTTCTCAATGTCAAGGAAGGATCCTCGGAAGCCGGAATTTCGAGGATGCTACGTCATCGACGTCCGTCGAAGGACTGTTCCAATGTCGAGGATCCTCCGAATTTCAACCAAGGACTGAGTCCTTCGTTCGGAAAATATCCCATACACAGGAAAGGATGCATATGTGTAGCCTTCGCGCTCTTAAATCACCCACAATCCTATGCGCAGCTTTGCTATCTTGTTCAAAAACTAAGAAATGTCGACCGTTAGCGGAGTCGGAGTGATAACGGCAATATGCTTTCAAATGTAAGCAAGTATAATTTCAGTTTAGCCATTTATTTAATGTTTGTTAAACTATTTAACATATCGGCTCAAATTTGCTGAGGGGATTTAAAGCTGTTCTCTTTTACTGGTGATTAACTTTTTAATTTTTACTTCATATAACGTTATAGCCTTTTTTGTTGGTCACATATTTTACAATTGCATATGTTTTAACAGCTAGATCATGTTGCTATGGAGGTAGTTCTGTTCACTCCGGTAATATAATCGTTTTTGAATGAATAAACTCCTTTTTAAATCAATATTTTGTGTCAAATTATTGATTTATTTGGTAGGTAGCCATGTTATAAGTGGTAAAATGTATAGCGAGGCGGTTGTTACAGCGAATACTACCCCTTCAGGCTGATCAAGACTGCTTTAGAGTTTGCGGGGTTGTATTCACTATAACAACTGCCTGGTTATACATTATCCCTTATACTTTAAATATTGATTTATTTCTATGAGGACTGACAACACAAAATAAGGACTGTCAAGTGTATTTAAACAGTGCAGTACACCAGCACGATGATTTTTGCAGCGCCGAAGCGGACCTTTCACTGATGTAATAACGCAATGACGTGCACTTGCTAGCCTGTTCCATTTACATGTTCTCCGAATGCTAAAGAGGACCACTGTTGTCCTTCTATCAGCTCGAACCAGTCTGGCCATTCTCCTCTGACCTCTGGCATCAACAAGGCATTTCCGCCCACAGAACTGCCGCTCACTGGATGTTTTTTCTTTTTCGGACCATTCTCTGTAAACCCTAGAGATGGTTGTGCGTGAAAATCCCAGTAGATTAGCAGTTTCTGAAATACTCAGACCAAATACACCAACAATCATGCCACGTTCAAAGTCACTCAAATCACCTTTCTTCCCCATACTGATGCTCGGTTTGAACTGCAGGAGATTCATCTTGACCATGTCTACATGCCTAAATGCACTGAGTTGCCGCCATGTGATTGGCTGCTTAGAAATTAAGTGTTAACGAGCAGTTGGACAGGTGTACCTAATAAAGTGGCCGGTGAGTGTATATATATATATATATAGAAAGATCTTACTTACCCCAAACTTTTGAATAGTAGTGAAATACAGTTTCCAAAAAATTATCAACCGGCACAATTGGTTTCAACATTGATAGTAATCAGAAATGTTTCTTGAGCATCAAATCATCATATTTCTGAATGATCATGTGACAATGATGCTGATGATTCATCTTTGATGACGAGAATAAATTACACTTAAAGCTGCAGTGTGTATTTTTTAGCGAGATCTAGTGGTTCGGTTGTGAGTCACACTAAGGGCTCAGTCCACTGCTCACCCCTCCCTTTCGAAGAAGCTACGGTGGCTCAAATGGGACAAACACATCGTCTGGCTGAGACAGCAGAGAATAGCCAGAGTAAGTCACGAGTGTGTAACGTTGTCACTTGTTTCTGAACCACAGTCCATTATAAACCACATCATGGATGAAGTTTACAAAGCCATAGTCAGGTGAGGATCAAGGGTCTTAATATAATATAATAATAGTAATCAGCTGATTGTCTCACAAACGTAACCAGCTCATTTTTCCCCACATAGCAAACCCATAATACAGTGAGGGAGAAGAACCACATGAAACTATGCAACTATGTTTTCTAACAGGGTAGTCAAAGTATAGCTGGCTAATATGAGCTGTTACTGTGTCTGAGCTGGTTAAAGTGTAAAGCCTTGTTTAAACTCGACACGTTCGCATGAACGCCGAGGTACGCACGGCAAAAATGACATGATTGTAACAGCGCGTGTGCCTCCGCATCCTCTAGACACCATTTACTACACACAAATTAATAAATAATAATGAATAAAAAATTTTTTTTTTTCCTCTCTTCGCGATAGACTTAAAATGCTTCCGCGATCGACGGGTTGGTGATTCCTGTAATGCTGTTTTACGGTCAATATTACTAATCAGCTGATTGTCAAAGCCATAACACAGCGAGGGAGAAGAACTAAGATACATGAAACAGTCCAACTACATATTTTACACCTCTGACAAGGGAAAAGTCACTACTCACGGAGTGTAAGGCTAGCTTCTAGCTTTCTGCGGCTTCTCTTTCAAAGTAGTGACGAAACGCGCTCTGTAGCGCTGTGTGTTCGCTGTCGGCTACGGTAGAAACATGACGTCACAATATGTCGACCTTCATAGAAGGGGATGCCCGCGGTTATGTAGATATAAATGTCCCATTCTAAGATAATAAAAACAGTACAGTTCATTGAGTAAGTTCTTTATACACACTGAACACATAGTTATGGATCGTATATTGCATTTCTGTCAATAGAGCCTCAGAAATATTACACATTACACCTTTAACTATAAATTTTAATTTTAATTCAAATAGAAAAAACTTTTTTATCGTAATTTTTTATTGAAATAAATTTCACAGATTTTACTTTATTTTTAAAAAAAATAAATGCAGCCTTGGTGAGCAGAAGAGACTTCTTTCAAAAGCATAAAAAGATATACCAAATGTTTGACTGCCAATAATTATTCTAAAATGTAAATGATAAGAATTATGAAAAAAGGTACAATTTCTGAATACCAGAAAAAAGCAGATTGAATCAGCTATTTACATTTCTGAACCGGACGATCTTCCTCCTGTAGCTGTTTCCTGCCACCAGATCACTTTCCGATACATAGAGGACACAGGTCTTATCAGCGAGACAGAAGTCCACAACACCCAGCTCCTCCTCAAAGATTACCTTCACACTGCCTGCAAGACAGAGCCGTTACTGGACCCCAAAGAAGACACACACACACACACACCACCCAGCTCCTCCTCAAAGATCATCTTCACACTGCCTGTAAGACAGTCGTTACTAGAACCCCAAGAAGACAAAGACACAAACACACACACACACACAACAACCAGCTCCTCCTTAAAGATCATCATCACACTGCCTGCAAGACAGTCGTTACTAGAACCCCAAGAAGACACACACACACACACACACACACACACACACACACACACACACACACACACACACACACACACACTCACATACACATACACATACACATACACACAAAACTAGACCAGAGCTGTGATTATACTAATTTGACTAAATTACAACACACACGAATATAAAGTAAAACACTGTTTGTACATATAATATTTGATCAAGCAAGACTATTACTGGACTAACAGACTGAAACTGTAGTTTAATGCACCATGTGTGTGTACAACACTGTAAAAAGTATGGTTACTTAACATTGTACATTTAATTGTATTGTTTTAACCAGAACCAGACTTTTAAATCTTAAATTATGAAAATAAACCACAAATGTGAATGGTTAAATTTTAAGACATTGTAAACAAATATAATGTGGAACAGAATTCTGAAAGAAAACAATAACCAGGGGCGGCTCGCCCATAGAGGGCGCTGGGGCGCCGCCCTCCCTCCGACCTGTCTGTCTATTTTTTTAATATATATATTATAATTTATCATTTTGAAAAATAATCTTTGTTAATTATATGCTAATAATGGTTTTACTTTGAAAAGTGTTTTGAACTCACCAGAATGATATTTGCATTCACTTTCGTTATTTTTATCATGTTGGTGTAGTAGTATAGCCAATAGGCTGTCTTGTCAGGGCGCCAGTTCGCTCAGCCCCACAGTGCTGGAATTTAAGCCAATGGTTCCCCGGTTGCTATGCAAAAAAGTTTATATTTCGCCAATCAGCGCCGTCAAATTTTATGGTTTGGGGGCGCTGAAAATATCGCCCACAGTATCAGATTAGGGGAGTGCACTGTGCACGCGCACCACGGGACATTTTTTTTTACCTCAGATGAGAGAAGAATGGCAGCGCCAGTGACGTCGAGTGGAAATAATGTAAAGTTAGTCGCTCTGTCACTCACTCACTCACTCACTCACTCACACACACATAAACACTGTTTCACACACATTTGATATTAAAATAGTTATAGGAATATTAATACCTGTGTGTTTGCTTTGTTTTTGATGTTTTTAAGTTCTGAGATAGATTACTGTGTTTCATACTAGTTAAAATCAACTTTCTTCTCATACTTGGGTGTTACAATCAAGAATGTTGTCCCAACCTCTCTTTCAGAGCCTTTTCTCTCTCTCTTTCTCTAGTATCAACACATTGTTATCCATTATCCAATTGTCAATTTGTCAAAAATATGTAGTCTACAGCTGGGGGTTGATTAAACTAGATTGTTGTATTACCTATTATTTTTTTGTATTACCTATAGGTATTATAATTATTATTATATTATAATTTATCAATATTATGCGTTTGCACTTTTTCTGTCAGCACACAGAGCATAATAAACATGCAACTTGTTCATTATCATTAACTGTCAAACTGTTATTATTATTATTGTATTATTTGACCATTGGTATTGACTGGTTTAAGTTATTTTATTGGTATAGGTAAGGGCATGGCCTAAGGCCTAAAATGCACCAGAATGCAGGAAATCACATCTACTAATTTCAAAATCTTCTGGGGGGGAACCCCCAGACCCCCCTCTTATTCAGCCCCCCCTACAATAATTTTCACCAGCCGCCACTGACAATAACACAATCCCGACAGTAATAGAGAGTAAAGTCAGATATAGTAAGTTACACTTTTATGTGCCATTTCCAATAAAGCTCTAATTTTGTCAAGCCTACGTAATTAGTATGAATAAAATGCATCTAGGATACATAAATTGCTAAAAATAGCTAGCAAGACAAAAATATATTAAGAGCGTTTTTCCACTATTTAAGTCTCAGACAGTTGTGTGAAGCCAACCTTTAAAGCTCTGCAGCAGAGCCGATGCTCTCCACTTCTCATGGGTGATGATGTGTCCGTACGGGGGAGAAGCGTGCAGGAGCCTCGCGGGAACTGGTTTACTGTCCATCGCAGATGCGGAAGAGGCACCAGTAACGTTCATGCGACAGTCCATACGCTGGTTCAGTCCATACGCTGGTTCAGTCCATACACTGGTTCAGGCCAATGCTGCACTACGACCACAAGCTACAAACAAAATATATTCGCCTTACAATTAAAGTTAGCTTACAAGTTATTCTTACATAATGGGCGCGTATACATACGACAGTATAACTAACTTTTGTTGTTGTTTTAACTTAAACAATCTCCCATTTACTAGTCAAAACCAGAGCCATGTCTGGTCAAAACCAAATACTGTAAAAAAAAAAAAAAAAAAAGTCAACAACACAAGAGTCTCGTCAAATCTCGCGCGCGTTTTACCCACCAAATATCGCGATGCCTCTTTTGCATCACGCTGTCGCTTATTGGCTGATGTGAGTCCATTTAAACAGTTGAATCCAGCAAAAGCGTTTAGAGTTTTATTCACAATTCTGCGAAAGGGTTGATGGATTAATCTCATTTGAGGATTTATTGAGCAGTCTCTCTGGCGCATTTTAAGGTAAGTCAAGAGAATGTGTTATTTCGGACGGTCAATGTTATCTGAATTAAATCGTAAATGTGAATATAAATCTTAAACTAACATGCATTTCCGAATAGCACGCAGATTGTTAAAGTCCAATGCAGTTTGTAAAGTCAACAATGCACGATCATGTATTTGTGAGATCATGTGTGCAATCTGAACGTTTTTACTGCCCGATTCACTGTCTGTGATTCCAGTCAGCTGTGAGAGCCAAGCCCGGGCATGTTCCAATACCACTGTCCCAGCGCCTTACACAGTATACACACACACAATGGTGCACAGGCACACTTAAACCAACTTAGTAATACTACACTACTGCACCCTTAAACTAATGCCACACTAGTATACTGGTAATGGTGCACACTTACCGGTAAACTAATGTCACACTAGTATACTGGTAATGGTGCACACTTGAAAAAATGCCAGACTAGTATACTGGTAATGGTGCACACTTAAACTAATGCCACACTAGTATACTGGTAATGGTGCACACTTACCGGTAAACTAATGTCACACTAGTATACTGGTAATGGTGCACACTTGAAAAAATGCCAGACTAGTATACTGGTAATGGTGCACACTTAAACTAATGCCACACTAGTATAATGGTTATGGTGCACACTTACCGGTAAACTAATGTCACACTAGTATACTGGTAATGGTGCACACTTGAAATAATGCCACACTAGTATACTGGTAATGGTGCACACTTAAACTAATGCCACACTAGTGTACTGGTAATGGTGCACACTTACCGGTAAACTAATGTCACACTAGTATACTGGTAATGGTGCACACTTGAAAAAATGCCACACTAGTATACTGGTAATGGTGCACACTTAAACTAATGCCACACTAGTATAATGGTAATGGTGCACACTTACCGGTAAACTAATGTCACACTAGTATACTGGTAATGGTGCACACTTGAAATAATGCCACACTAGTATACTGGTAATGGTGCACACTTAAACTAATGCCACACTAGTGTACTGGTAATGGTGCACACTTATTGGTAAACTAATGTCACACTAGTATATTGGTAATGGTGCACACTTAAACTAATGTCACACTACTAGTATACTGGTAATGGTGCACACTTGAAATAATGCCACATTAGTATACTGGTAATGGTGCACACTTAAACTAATGTCACACTAGTATACTGGTAATGGTGCACACTTGAAAAAATGCCACACTAGTATACTGGTAATGGTGCACACTTAAACTAATGCCACACTAGTATAATGGTAATGGTGCACACTTACCGGTAAACTAATGTCACACTAGTATACTGGTAATGGTGCACACTTGAAAAAATGCCACACTAGTATACTGGTAATGGTGCACACTTAAACTAATGCCACACTAGTATAATGGTAATGGTGCACACTTACCGGTAAACTAATGTCACACTAGTATACTGGTAATGGTGCACACTTGAAATAATGCCACACTAGTATACTGGTAATGGTGCACACTTAAACTAATGCCACACTAGTGTACTGGTAATGGTGCACACTTATTGGTAAACTAATGTCACACTAGTATATTGGTAATGGTGCACACTTAAACTAATGTCACACTACTAGTATACTGGTAATGGTGCACACTTGAAATAATGCCACATTAGTATACTGGTAATGGTGCACACTTAAACTAATGCCACACTAGTGTACTGGTAATGGTGCACACTTAAACTAATGCCACACTAGTGTACTGGTAATGGTGCACACTTATTGGTAAACTAATGTCACACTAGTATATTGGTAATGGTGCACACTTAAACTAATGTCACACTACTAGTATACTGGTAATGGTGCACACTTGAAATAATGCCACATTAGTATACTGGTAATGGTGCACACTTAAACTAATGCCACACTAGTGTACTGGTAATGGTGCACACTTACTGGTAAACAAATGTCACACTAGTATATTGGTAATGGTGCACACTTGAACTAATGTCACACTTGTATACTGGTAATGGTGCACACTTGAACTAATGCCATACTAGTATACTGGTAATGGTGAACACTTGAACTAATGCCACACTAGTGTACTGGTAATGGTGCACACTTATTGGTAAACTAATGTCACACTAGTATATTGGTAACAGTGCACACTTAAACTAATGTCACACTAGTATACTGGTAATGGTGCACACTTAAAATAATGCCACACTAGTATACTGGTAATGGTGCACACTTGAAATAATGCCACACTAGTATACTGGTAATGATGAACACTTGAACTAATGCCACACTAGTATACTGGTAATGGTGCACACTTAAACTAATGCCACACTAGTGTACTGGTAATGGTGAACACTTGAACTAATGCCACACTAGTATACTGGTAATGGTGCACACTTAAACTAATGCCACACTAGTGTACTGGTAATGGTGCACACTTATTGGTAAACTAATGTCACACTAGTATATTGGTAATGGTGCACACTTAAACCAATGCCACACTAGTATACTGGTAATGGTGCAACCTTAAACTAATGCCACACTAGTATACTGGTAATAGTGTGCACTTAATGCCACACTAGTATACTGGTAATGGTGAACACTTAAATAATGCCACACTAGTATACTGGTAATGGTGCAACCTTAAACTAATGCCACACTAGTATACTGGTAATGGTGTGCACTTAAACTAATGCCACACTAGTATACTGGTAATTTTGCACATGTAAAATAATGCCACACTAGTATACTGGTAATGGCGCAACCTTAAACTAATGCCACACTAGTATACTGGTAATGGTGTGCACTTAAACTAATGCCACACTAGTACACACTAGTATACTGGTAATGGTGCACACTTAATGTCACACTAGTATACTGGTAATGGTGCACACTTAAATTAATGCTACACTAGTATATTGCCAAATGCCAATGGTGCACACTTAAACTTAAAATGAAGTGGCTGGTTTTCTGATGCATCTTGTTCTTTGTTGTAATAAGTCGCCATAATAACAGTAAGAGTTGAGAATACAGGGTGATTTCAAATGCTCAGCATGCCACACGTGTGTGCAGGGTCATTTCTGAGGATGGGTCTCTGGTTCGTGATGCTGTGGGTGTTGAGTATGCAGTACGGTGAGGTGGAAGCTTTCTTTGACTGGCTGAAGAAGCCAGAACCAGCTCCAGCTCCTGCTCCTGCTCCAGAGCCGGTCTCCTCGATCCTGCTGCAGGGAGACACCCCGGCCTTCGAAATCAGTGTTGTTGATGAGAAGTTTTTGGCTGAAGCAAAGCAGATGGACCTCAGTCCTCTGGACAGCTGCCATTTCAGGGTAAGTCTGTGTGCACTAGTCTTACCATACAAAACATATTCAGCATGTCTTCACAGACTTCACTTAATAATTAGTGTGTGTGTGTCACAATATTCGTCAGATCAAAAATAGTAGTTCACTAAAAAATGTTCAAAGACTTTCATCTTCGGAGCTCAAATGAAGATATGTCTGAGATCCTCCATTGACGGCCACACAACTGCCACTTTGACGTTATAAAAAGTGATTTTGGAGATTGAACCTAACCCATATTAATTGAGTGGTTTAGTCCAAATTTTTCCGAAGAGACTCGCTTTATGCGAGGAAAAGATTTAATTTGTTTTACTCGCATAACATCAACACAGTTCATCAACTCACAGATCAGATGTGGCAAACAGAAGCTCAAGCATGTTCCCTTGAACCAATGAGGTTCGTTCTCGTGTGCCGCATCACGTTTGAGCTTTTGCAAGAACCAATGAGGTTCAAGCTTGTTCAAATCACGTTTCAGTGGTTTGAGTGTAGTAGTTGAACCTAGTTAGTGGTTTGAACTGACATAGTTTTTTCCGGTTTGTTCCGCATCATTGGCTCTAATTGGAAGTTCAACAAGTTGATTGGCTGATTCAGCTTAGTGAGAGTCCGTAAACGAGATTAATAGCAAAACCGAGAGCAAAGAAGTCAAAACGCCATACAGATAAAAGGCTGTTCTTATGTTATGTCATCTTACCTGAGTGTTCCTCGGCGAATATTTCAGTATTACATGAGCAGAGTGGAATAAAGTGTTTAGCAGGATTGATATTCAAAACGATAAGCAAGCACTGCTTTTGCCGGGTTTCGCATACATTAATTATTTTGTGGCGGCCCGCCACAATATCAACGCTGACCGCCACAAATTGATTTTCAGTATTTTTTATTTTATTGTAGAGCTGTGCGCTGCTTGCTCCTTCCCTCACTCCCACTCTCACAAACTGACAACGGAGACGCGAATAGGCCCTCCTCTTTGAGCACGATATGAATCAAAACACGATCATGCGTTGGAGGACGGAGTTTTGCCGGTGCTTATTCCTCCGGAATCAATCCGGAGTTTAATGGTCAGTATAATGAACACTATAACTCTAAAAAGTTAGTCTATGTTAAATGCTGTCGCGTCTCCACCACAGATTCACGCAATTTACTAAAACGTAATTTTTTTCCTCTCGCAATCAGTCATTCCAAAAATCATGGCAACGGAAGTTGGTAGGTTTAAATATATCACAGAGCCACCACACTAGACATTATTATATTATTACTGATAACGAGACGTAGACCTAAGCGTGTTATCCAAGCATTAATGGCAAGGAAAGACTCCTATACTGTGAGCGGCACATGTGAGGTGTTTTCTCACTTATTTCTGCTCCGAGGTCTTGATTATGGCATTTCTTTGCGGTTTAGAAGCCAGTATTCCAGTATTTGGTCTTAGGGGTGGGCGATATGGAAAAAAATATCATATCACAATTTTTTTTAGGATTTTTTATCACGATTCTTTTTCAAGTTGGTTTTAATATTTTGCAAGTGGTTGTTCATTACAGCCAAACTTATGTCCCCAGTTTTCCCGGCCGCGAATCGGTTCTTTGGCTGTCGAAACACAAAGAACTGGTTCGCGTGCAGGCACCGGCTCCGAACCGGCTCTCAAAATGCTTTGGTGGAAAAGGGGCTTATGGGGTTCAGATCAGGAGAGTTGGCAGGCCAATTGAGCACAGTAATACCATGGTGAGTAAACCATTTACCAGTGGTTTTGGCACTGTGAGCAGGTGCCAGGTTGTGCTGAAAAATGAAATCTTCATCTCCATAAAGCTTTTCAGCAGATGGAAGCATGAAGTGCTCCAAAATCTCCTGATGGCTAGCTGCATTGACCCTGCCCTTGATAAAACACAGTAGACCCCAGACCATCACTGACTGTGGGTACTTGACACTGGACTTCAGTAGGGTTGGGTACCGAAAATCGGTTCCAATAGGGAACCGGTTCTGACGTAAACGGTAGTAACCAGACCGAATAAGAATGAAAACTTCGGTGCCTGATTTCGATTCCTGAGTCTATGGCATGAGGCGCACACACGCAGTCTCTCGCTGTCTCCCTCTCCCTCTTCGACGTGAGCGCACTGAACGGTTTATTGAAGCACTGTCTGATCTGTCTCGCACGCGCGCTCTTGCTCGCTCGCTCTAGATTCCGGGAGATTTGAACTAATTTGCGATCATCCGGGAGGCGTTACCAGATATTTGGCAGCAAACGCAGCGCCTCGTTCTCTATTCAGAGAACACAGAGACGTTCTCTTTCATATGTTTACTCAAAGCTGCGTATAAGACGCAGTGGGAACGAAATATCAAACTGGCTAAGAGCTTAACTAGTAAATGACAAGATAACTTGCATGACTAGTTAAAGCAGACTAAACATGGGAACCTGTTGCCATGTCGATATTATATTACCCTGTTAGTAATCTCTATTAATCTCCAGTATAATTACATTGTTTGATATAATATTGTTTTATTTGATACTATGTAAATATGAACTTTTATTTTATATTGGTTTATTTATTATTACCATATGTTACTTGTATTTATAAGTTAATATTGTGTCCAGTTTGGCCCTGTAAATAAAGGGGTATAATTTTTTTTTTTTTTGCCAAAGTGTGTGCGGTTTCGTTTTCTTAAGTACCGTTTAGGCACCGGAACCATTTAAAAAAATACTGAGTAGGTACTGGTATCGGATAAAACCCAACCGATACCCAACCCTAGACTTCAGGCATTTTGGCATTTCCTTCTCCCCAGTCTTCCTCCAGACTCTGGCACCTTGATTTCTGAATGACATGCAACCACTGAGCAACAGTCCAGTGCTGATTCTCTGTAGCCCAGGTCAGGCGCTTCTGCCGCTGTTTCTGGTTCAAAAGTGGCTTGACCTGGGGAATGCGGCACCTGTAGCCCATTTCCTGCACATGACGCCAGTGCATGTTGGCTCTGGATGTTTTTACTCCAGACTCAGTCCACTACTTCCGCAGGTCCCCCAAGGTCTGGAATCGGTCCTTCTCCACAATCTTCCTCAGGGTCCGTCACCTCTTCTCATTTTGCAGCGTTTTTTTGCCACACTTTTTCCTTCCCACAGACTTCCCACTGAGGTGCCTTGATACAGCACTCTGGGAACAGCCTATTTGTTCAGAAATTTCTTTCTGTGTCTTACCCTCTTGCTTGAGGGTGTAAGAGGGTAAGACACAGAAGCCAGATTAAAGACATGCATTATACTTCTTTTGGCACGTGTCAGATTAACATATTAGACCATCATCTTGCAGTGATCAATGGTGATTTCAAACTAGCCTATTTTTTCAATCGTAAATGCGTGAATACACCAACACTCTTCATCAAGCCACTTCATGCAGACCATAAGCTCATATCCTGCTCATAGACATACTTTATTCTGCTTTTTAACAGGTTGTTGCTCAGCTCAAAGCGACTTGCAGCGGCCTATCAGAAGAGCAGTTGGCCAAACTGGGCGTGGCTTTGTTCAACTGCCAATCAGAGGTGGAGGGGCGCAGGACTTACCCTTGCACTGAACAAATGGTATGGTCAATGTTCCTGAACCTGCTGGACTGTGTTTCAGTTAAAGGAGAACTCCGGTCAATTTTAACATTGAGCTAATTTTTTTGTACATTTGGAGTGCTGTCAGTACAGACAAAAACGACAAAAATTGGTGTTGCCTACACAGTGTTATCCTCTTTTTAAAATTCGCACCCTGTTGACTTCAATGGGGCAAGTTCTAAACCTGCTTTTAGCCTCTTAATATCCTTGATTTGTCATTACAAGTGCACAGCCATGTGAGTGGTGTTATTAAGAGTGACCACGGTCAATCGGACTGCAGTAGATGTGAAAGATATTAATAAAAATGATGTTAATTCAGTCGATTGTCGGGTTTGCGCGTGATTGCTTAAATGCCAATGATCGTGCGCACGAACCCGGAATCGACTACTGTGAACTTCGACCGAAAACAGGAAGCAAATAAAGGTATGTGCGCTGGCTGATTCAACATCATTTTATTAATATCTTTCACATCTACTGCAGTCGGATTGACCGTGGTCACTCTTAATAACACCACTCACATGGCTTGCGCACTCGTAACGACAAATCAAAGATATTAAGAGGCTAAAAGCAGGTTTAGAACTTGCCCCATTGAAGTCAACAGGGTGCGAATTTTAAAAAAAGGATAACACTGTGTAGGCAACGCCAATGTTTGTCGTTTTTGTCTGTACTGACAGCACTCCAAATGTACAAAAAAATTAGCTCAATGTTAAAATTGACCGGAGTTTTCCTTTAAAGGAGTGCAAAATGAACCTTTGGTCTAACACATCGGTACCTAGTCGACCGTTCTCTTAGATTTGTGCTCATGATAATCCAATGTAAAGAGTTTTATCTCTAAAAACTGTTTAGCATACAACACTATATGGGGGCATATAATAAGTAAAAAGAAATTGCTATTTTATACCACTAACAAGGCTCAAAATAGCCTCACACTAACACAATAACATAAAGAGGGTCCATACATGCAAAAACTGTAAACAGGCTGTACATTTACAAAGTTCTCAATTCGTTTTGTATGTATGGACCGTCATTATGTTACTGTGTTAGTGTGGGGCTATTTTGAGCCTTGTTAGTGGTATAAACTAGAGATTTTATTTTTACTTCATGTACTAGCATTCATATACTAGCATTATAAACAGTTTTTATAGATAAAACTCTTTACATTCGATTATCATGAAAACATTTCTCAGAGAACGATCGACTAGGTTCCAATGTGTTATAAGACCAAAGGTACATTTTGCGGAGTTCTCCTTTAAATGCTTATCATTCTGCCAGTCAAAACAAGCATTTCTAGCCTTGTAGCTGTGTGGTTAAATGAGTAATGGATCTCTCTCCATCTCTCTCTGCAGACTTTAAAGGAGTGCACAGCGGACATGGACTCGGACACATGGAACGCCTATCACATAGTCAGTAACCGAGCACGAGCCGTGTGTTATGCCACACGCCAGCAACACTTTCGCAAGCGAGCGGAGCTAACCGTCAACGCCCTGATTTCCACCGCAACTAGTCAACTGCATGCTATGAAAGATCTAAAGGTGTGTTGTGAATAACTTGTATAATTTATTTTATTCTGAAGGCCAATTTACACTCCACTGACCAACACAGATAATCGACACATTACAATACGTCATTTCTCAGATGTTCCACAACCTGACAAACATCTGTTTCTGTTAATCGGCGTTTGTTTTCGCCGACTGACGTGTTACACACTGATCCCACAACCGGATGAAGTCGCGGTTGTTGCCTGTCGGTTCAGTGTGAACATGTCCAAAGAAATGTTGTGCTCCTCCGAAGAAAGGTTGTTCAGTTGGAGAATGTTAACTGAATGTCCAGTAATGATTTGGCCGTTGTTTTTATAGGTTACTGCTGTTGGTAAGGCAGCTTTTTTTGTTAAATGTTGGCAGTATTTAGTGATGATTGTTATTATTGCTGTTACCTTCTATACAATAGTATTAAACATATTTGAAAAATATGCCTTAACATTTGGCATGTCTGTAGATCGAAACTGAAAGGGTTCGTTCACCCTAAAACCACTCTCGCTCAAGTCGTTCCAAACCCAAAGGACTCTTTAAAACACAGTGGTCCGGTTCCACAGACAGGATTTAGATTAAGCCAGGATTAGGCCTTAGTACAGTTAGGACATTTAAGTAGCTTTTTGTTAATGTGCCTTAGAAACAAAAAAAAAAAAAAAAAAAAACATTACTCATGTGCATCATGAGAAAATATTTTAAAGTGCCCCTGTAATGCAATTTTATAGCTTTCTCTTTTTTCTTTCTTTCTTTTTTTTTTTTTTTAACTAGTTTAAATGCATCAAAGGTGCATTGCAAATCACCACATTTTTCAAAGATTCTCAATCAATTCTAAATCCCTCTTTTCCTGTGAGCTTCTCTGCTCTGATTGGTCAAATGACCCAGTCTGTTGTGATTGGTCTACTGCTTACAACTATGGCGTCAGTTTTACTGTATCAATCAACACAGACTGCTAATTTACACACTGCAACAAAGGTAATAACTGAAAAAGCATAGTTGGGGCACTTAAAGCAACTGGCACTGATGTATCTTAAAGTTAAAACTGCTCAAACATGCTTTATAGGCTTATATAAAGCCTTTTTTTCTAAACAATTAGGCTTAGGTAGTATTCATGTTTTTATCACGCAATCATGTTTTTGATGCGGTGGTGAGCTTGTAACTTGTAACTTAACGCTTTAGCCTAAGGGTAGCAGCGGCGCTGCCGAAAATAAAGAGCTGTCACAAAGACCAAATATAGCAAGGAGACATATTAATTGTTTATTAATAAAGATGAATTTGACGATGCTGCGCGATCTTCGCATAGTGCATGCGCCAGAGAGACATCCACAGTTCATTGCATAAGCAATACGTTTTCTTTCGTTTTGAATTGTTCTATTTACAAGTAGACATTTCAACATGGATATATGTTTCAGGCTGTGGGGTAGACTAGACTATACGCTATACGCTGAGTTGTGGTAGCTAAATTTATGAGACGAGCTCCAGCACATCGGTGCCTCTGTGCCTTGATTATCATTAGCCTAATTGTCTGCTTTTCCTTCTTATTTATTAAATCCAGACAATTGGTTGATGAAACATTAATTAAAATCAAGAAAAAAATTATAAAAAAACGAAATTCACGGATCAGACAAAACCCAACAAACGTGTTTGTGCAGTATGAATTGGCCTCACAGATAAGATGGATGAAATCGAGTCACTTTTTCCTGCTTTAATCCCATCTGATTCTTATTGGTTATTGGGTTACCTTTGGATAATTATGGATGATTATTGGATGAGTGTTTAATGGTTCTGTGCTGGTGTCGATCTGCAGGAGGGTCAGAACGAGCTGAGGGAAATGACCGCGGCGTCTCTGGACAGGCTTCTGGAGGGTCACAGTGCCCTACAGCTCCAGCAAGGGGCCCTGAAGCAAGGCCAGGAGCAGCTGGACTCCTCCATCAGTGAGAACCTGCAGAGTCTGGCCCAGGAGAAGGCTCTCATCAGCACCGGGCAGCAGCTGGTGGCTCAGTTAATCCAGGGCATCACACAGAGGATGGGTCAGTCACAGACACACACACGACCTGTGAATTCTCACCGCATCCGTGTTTAAATTGTATTCATAATGGCTTGGTTAATGCTCTCTGCAGTCATGTGGTATAGTTGAGGGTTCTAGAGCTTCATCATGTCTGTCCCGTTTGCAGAGAACGTCAGTGGGCAGCTGAAGGATCAGACGGCAGAAGTGCAGGAAGGGCACCAGGCGATTCTTGAGGACCTGGCTGTGGTCCGAGGAAGTGCTCAGGACATCTACCATAAAATGGGTGATTACGCGCTACACTTCTTGGCCGAAGTTTGGAATAATTACCTGTTTTAAGCGTTTACAACCTTTCTAAGTGTCTTCTGCTCTCTAATGGTGCGTTCTCACCGGACGCGAATAGCGCGTCAGGCGCGATTGATTTCAATGTCAAGTCAATGAAAAGATGCGTTACGTGCGCACAAAATTCCTGCGGCGTGAATGAGGCCTAGAGCGTGGCGCAGTAGATGCGAATACACCTCATTTGCGCGAATGGCGTGAATTGAGCGTCTGCCGCATTAAGCGCAAATGATTTAGTTACGCCGCCTTCACACTGGGAGTTGAAATCAGCTCCGTAATACGCAATACGTTCCCAACGGACGTCGTACTACACAGTGAAAAGCGTCGGACGCGGGTAGAACAAAAATGGCGGAGAGATTAAAGTTTGATTCTGTCAGTTCTGTATGATCTCTCTGATTAGGGTTATGCTGCGTGAGGAAAGTTGCTCAGGACGTTGACATGTCAGGTCGGCTAAAAAATGTGATATAGTGGTCAATAGTTCAATATCTACCTTCAATTTAATTGTATTAACTGCCCTTATAAACGTTAGAAAGTCATGAAAATAAAAAATGACATCACAACTTATCGTTATAAAATCAAAATTTATTTTATTAAAAGTTAATAATTCAGGTTTGTTTATCAGTACCATAGCAACGCTCAACTTCCGCTGGAATTGTCGGATAGGAACCGTCCGTAGCTTTTCGCAAGAGTTCGAATTTTTGAACCCATCCGGATGACCAACGGACACGATTTTCTTCTTTTCACTCGGTCGGACCCGTTTCGGACCCATTCGCATGCGGTCTGCGAATCTCCATAGGAAATGAATGACTTCCGGTCGTTTCGCAGCCACATCGGAGCTGATTTCAACTGCCAGTGTGAAGGCGTGAAGGCGTAGTGCTATTTGTGCATTCACACGTTTGATGCGAATTCGCCCTCTAATGTAAATACAACCAACATACATTTGCATAAGTTCGTGTCTGGACGTGAGGGAGAAAAAAAATCGCACGACAGGTTATAACTTTGAGGCTGGCTCTATTTATCATCAAAACAAAAATAAATGACAGCTAGATTAGGTGGATGAGGGCGAGGGTGATCTTCGTTCCGATGCGGGACAACAGGTCATCAAACTGGACAGGCGGAAGTACCGCTGACAGTGGCCGTCATCCAGCGCAGCTCCTGGAGCCAGCAAATGTTGAAACTCGCCAAATGGTTCACCTCCGAAGGGTCTGGTGGACACAAATACGGCGACGATGATCCCCACGCCGCTGTTCAAGCTCTCCAAAGCAAATACAGAGTCGTGACTCTCTCGATGAATGCTCGATCAACATAAAAAAAGATGGCTGTCGACGGGTTTCGATTGTGACGCATGTAAATTTCACTTCAAACTTTCGTTTTTACACACGTCAATTTCCCTCTTGACGCGCGAATGGATTCAAAGTGTTCAAGCATTTTACTAGACGCGGTAGGTGCGAATTTGCCGCGCTATTCGCGTCCGGTGTGAACGCACAGTAAGGCTGCATTTATTTGATCATAAATACTGTAAAAACTGCAATAGTGAAATATTAAATTAGAAAACACCTTTTAAAAGTATTTTTTTTCCTGTGATCAAAGCTGAATGTTCAGCATCATTACTCAAGTCTTCAGAGTCACATGACCCTTCGGAAATCACTCTAATATGATGATTTGATGCTCAGTTATTATTGGTGCTCAATTATTAACAATGGATCTTATTAACAATGTTGGAAACGGTTTTGCTGCTTAATAGTTTTGTGAAAACTGATGTTAGTGGTCTAAATGTCTTTCCTGTCACTTTTGATAAATTGAATGCTTGGCTGATAAAAAAAAAAGACTTTTATCATGGTTTCCACAACTCATCATATTAGAGTGATTTCTGAAGGATCATGTGACACTGGAGTAATTGGGACCCTATAAAATCCGTTTTATTTTTTCCCAAATTCCGTTTTTTTTTTTTTCCGTTTTAATTTTTGCAAATTCCATTTTTTCTGTTTTAATTCAGGTTCAGGAGTTCAGGTTTTTTTTTTTACCCTTTACTGTTATTTTAGTTGTAAAAAGAGCTTTTAATGTTAATGATTAAAATGTACACAAATAAAATGGGCATTTACTGTTAAAACGACAAATACTGCATGATGCAACATAACACTGCACTCTAAGTACTTCAAGTAGGCTAACAACAAAATATGGTTATGAGCTTTAAACTGTCCTGTAAAAATAAATTATATTAGTTTATATAAGTTAAAATAAAAGTCACACTCTAGCTGCGTTGTAATGTGCATACTATCCATGCTAAATAGTATGTGACATTACTGTCAATACTATTTCGGGCATAGTATGCACATTGGGACGCAGCTTCTGTCTCACGCGCGCACTGTCGAGCGCTCTCTCGGACACACTCGGTCTCTCTCGTGTGCTCTTTCGGACACACTCGGTCTCTCTCGCGCGTACTGTCGAGCATGCTGTCTCGTCTCTCGTGCGCGCTCTCGACTCGGGCACACACTCGGTCCGGCACCTCATAGACAGACGTGGTGCATGGAGGGGACTTTGTGTGTGTGTGCGCGCGCGCGCGACAAGTTTCTTAACTTTTTCGCCGACGAAAGCAGAGCCGTGGAGAGCCGCTTCGCCATGCTTTCAGTGGAAACGCGGCTATTGTTTTGATGCCGTCATGAGCTGAAATGACGGGAGGGGTTGTGTCGCCCAGATTTGCTTCCCCGTCTCTCTGCATTTTCCCCAGACATACGTCCTTCTCCCACACAAAAACCGAATTTCATTCCAAATATGTAAAATTCCGCGTTAACACTAGATTCCGCGTTAATTGGCCAATTCCGCGATTCCGTCCGCGGTTCCGTGATCGCGGAAATTATAGGGCCCTAAGTAATGATGCTGAACATACAGCTTTGATCACAGGAATAAATTACATCTGAAAAGAGCTTTACTTAGAAAACAAATATTTTAAATGGCAGTAAAATTTTACAATATTACTGCAGTAGTAAACATTTGAAGTGGATCGAAAAAGTTAATCAAAGTTGACCTAAGACAAGTACGGGTATTGGTCAAAATTCATGTACAACTTTGAGAGGTTTTGATCCACAATGTTGACATGATCTGTATATACTGTATTTTATTCAAATAAGTGCAGCTTTGGTGAGCAGAAGAGACTTCAAAAAACATAAAATCTGGTAACACTATTTTACGGTGTCCTCGTTCCATGTGCTTACTTTAATTGATTACGCATAGTTTACTGTTATTAATAAAGTTACAATATGCAGGATTTTTGCAGTAAAATATCCAAAAAACCTCTAGGGCAATGTTATATTTTGTTTAGTTGATTACTTGCAATATCCCAAATGTTTCCAACTATTTGTAAATCGTGAGAAAATTGTGATTTTTTAACCAAGGAAACGGGGCGTGTGAGCAGGGGTGAGGAGTCGCCAGTCAATGACGTCATATCCGCGTTACCCCCGGTTTACACCAGATTTGAGCTCGTACTGCAATAGTAACCATGGTGACGGACGTAGACAACTGGGTCGGTTATGCCCGTTATGCGTGCTCAACAGCGTGAGCGTCCCTAGCAGGGTTTTGTTCAAACAATATGGACCATGGCAAGCAGACTTTGAGACAAAAAGAGGACTAAAACGAAGACCAGCATCTTTCCAGATGCCGAGAGCTCCACGTCCGCGACTAACTTCGACTTGACAGAGACGCGAGTGTTGCATGTTACTTGAGCAAACAGGTGAGCAAATCAATGTATATAAAACTAATCAATGTTATATAGTTCAACATGATGAAAACTTAGAATATGATCTGTATATTATTCTCTAATGTTAATCTAGCTTGGTCTCATACAGCCAAGAAACAACCTAACGAACAGCATTCAACACACACAAATGCCGTTTAGTGTGATAGTGAAACTGTTAGAGCAAGTGAAGCAGCGCTGCGTTACCTCAAGTTTAATTCCTCTAATAAACTGACCTGTGTGAGTAATTCAGCGTGTAGTTTGGTAGAATTAAATGTCCTTATTCCTTTATATCTGTGGGACTCGCATTGCATGTGGCACTGGTATATGTCTAGCAATCATGCCCTGCTTCATGCTACAATCGTGTTAAAATCATGAGTGTATTCACTCATCCATAAAACATCCATCAGCTTAACGACAAGATCCATAATTCCGCTTAATGTGGAATATACGTCATTAACCCTCTAAGACCGATGGGAGCGCCGGCACTCCGGGTTTGCGTGTGTCTGTTTAAGAGCCTATAGACCTTATGTAGCCCCGCCCCTTTTCAGCACTGCACTCGTTGTCTTTTGACTTCCAGTCTGCATTTTCACAGCGAGAATGAATGTATGAATGAACTGCTCGTAACAAATTTCCCGGTCGACATTTTTTAAGACATATGCTTTACAATGCTTATGATAAACATTGCAATGCTCATGATAACTTTTGTTAACTCTATAATAAGTCAATCCACTTCACCTGCTTATTACTCCTTGACAGCGATGCCATAGAAATATACAGAGTGAAGTTCAAAGACAATATTCTAAAGATGACAGCGCCCACGTTTCTCTGGTGCATAAGGTCTATAGAAACTGAAACCAAATGGCTAGCTCAGCCATTCTTTTTGCATACAAAACCAGAGATGTAACATGTTCAGATCAAGCCTCCAACATGCTCATGTTGCAAGTCTGTACAAATTTCGTAATATGCGTTTACAAAAAAACCCCACAAAAATGCTTTGCACGTCTTTGCACACGTTCTGTAGATCTGCGATTGATGGTTACGTCGATGGCTTATTGACGGATCACGTTCTGTGCACTATGACCCCAGTGTGTGTCGCATGTTGTGATGTCAAAAGCTGTCATTGACTATGCGTTTGACTCCCATCTGCTATGTTCCTTCTTATCGTTATTGTCTTTTTACCATTGCTTCATTCTATCATTTTTTCTCTCGTTTATACACTCACAAATACAAGCACATTCACAGACACACACACACGCGTACGCGCCGTGTACTTTCGTTATGTCTAAATGAAAGTACACGGACGCGGAGGTTTTGGAAATACTAATTGCGTCCGGTGACACTGAACTCTCCGTCTGCTCATCGGCTTTATTTATTTATTTTATATTTATTTTATTATTAATAGTTCTGACAGGGTCTATTTATTTTATGTTTTAACCAATTCAATGTTCAATCAATATTCAAAAGCAAAATGTTATCTGTTTGACCACAAATGTAATTGAATACTTTACATGCCATTTTTTTTTTTAAATGAGTGTATCTTAAACTAATTTATGTGAACAGTTCAAATCAATTCTGTATAGTTTTAGATTGTTTTATGCACGTTTTTCACATTGACAAGTTTGAGATTTACATTTATCCATTTTTTTGCATTGAATAAAATATGTAGAATTGTTTTTTTTTTTTTAATTGGTTTTCTTTTTCTTTATTGCACTTTTGAGATATTTATCGAGTTACTGTTGGTCTATTACAAACATAGCCTTCAAATTGGGAGAGTAAGGATTATTTTGATATATGGCATATAAAAATGCTCAAAAGAATGGCATCACAGCATGTAAAAATAGAAAGATGTACTCTGGTGGAATTGTTCAATGGCAGGTCATAAAGGGTTAATATACGCCTTTGTTATTGTAAGAGATTAGCAACCCCTGGTTGCGAAACAATCTTGCATATTGTACCTTTTAAATAATTGCAACTTACCAACTAAGTACACATGTTAATTAATTGCTTAGTATTTAAATATATAATTATACTGTAACTGACACCCTAAAAAATAAAGAGTTACCTTAAATCCAAATTATTCCAAACTTTTGACCGGTACTGTATATATCCAGAAATTTTCCTTCAAAACATCCTAGATTTCCCAGAATGCACTGTATTATCAAGAATCCGGACCGCGTTGGCCCTGTCCTGGCAGCGAAGCTGAACTGCTGGTGTTTGTGTTGATCCCATGATGCAGAGCTCAACCTGAAGGGCTTCCTCCAGCAGCAGAACGACACGGCTCGCTTCTACTCCGAGCTCACCAGCAAACTGGAGCGCATGAACGGCACTCTGGGATACATGCTCCGGTATCTGGACAACATGCAGAGCCGGCTGGAGGACAGACTGCATATGATCCAAGGCTATCTGGGCTGGGCAGGTACTACTTGTTCATTCACCTGTGCACAACTCGACAATACTAATATTGTAAGATGTTGGTGAGTGTTTCATTCTGCTCCTAGGCCTGAGCCTGCGCTCTCTGTGGACGTGTGTGATGCACACTGGGTTCTTCCTGCTGTGTGCGGTTCTGCTGTCGTTCCTGCAGTGCGCAACCTTCTCCCGCGTCTCTCTGCTGCTCACTGTCCCCATCAATGCCATCGCGGAGATCAACCAGCAGTCTGCGCTCGACCTGCTCTCGCTCTCTCTGCTGCTCTTCACACTGTCACTAGGTACAACATCTGTGCTGAGAACAGTGTCGTTTCCGCCCCGCTGCAATCACCTGCATTGAGCTATGGTCACTATGATATAGTGGTTTTCAATTTGTGTGACAGTAAAATATTTATTTTAGGGAAGGGAGTGGCATAGTTTGAGTTTGTATTTGAGATCTGATCATTGGGCTATAGTTTTATTATGCAGACCTGTTATTATGTGCCTAACGTTCGACTGCTGTAGGTCTTCATCTGTCTTACAGTCGTCATCCTGGGGTTGGGGGTTTGGATGACACTTGCAAAGGTCTCTCGCTCGCTTTCCCTCTTTGCCATGTGTCTGTGCGTGCTACGCGGTTTGGAACACAATCTCTGTCTCACCGCGTGCACACTCGCTCTAGATTCTGGGAGAATTTAACTAATTTGCCACATAACTACTCAATCACGAGTGGCTCAACATAGATATATAGGTAGATATTTAGAAAAACTCCTCTTCCTGGCATTTGACTGACCAGGTTGACACTTCAGCGTGAGAAATCGGAGGTGTGGCGTGTGAAACCAATCAAATGCGGGTGTCAGTTGGCACTGGCAGCTATGTCAAGTTGTTTGGCTTTTTAAAAACACCAGTGTGAAGTCTACTTTAAAGTCCAGCTACTATGGAGCTCTTAAGGCCATTGCACACGGAGTACGAAATTTTCGTATGCGTATTTTCGTGTTCGTCAGCCTAAAAATTCGTCACGCATAGAAACCTTGCACACCGAGTCCGTTGCGTATTTATTAAACCTTTGCGGGAAAAAAACGCAAAAATACCAAATGGATTCGTCAAGCAGTGAGGATGATTTTTGCCCTCTCTCTTATTGAAAAGAGAAGAAAGAGAAAATATTACGTCCATCCAATCCTGAAATTGCGCCGAGAGAACCACCTTATCAAGGAGTTGCGAATTTATCCCGAGCGATTCAAAATTTACCTCAGAATGTCAGCGGGACATTTTGATGCTTTGCTTGCGATTCTGGAGCCACATATTAAAAACAAGACCACCAATTTCCGTGAAACAATCAATTCTGAACGGAGACTGGCAGTGTGTCTGGTATGGACCAGGTATGGACACACACACACCCGCGCGTGGCCCGGTGGAAGTGCTGGGCAGACAGAACAGCTGTTATTGTGTATATTGTGCCCAAATAATACATTAGTTATCGAATAGGCTGCTCAATCACACCTTATTCGATCCTAAATTTCAATCTGATTGAAAGGGGAGGTTTATTAATTTCATAATCCAATATAGAGAAGAGAACAAACACTTGATCGAATTGAAAACCGAAACTGAAAGCACGGCGCATATGTGCAATGATTTGAGGACGAGCTCCCCCTGCCCTGAATTGTCAAAAGACCTCTCAAAATGCTGGCTCTGGATGCGAAAAACGCAGAAAATCGAACCCGATCCGATTAATTTTATGACTGACGAAAGTTTCGGAGGCGGTGTGCAAGCGTGACTGACATAACGTGAGGTCTTTTTTTTTTTTTTAACGTGCGAAAATTTCGGATGCGAATTTCGGACTCCGTGTGCAATGGCCTTTAGTCTTGAACTGTGCGTCACACTGAGACATCTAACTTTAAACCATACAGTTTTCTCCTGGGGTGAAATACCCCGCACCGCCACTAGAGGGCCTAAATTTCATCCCTCAGCCTCACAAAACATTATGTGAAAGAAACACTGATTACATTCTCTCTTAAAGGTATTGTCGGTAGGAATTTTATAAAAAAAACTTTTTTCCAAATTAGTTTAAACTTTCTGTGTATATCAATGCATAATTAAAATGTAAGTACTCTGAAAAAGAAAGTATAAAAACCGAGTGTCTGTAGATCTCTCACGACTGTTTTAAAGTCCCTGTGAAATCAAAATTGAACCTATTTACTTTGTTAGCGCATATTACTAGTCTTGTGGTGAACAATTAATCCGTGCAAGTAAATATATATTAAAAAAATGTTTTACCTTGGTAATCTTTAATCAAAATCTGAAAAGTTACTTCTGGTCTGGAATGGTTTCTTTTTCTGATGACGTAGGTTTCACAACTTGGGTGGGGAAACGCTTAACCACTCCCCTCAAACCGTTAGGTTGCTATGAGCGAGAGATGGAGAGGAGGAGCGCTAGAGTAAAACCCTGCCCTCTGTTCAATATTCCGTTTCACTTGGAAATACGTCACAGCACTGGAGAAAAATCGTTTGCAACTTCCGGTTCACGGGGACTTTAAAGACAGCTCAGTATTTCCATTCACTTCACCCCCTCTCTTCTGGGCTCCTTCCAAAGCCACGCCCCCAAACACATGAACGCGCGACTCCAACCGCTGAGCTGAAGACGCATTTACCTGAGACGAGCGGAGAGGAAGAGCGCAGTGCAGTAATGACATCATGTCAGAATTACATATAAAAAAAAATCTAACTTTATCATTATGAAGATAAACAAATAAGATGTATTTTAGTATTCCCTATCAAGCTAGCATATTGATATTGGTAAAGTTTAAATATATATTTATTGATTTGCTAACGAGCTAGTTATCTATTAGGCAATGCTAAAAACAGGTTGCATGATGCGCGTTTTTCCATTGCCATCATTTACACTGTGATGAAGATGAATTTCGTGTAAGATTCATAACGTGTATGGAGTTCTGTATGTAAGAGTTTCCATGATAAAAGCATTGTTGACTCTGATGAGGACTACACTCCAGAGACAATTACCGCATCGTCAGCTCGAGGACAGATCCGGGGTTGAGGCCGTGCAACTGGGGTCCGAGGACGGGGTGGTCTAAGTGCAGGGCAAGGAGCACTTCTTGGACAAGAGGACCTGCATCGAGTTTTGCATCTTCAGGCTCAAACAAGGGCATGTGAACTGGTATATATGATCTGGAAACGCTTCAAGTGGGCAGGTCCTGTGTGGCAAAAGGGTGGTTGCCATGGTTTCGAGAGAGTGACAGTCGCCTAAGCCAATCCTTTGTTTCGTCCCGGTTGGAAATAATGAGCTGCACGTGTTTAGAGCAGATTAAACGGTCTAGAGTTTTTTTTAATTTATTTTTTTATACTCTTTTTATCAGAGTACTTGCACATTAATTATGCATTGATATATATATAGTAAGTTTAAACAAATTTGGAAAGTTTTTTTTTTATTTTTTTTTTTATAAAATGCCTACCTGCAATACCTTTAATCTAATGCTGAAAACAGCTCCATTTCTCATCTCCTGTGTTCTTGACATTGTCGTTCTTGTGATCCAGGTCGCTGGTTTGTGCTTCAGGTGCTCTGGGCGTTGTCTAAAATGAAGGGCCAGACCTGTGGCCCCCCTCCTCCACTTCCTCTGGGCCCCAGTGAAGAGAAGACCCCAGAGAGAGAGTGCTGCCCGCCGTCCACGCCGGTCCTGTGAGTCGAAGATTGCACAAACCTAATGTTGACTAATGCAATGACCATCTCTCGTCCATCCAAGCCACCTAACATGCTGTTGTGTTTTATTTATTTATTGTTGTTATTTTATATTACAGCTAATTTTGTGTTCTCTTCTCATTGTAGAAATGACCCAGACTGTGATTTGGAGGTGGAGAGCTTCATGATGGGTATTGTCCTCTTGTCTCTCCTGGTCCATGTATTCCCATATTTTTTTTTCTGTACCTTAAAATAGTTTGCCCACGTGTCACCACCATACACATCAGCATAAATGCTCCTGACAAATTATTTGTTATTAAAGCATTCACACAAACCATTGTTATAACAAAAAAAAAGCAGGCTAACTTACAGTCATGATGGTTTGGCATGACTGCGCACAGTGCGCTCTCATAATAATTCCTAAAAAGCTGACATCAGTTCATTGCGATCTCACACATCTCTGTTATTATCGATGAATCTTTCATAATATCCACACTTTTTGTTATGTTTATGACGTCATCTCCCAGTTACTGTAAAAAACATGCTAACTGTGAAGAAACCCCATTAAATGTTATTTTAATACTTTTTTAAACAGGCATTTTTAAATATATACATATTGAGCACTTTAATTTGCTCATTAATTGGTTGTGGTGGTTAACCAGCAATTTAGGCTTTAAATAATGATTATGGCATATAGAGAATTGTAGCATTGGTGGATGTAATGAATTCATTTGAATAATCACCTTAAAAGCCCTCAGAACACACTAGTAACACAATCCTAGTAGGGTAGTGGGTTTTCACACAGACGAGCACTAGTTATTTTGTTCCGAGAGTTAAGTCTTGCTCTTGCTGTAGGTGATCCATGCATCCTGGCCATGTCTTCATCTCGGCCTCATGGTCCTCCAGAGTTCAGTCCGCTCACTTCAGGCACACACACCCACTCAACCCCCAGACTCAAGAATCGACACCGCATCGCAGGGGTAAGTCATGGTGGTAATAATAATAGATTTTTAATAATAGACTTTATTTCAATAAATAAAATTAAAGTCTATCAAGAGCCGGGGATTTTTATTTTATTTTATCTGCATCCTGCACTTCATTTGAGTTCTCCTGGTCTGGATTTGTTATTGGGTTCTTGTATTGGGCGGTCCACCTCTTACGGTTTTATGGCATTTGTGTCTCTGATTAATTATTTTGTGAATTACTTTGCAAACCTGTGTTTTTAAAGGTGCTATAAAGTTTTTATTATTATTGTTATTTACAGTTCATATTATGCTCTGTTCATTACTGTTCTGTCTAACTAAACAAGACATTTGCATTTAAATTTGGGTTATGCAGTGTTTTTAAATTATATTTTACACTGGGGTGCCTTGAGATTTTATGGACTTTTGAAAGGTGCCCTGACTGAAAAAAGTTTGAGAAAGGCTGGCTTACAGTATATTGAGACCATTTTAGATTATTTTTTTAAATGCACAGTTGCATAAATCTCACTTCCACAGTGTTGGTGTTTTTGCTATAATTTGATGGACTGCAAACTGCATGGTTCTGTTGAGACTGGTTGTTGAAGTCATGATGTGATCAGCAGGCAGTGCTGGAGAACGTTCCTCTGAGGAACCTAGGAGAAGTTTTGGAGACCGTGAGTCACTCGCGAAGCTCAAGCCCCAACTATTCACTCTCCAGCAACAGGTACGGCTTTATTGAAGACATGTACTTAAAATTGATTTGTCTGCTGCTAAATAGAGCAAATGTGAAAGGGTTTTATTGGAATCCAATGTTTTGATTTCTAAATCTTTGGCTCACTATGCATGGGCAGTTTAATATATTTTTTTTCTTTTTTGTCAAGTTCTTTTTCAGGTCGCTCCCTGTGCAGTGGTGTCACTAGAGTGGGCAAGCCATGTAAAAAGAGGGCTGTGTCGGGTCAGGAGTACTGTAGGATCCACGAAGGCGGCCACACTTCCTACAGCCGACTCTGAAATGGTCTTTATAATGGACTTCTCTTTACAGAAGCATCTGCAGAATGTACATTGCACTTTTCTCATTACTACATATATTTAATTATGGTAGTGTTTTTGCTTTTTAGTCATGGTGGATTTTATTATGTTTGTTGTAATAACACTTTTAGATTATTTAGATTTATTATTTATAATAAAGTATAAAAAAATGTCTTTACAATGCATGTTTTTTATTCAAATTGACTAGATTTCAGCGTGCTAGTTGCATATGTATTTTCTTGCAAGCCTTTATTAAAGCATTTTTTTAATGATACACTCGTGTCACGATTCAAAAGGCCTATGTCACACTTCCTGCTTCCGGAACACGGAGTAGGAATTCAGAACTTCCGGTCATTTTTTTTTTTTTTTTTAAGGATTTATAAAGATACATTTAATTGCTCACTAATGCCCGACTTCAACTACCCCAAATGCTCTTTTAAGATCCACCCATCTTCTTGGATAAACAGCTTCTGTGTATTATCTACAGTTCTAATCTTGAGTTTAAATGAATCTGCTAATATCAACGCTGAAAGCAATCTTTTCCACACAAACAAAAGCAACCTAAACTCGGCTGCGTAAAGATGAATTAGCTTAGTCGTTTCTTTGAGAGCAATAGGCAGTTTATAATTCGAGCTGTCACGCCATGCCTATTCAAATATCATGGTTTATGAACCTAATCACTTTATGCTGGGATGTGTAGCTGATGGAAAGGCGATATGTAAATGTCATGACATTGTTTAAATATTTTAAAGGAGGAATCGCCTTTAGCTTTACCCTAGAGTTGGTTGACTCTCTGCCTGAGATATGAAGCACAGAGAGATGAAGAGGAATATAGATTGTAAGCATATTATCTGATCCACACTCCGGAGAAGAAGATGGCGGTAATGCACCACCATAAAACAAGAAAGAAGAGGTTTCAAGCCAGCATTTCTCACTCCACCTAAGCTCCGCCCACATAAAAACGTCACCGTGTTTACCAACTGTAAAGGGGTCTATGGGCTATATGCACGCATAAGTTCCGCATTTGACGCAAGGATGCTCGTCCATTTCCGGTTGTGGAGATTTAAGCGGAGGAGAACAGAGGAAAACGGGATTATGTCAGAATCTTCAAAATTTACTGTCCTCCCGTCTTTGAAACGAAACGTACATACGAAGATGTAATTTGATATATAGTTATGTTTATTTAGTATAATTTTAAAAAGAAGCATAAACACAATGAGGGGTGTCTGTTTTATCTGTTTTTGTGACTAACGTTTCTTTATTATAACCATGGAGTATAAAATTCAATATAAATTCTCGGTATTGCATTGGACTCTACAATCGGCGGAAGTTATCGAGCATCCTTAATCCTTCACCGGAAATACCGCCGTGCATAGAGCCCATTGAGCAAGAGTCGATTCTTAATGACGCAATCGTAAGCCTATTTTTTTTACAAAAACTGCTTCTACGGGGCCATAACGTAAGATACAAGGTAATGGAGCCTTTTATACGTTGTCCATTATTTATTTCTAAAGAAACACGACAAATAGAGTCTTTGGACGCCTCAGATGTAAAGTTATTTGCTGTCAAAGTGACGCCAAAATGAATGGGAGTCAATGGAATGCTAACAGCAGGTGAAGTTCTGTTACAATGGTGGCTCCCGCGAGGCCTCAACCTCCGGCTGATGGATTACCTCCTTGCTTTTCTCACATCTTTCTCCACTGCCATTATTGAACCCCATTTCTTTTCACAAGAACAAAAGTATAAAATTATAATATTTTCTTCTTAGGCTCCACTTTTGATTATTCTTGTGTAAGACTGCCCCGATGTACCTTATGTTATGTTGCACATCATGGACACAGAACAAGAACAGTAACTTGGACACACTCGTACACTCAATCAAACTCATAAGAATATATTAGTATTCTGTATGGGGTTGATCTTTCAGTATATGATTGGATGGCCTGCTTTGTGGATAATTCTGCTTTATCTTGTATAAATATGACCCTTCTTCCCTAATAAAGTTGATGTATTAATGTGATACTACACTGTCTCTGTGTTTTGATCATCGATCTCGTGATGCCACACATCACTGGGGTCCAGGCCTGTTTCCATATGACTGACAGATGCTTCGAGGCTCCAGAGAGTACCTGAAAATGAATGTAACAGACAAATATTGTCTTGGATCAGAAAACTCTCGTAGCCCCTTGTTTTCAGTTCCAAGAAACACATTTTAGGAATTAAGTTGAAAACTTCAAAGCAACTGAATTGTTTTTGAGTGTTTCATTCAAAATGTTTTAACTTAGTTATTATCAGCCCTTCAGCTCCAGTGTCCTCATGCTTTATTACTGATCCCAGTTAAACCTGCCTGTGTAATTCTGCACCTTCATTATCTTGAAATGGTTTGGGTTAGAGCTTAGAGAACTTAGTAACCTACTGGTATGACCAAAACCCCGACATCCGTGCATATTATATGACTATTTTATTAATTAGCATTCAGTGGTGGTTAAATCAATATATAACAAACTTTCATTTAGTGACCTGTTCTTTGTCACATTAACTTAGCAGATTATTTTATCCAAAGCCATCTTTGGAGAAATACAAGCTACAATGGCATAAGGAATGCTTGCAATACAAAGTTTCAAACATTGTTCAGAAAAGCTATGAAACTGAGGGGAAAGCAGTTGTTTTTTGAGTCACTTGCTCTGCCTTGCTTAAAATGAGCGGCTCGTTCAGATGAGCTTTTACACGATCTTCATTCACATTATGGAAACTGAGATAAATGACGAATAAGGATAAACAAATATGACGATTTGCATTTTTTGTTAGGTGATATGATTTACATCATCTTATGGAAATGATATGTATTATTAATATTAATACAAATAATTATTATTTTAAGGACAGATCATCTGCTGGCCAGACATGAGATTCACAGAGAGACTGATGATGGTCGTGTGCTTCAACCTGCCCCAAAAATCATCTGTATGAAAGCCTCCTCACGCCCCTCGCTGATGCTGATTTCATAAAAATCTATTTCAGACTGTTAGCTGAACACACAGGTGACGGGGCCAGACTTTTATCAACCTTTCCACTTAAAATATCCATCAAATTTACGCGCTGCTTTTCCCCGTGACTGAAGCTCTCCTCGGATTTGATCTGACAAAGGCAAAATAAACATTTCATCATTTGGTATTTTAGTCTCCGGTGAAAGCTCAGAACCTCTGCTTGGTGTTCAATTTGTTTTGACTGAACCAAACTATTTTACCACTCCAGTTTTTAACCAAATTGAAGGGAAGAAAACACACGCGTGAAGGGGCTTGTTGACGCACACAAACGCTGAGCGGGCAGGTTGAGTCTATAAAGTTCTCATGTGTTTTTTAAGAGGGCAGCGCCGCGAGAGCGCGCCATTCATCACTGAAACTAGAGAGATTGAAAGACTGTAAATCCGAACAGAGAGAAATGGCAGAAACTGCTCCCGCACCCGCTGCTGCCGCCCCGGCCAAAGCACCCAAGAAGAAGTCCGCTGCGAAAGCCAAGAAAGCAGGGCCAGGCGTCGGCGAGCTCATCGTCAAAGCGGTGTCCGCATCTAAAGAGAGGAGCGGCGTGTCCCTCGCCGCGCTGAAGAAAGCGCTCGCTGCCGGAGGATACGACGTGGAGAAGAACAACTCCCGCGTCAAGATCGCCATCAAGAGCCTGGTGACTAAAGGCACCCTGGTGCAGGTCAAAGGGACCGGCGCCTCGGGCTCATTCAAGCTCAACAAGCAGCAAGCCGAGACCAAGACGAAAGCGGTCAAGAAAGCGGCTCCTAAAGCGAAGAAGCCAGCGGCGAAGAAACCCGTCGCTGCCAAGAAGCCGAAGAGCGCAGCGGCAAAGAAGCCCGCCGCCAAGAAATCGCCCAAGAAGGCCAAGAAGCCCGCAGCCAAGGCCGCAAAGAAGGCGACGAAGAGCCCCAAGAAGGCAAAGAAGCCAGCAGTCGCTAAGAAAGCAGCCAAGAGCCCTAAAAAGGCAAAGACTACTAAACCCAAAGCTGCAAAACCTAAAGCCGCCAAGCCTAAAAAGGCAGCGCCCAAAAAGAAATAAAGTCCAGTGTTTGTTCCTCAACGGCTCTTTTAAGAGCCACCCAATAACTCTGAATAAGAGCAAAACTCGCTTATACCTATGATTTGTGTTCACTAACACCACGTTTTGAAGAAAAATAACAAAGGTTAAATAATTTTTTATTTTCTCGAGATTTATTGTAAATTGCCAAAAAAGCTGAAGAGGATTCAGACGGTGATCAACCTAAATATGTTGTAATAATTAGAATATATGAAGAATATACGTTTCACTACACTAAGCTGAAGAATTGTGACAATACCTATGATTTGTGTTCACTAACACCACGTTTTGAAGAAAAATAACAAAGGTTAAATAATTTTTTATTTTCTCGAGATTTATTGTAAATTGCCAAAAAAGCTGAAGAGGATTCAGACGGTGATCAACCTAAATATGTTGTAATAATTAGAATATATGAAGAATATACGTTTCACTACACTAAGCTGAAGAATTGTGACAATACCTATGATTTGTGTTCACTAACACCACGTTTTGAAGAAAAATAACAAAGGTTAAATAATTTTTTATTTTCTCGAGATTTATTGTAAATTGCCAAAAAAGCTGAAGAGGATTCAGACGGTGATCAACCTAAATATGTTGTAATAATTAGAATATATGAAGAATATACGTTTCACTACACTAAGCTTAAAGCTGAAGAATTGTGACAATACAATCAGCCCACACATATCCAACCAACATGGGCAGTTATAAACCTCCAATATTACAATAGGAACATAACACTGCAGTATCAGATGGTGATTGTGCCCAAGATATACAGCGTGAGAAAGGTGCAGAACTTTTGGCAGTAAAAACGTACAATACCCTTTATGACAAACATGTCTACGGTGGTTTCCTCTTCTCTGTCTTAAAGGTCATTAAGTGCATATCTACGCCGAAAAGGGGGTTGGACTTTCGGGGGAAGTTCGGTGATTGGTTTAAATCTTTACAGACTCTAAACCAATGGGCGACTGGCACTCTACATTAAACTCAGTCTATGGAGACACACTTACTTCATTTTATTTCATTCGGTATTAGTAACTGACTTGAAAATGAGTGGTAGAGGCAAAACCGGCGGTAAAGCCCGAGCAAAGGCTAAGACTCGGTCCTCCAGGGCGGGACTGCAGTTCCCCGTTGGCCGTGTTCACAGGCTTCTGCGCAAAGGAAACTACGCCGAGCGCGTCGGTGCCGGAGCTCCTGTTTATCTGGCGGCGGTACTCGAGTATCTCACCGCTGAGATCCTGGAGCTGGCTGGAAACGCCGCTCGGGACAATAAGAAGACCCGCATCATCCCCCGTCACCTGCAGCTGGCGGTGCGTAATGACGAGGAGCTCAACAAACTTCTGGGCCGAGTGACCATCGCTCAAGGCGGCGTGCTGCCAAACATCCAGGCCGTGCTGTTGCCCAAGAAGACAGAGAAACCCGCCAAATCGAAGTAAACGGAACGAAGATTTCGTTACGAAAACAAAGGCTCTTTTAAGAGCCACCCATTTTATCTGTCAACGAGCGCTTTTCTCTTTTAATATTGTTACCAACATAAATGAATTATTCAAAGAAAAAAATGTCCCATTTAACGACTAGCGTGAGCGTCAACACCGACGATTAACGTTACAGATATATCTTTTTTCATGTATAAGCATACTATATGCACATTATATTTCTGTCTTATATAAGTACATTATGATCCTATAATATGTGTTTACCACCAACTAAATCTTTTTGTCTGTGAAGGTCTGATATTGAATAAATCATTCATAAAAAGTAACATATAGGCTATATCGGCTTCAGGGGAAAAGGATTTGGTTAATGTTCATCTGGGTATTTTCCCCTTTAGTAGCAGGCAGGACTGATCTACTATTTCACCGGGAGGATGGACACCTTAGTAGTGTGTCTCGCTGCAATGCTTTTAAACAGACTGTAATGTGATTTTGTTGTAATCCGAGATCTGCACAACCACTGGGACATATTGCGTTCATGTGCTATGGCAATTATGGTAAATACCAAAAGCCGACGTGGAAAATGGACATGAACACCCCCTTCATGTGGTATTTTCCACTGGGCAACTAGTAGAATATTTTCATGGACGAGTTGCCGAGATGAGATAACCTTTGATCTTTTCAAAATGGTGGAGAGCACCGCGAGTCGTGAATGTTAAAATTTATGCTATTCATGATCTACTACACAACATAGGCTACAGCATATTATTTACCTTTTGACTTTTGGTAAATCATTTTCTTGCTGTTGCAGATGACTTAAGGTCTTAAGCAATCTAAAATTGTTTTAGCTAAATAACAGGTCTGGATCTCCATCTTTTTACCACATCACGACAACAAAAGCACTTGAACGAAACACACTGATAAATACCAGTTCACAAGTGGAAAATATCCTATTCAGCACGTGAAATACTAATAAATACAGTGTTGTGAGTAAAAAGGCGCCGAAACTAATCAATGGAAACCCTCCGCTTGTTTGAAAAGAGGAAACGCGCAGTCATTGGCTGGCAGTCATTGGCTGGCACTCATGCGCTGACGTCACGTACTAACCAATCACAAGGCCTGCATGATCGCGCACAATGGGCTCGTGGCGCTCCAATGCTTTAAAATCGGCCGTTTAATACAGAGAGCAGCATTTCCAGCATTAGCAGGACAAAGAGAAGAAACTCGTAGCAATGGCAAGAACCAAGCAGACCGCTCGTAAATCCACCGGTGGTAAAGCCCCGAGGAAGCAGCTCGCTACTAAAGCCGCCCGTAAGAGCGCTCCGGCCACCGGTGGGGTCAAGAAACCTCATCGCTACCGGCCCGGGACCGTGGCTCTGCGGGAGATCCGCCGCTATCAGAAGTCCACCGAGCTGCTGATCCGCAAACTGCCCTTCCAGCGGCTGGTGAGAGAAATCGCTCAGGACTTCAAGACGGACCTGCGCTTCCAGAGCTCCGCTGTCATGGCCCTGCAGGAGTCCAGCGAGGCTTACTTGGTCGGTCTGTTCGAGGACACCAACCTGTGCGCCATCCACGCCAAGAGGGTCACCATCATGCCCAAAGATATTCAGCTGGCCCGCCGCATCCGCGGAGAGCGCGCTTAAACCGGCGTCTCATTCAACCCACAACGGCTCTTTTAAGAGCCACTAAAGTTTCAACTAAATGAGAGAATTTCTAATATAACATTACAATTAAGTGAAAATTAAGCATCAGGGTCCTGCGCAGCATATTTGAGTAAATTAACTTCCAGGTCTGAATAATCAGGAGATCCAGTACAGTATTTTGATTTGAACACACTCAGCGTTTAGCAGTTAACTGCTGTAACAGACTAGTTTATTATGGGATGACATAGTTTATTATGACTAGTTTATTATGGGATGACAATCACTTAATGTTCATTTGTAACAAATACTAACTTTGGATGTTAAATGCCAAATATAATTTTTTTATATTAAAATTTAACATAAATGCAAAAAAGGTGCAACTTGTATTGCTCATTCAAAAAGACACTGGTAGCTTTTTGCCACAAAATTTCGTTTCTTAACCTAATGATCAAAGGGATAGTTATTCTGTCATTTACTCCCTTTCAAATTGTTCTGACTAAACATGCATGGTCTTTTTAAATTTCCAAACATCACTTACTTAATATTAGGAATATTTGTACAATTATCAATATATGCAGGTTAAAAAGCGACTATGTTCATATGGCTTGGTTAAAGAGTCATTCTACGAAACCGGTACGATTGGAGTCCCTCTGACTTGCCTTTTTAAGTGTATGTCCTTTTTAAATGTCTCCTTTAATAGAGTTCAAAAATAATGACAAACATTTTATCTTTATATTAGAATTTTTTTTAATATAAAAAATATATTAAAAAATAATATTTCTTGTTTTTTCAGTTGACACCACCTATTTTGTCATGTCCCTCATGGCCTTCTATGAAAGTGTACTTGGAATATGAATAATACAATTAGAAAAAAAAGACCATACATTTGGCTATTCCCATGAATATCTATCTGTGCTTTTTTGCTGGTAATGTTTAAAAAAAAAAAATCATGGTTATTCATTAAAATCACATTATTTAGTTCCGTACCTCAGTAATCCCTCAACCCCGTTACACACATCATTCTCCCCCCATAAAAATAATGAACAGATCCTTATGTGACATCAACAACAGGAAGTAACATCACAGAAGTCTTCTGAACAACATTGTGTGCAGACACAGGCAAGTTACCAACTACTTTTATAACTATAACTTATTTAGAATTGTGATATTGTGGTTGTCAAGCTCAATGGCTCAACCCCGTTACATCAAATAAAGATAAAATTCTTATACTTGTGAAAATGATCTTTGTTATTTCAAAAGCATACATGATTTCTTAATATCATGCATTCCATTTGATCTCCTGTTATTCACTACATATAGAGCAGTGGGCATTTTTAGCAAAAAAATCACAACCCTGTCACACTCAACCCCGTTACTTCTTTGCCACGAAGCATGCGCACATGTAAAAAAAAACCACACAAACACGCTCACTCACACACACACATACATCAAAAAAGCACACAAGTTATAGGTTTTATTTTGATGACTTATTCAGTCATTTTATAATGTTCTAATGTATACTACGTTATTGTTGTTTTTCCTGCAGTCGTGTTCATAAAACTGAGTTGCAATTGCAATTTATATCTGTTGTTTTTCTTGGTAACATAATAAAATTCAGTGCTTATAGAAAATCTTACAGTGAATTTGAGTAAAAAAAAAAAAACAACTACTCATATGTTAAGCTGTATTTGTCTCTTCAACCCCGTTACTATCTTCAACCCTGTTACCATAGTCTCAACCCCGTCACACCTACATTTTTATGATTTTTTTTTTACGTTTATGAAAAAGTAAATTATTGTTTGTTGAACTCAGTCTGAAGTGTTCAGAGCAATCATAAGAATACTGAATACATCATAATACTTCAAATTCTGAAGTTAAGCCACTTCTTTGATCAAAAATGATGAGGTTGCTGTCACAAAAAGTGCCCATTTCAGGCTTTAGTATAGCATAAGTGTGAAATGATATGTACATTTTACATTTGCAATAATTGAATTAGAGTAAGGGACATCTGACTAATAGGAAAATGTTGATTTCATTACAAATATATTTTATAATTATATTCAGAGAGCTTCCATATTGTCCATAACGGGGTTGAAGACTAATAGTGCTCATATCTTAAAATAATTACCAATAATAAAAAGTATTTAATACCTAAGGTGGGAAAATCTGTTTTTCCGGAAGTTAAATATGTCATTAACGTTGTGGGGTGTTCAGAAAAGTAATACATGTTGGTAAAAAATCCAAAAATGTGTAAGTCCAAATCGTACCGGTTTCGTGAAATGACTCTAAAATGTTCTCTTTTTCATGATGCTGGACAATTTAGATTTTGTGAAAAGTACTTTTCTTAGCCAAGCAGCGGATAACAACCGTGAACTTTCTAGCATATTCAGTCAGTCTCGGGCGGTCCGCTCTTGTTTGCCAGATTTGGGCCACAATCGAGCAATAAGAATGTCACATGACAGCCATGAACAAAACAAATGAAGCAGAATTGGCCCACAGTTAATTTTAAATCTGGCCCAGGTCCGGCCCAGATCTACTGTAATACCTTGCTCATGCCCACATACCGCATGGAATGGCAATTGAACGGACTCCGCTCCTGTTTGCCAGATGTGGGCCATGTACAAGCCATAGCAATGCCACATGTCAACCATGGACAAAACAAAGGAAGCAGAACTGTTCCAAATTTGTATAACAGTTCTGGCCCAGATAAAACACCTTTCTCCGGCCCACGTAGCTCATGGGATGATGGCACTTGAGCTGTCTACTATTTTACTATTGTGGTCTCCTACAAGACATTTACACTCCTCAATTTTAGTATATCTATATAACTTAGACTTGAGAAAAATAAATTGAAATTAGTTTAAATATATATATATATATATATATATATATATATATATATATATATATATATATATATATATATATATAACTCATTTCAATTTGTTTTTCTCAAGTCTAGGTTAAATAAAAAGTAACATGAAAGATGCTTTGCTGATCATTTTCCACACTTTTTTTGTTTGCGGCCAGTAAAGTTGTTAGAGTATCAAACATAATCCGGCATTTTAGTATTGCAGTTTTAAAACAATAATTGAGTTGGTCGTGTTAAGCTTGTTGTTTGTGTTGAAGAGGTGGTCAAAATCCCTTGCCTCTTCAGCATATATATATATATATATATATATATATGTATCACATATCCTTTTGAATGCTTATGTATTTTTTTATGAAATCAATAATTAAGTATATTCATTATTACTTAATCATTTATTGTGCTTCTGCTTGTGAAATCATATTCTTAAATGCTGATGTAAGTCTTCAGCTTCTTTTAGGTGCACAAGACCATTTGTCTCTTTCTCTGGTCTCAGGAGAAAGGTTTTATGGATCCTAAAGGCATTGTGAACACATATGTCCAACATGATACTTCTCTGTACCGATGGTCAAGCTATATTGAGCATTGCTATATTGAACTTTAATTGTTGTATTAAAATGTATTCTTTCTATTATATTTCCTTTTTGGGGAGCAAATGTTATCTGTTTTTCTCCCAAACGAGTGAACGTTTTACCATTATGTTTTGGTACACTTAACTGATAATAAGCCGCTCAGACTCTCTTCAGCCTTGATGGGAGCTCTTATTTGCTAGTGTCCTATGTGAACGCAGTAACAGTGAAAATAATAGCGGAATAGGGATTTGGTTTGTGTTTGAGTGTTAAAACATAAAGTGGTCATTGAAGCCAATAGTTTAAGGCACCATTTGTTTGTTAAAGTCTTACTCCAGTTGCAGGTTAAGGAACCACTGCCATTCTTTGAGATTGACTGAGTTGTTGTTCTGGACATGTTCTGGACAATCTGTGACCTGGAAGGTCATGAAGTGCCTCTGTGTCAGATGCATCATCGATGAAGATATGCTTCCGTCTATCAGTATATGTGTGGAAAATTACTGTGTTTATCTATTTCTCAGCCAATGAGAATCATTCAACGTGTTAGCAATGACGTAGCTTAGACCTTGGAAATGGTATAACTGCTGTGATCTTTGTAACTGTGAGGGAAGGCGGCCTACAAACACCTGTGTGAGTCTTGAAGCTGACTTCTGCTGATGAAACTTAAAACTATGTTTAGTAAACTTTTCTTTAATTTTTTATAATTCTGACTCCGGGTCTTCGTTCTTTATATCTGGTTCTGGGTCCTTAGACTGTTAACCCCTAACAGTGTTTTCCCATTACTGAAAAGGTGAAACAACACAGGCATAAACAGAAGATAAAACAAATGTGCCACTCTTTTAACTCTATCCTGGTAACAAACGTCACCAATTTTTTTTTTCCTGACATATTTTAGTTTCTCTTGTTATGAAGCACATGTTCATTTATAATACAAAATTTAACCATAAATAAGACTAATTATGAAATAACAGCTAGAAAGAATAAATTACATTATATTTTACATGTAAAAATATCTATCTATCTATCTATCTATCTATCTATCTATCTATCTATCTATCTATCTATCTATCTATCCTTTACTGTGCTTATGATGTTATTTATGATGTTAATAATAATTACCTTCCAATTTCCTATTATTTATGTCATTTTTGTCATCATTTTATTTGGTGTTCAGTAGGCTGCAGCTGCATGAGAAAGTTATTTTGTCCCTTTTGAAACTTAGCCAGAAAAAATATAGTTCTTTGTTAAGGGATTAAAACACTATTATTTAGAATTTGTGTATCATTCGTTCAGTCCTTTTTTTTTTTAATTACAGCTGTTGCGTCATCAGTTCTTCCTCATCCAGTTCCGCACTGCAGAGTAATAGTCCTCCGCTGCTGCAGTTGTGCGGATTCATAAGTCGTTTAATTGCAAATACAATTAATAGTTTTCTCATCAAACAGCCAGAATAACCAATGGCTAATGGTTACTTTTGTGACCAGACATTTTTTTTTAATAAGAACATTGATTGTATAATATTCCTACAAATGCCATACTAATATGAGGATTAAATGGGTAAACTTTGATACTGTGATATGACTTCTTGTGTCCCTCTTCCTTTAATTTAGTGACTTGTAGATAATCACTTATCAACCAGTACTAGGCCTACTGTAAAATGATATTTGTTAAATACATTTCATGAAACATGCATATTAAAGTGAAATTTTGGGGGAGGGGTGTGTGTGTGTGTCATATGACGCACAACTGGTTTCTGTCAGGTCCTGTAAGCAAATGTAAAAGGCCTCTTTGCAACCTCTAAACTCCATTGTTAGACTTTCATTGATCGACAGAAGTACTCAGTGTTGAACATGTCTGGAAGAGGCAAAGGCGGTAAGGGACTCGGGAAAGGAGGCGCTAAGCGTCACCGTAAAGTTTTGCGCGATAACATCCAGGGTATCACCAAACCCGCCATTCGTCGTCTGGCTCGCCGCGGCGGCGTCAAGCGCATTTCCGGTCTGATTTACGAGGAGACCCGCGGAGTGTTGAAGGTGTTTCTGGAGAACGTGATCCGCGATGCCGTCACCTACACCGAGCACGCCAAGAGAAAGACCGTCACCGCCATGGATGTTGTGTACGCGCTGAAGAGACAGGGACGCACCCTGTACGGCTTCGGGGGATAAACGCTCGAGACTAGGACAAACCACACAAAACCCAAAGGCTCTTTTAAGAGCCACACACTGTGACACATAAAGAGTCAAAACTTTTAATCATGTCAGATCATAGAATTAAGTTTAAAACACTTTGTGTTCTTAATTCAGTGTACATTTAATTTAAAAACTCTTTAAGTAATGTTCCACAGTGATTCATCGAGAATATCGCTTTCTGCTTAAAACACAATACTCCCAAATAAACCGATTGGTTTTGAATAAAACGTTGATCCGTTTCATGAACGCTTCTCCAAAAAAATCATTACGAAAAAATAAAAGTAATTAACGTTAGATAATGGTACCAGTTAGCAAACATGAGAATGCAGAAACGTAGATTTATTTCTGTTTTTAAAAATCTAAACAGTTTCATGAACTAATTATGTTTTTAAAGTGTATCAGACCATTTTGGTCTATTTTTTCCCAAACTCGCTCAATGGGTTTATAAAAGGTTTTAAAATTACACGATCATTCACAATACTAGAACCACTTATTATCCTCCAAAAATATTACTAAATAAAAAGAGCGGGAAACTAAACAAATGAAACTCTGTGGAAGTGTGTAGTTCAAACGAGACGGTGGGCGGAACTATATTTTATCCACACCTGTGATTGGCCCTCGTTCCTCTCAAGTTGTCCAATAAAATTTGAGTTTGTGGGTTTGGTCTATGAAAACAGACAATCAGATACTGCCTAACGCTTTGAAAATTAGCATAGAGCAGTGAATAAATCCTTCTGTATCGCACTGTAACCTCCATTAAATCGTCAGTCTTGTGATATCGCATCATCATGCCTGAACCAGCAAAGTCCGCTCCTAAGAAGGGATCCAAGAAGGCCGTCACCAAGACCGCCGGTAAGGGAGGAAAGAAGCGCAGAAAGTCCAGGAAGGAGAGCTACGCCATCTACGTCTACAAAGTGTTGAAGCAGGTCCACCCTGACACCGGCATCTCCTCGAAGGCGATGGGCATCATGAACTCTTTCGTCAACGACATCTTCGAGCGCATCGCCGGTGAGTCGTCTCGCCTCGCGCACTACAACAAGCGCTCCACCATCACTTCCAGAGAAATCCAGACCGCCGTGCGTCTGTTGCTGCCCGGAGAGCTGGCCAAACACGCCGTGTCCGAGGGCACAAAGGCCGTCACCAAATACACTAGCTCAAAGTGAGGCGTGCCCGACTTCAACTACCCCAAAGGCTCTTTTAAGAGCCACCCATCTTCTCAGAGAAAGAGCTTTTGACTTATCAAATACAGTCTTGAATTGAAGCACACGTTTCATAACCGTGATCTATCTCTTTCAATATGTCGTTAGTTTAAAAATGCGAAAATGTTACATTACTTCTTAATGTGTGTAAATCTTTATCAAACCGCAAACTGTTCATAACATTTGAAGTGTTACAACAACTGGCATTCATGTATAATTATACCAATAATAAAAAAAAAACGGTACCAATGAAAGTGAATTTATTCTATCACTGTTTGTTCTATTGTTGCGAGAAAAGTTCTAAAATATCTGGGGGAAAAAATTCCTAAAACCAGTTTGCAGAGATCCAGACAAAATTACCATTATGTGCTGACACTTTAAGATTAAAGATGGTGTTTACTATTTGAATGACATGTGGATGGACATTTTTTTATATATATATATATAATTTTTGTTGATTAGTGGAAACTAAAATCATTTTTGCATCAAGTATATTGAGATACTTTATTTTTTTTAGGTACTTGCATGACATTTAAGCAATTTCTTGAGATACAACACTGAACGATAATACGATTTATTCCAGTAAAGTAATTGTTTCTTTGTGAACAATGGCTGTGCTAATTCCAGTTACAATATCTTATTGGTCATTAAATTCACATGCTAAATAAGTTAATATTAGCTCTAGCTGTTCATTTGAAACAAAATAGATTAGAGGGCCACCGCTTCATTTATAAGTGAGTTATGTTGAAATTAGTTTAAACAACAATTTTATATTCATTATGTAATTCATTAAGTAATGAACTTATCAATCTATTTATATCTAATTCAATGTTGTTTGTAGAAAATAATTTAATTACAAGCTGTGACAAGTTTGATTGTAGTCTTTAGTTATCCTTACTAGCCTACTATCTGTCTGACATGAAAAACACCTCAAAGACCGCACCAGGCATCATACAAGTCTTTTTCCAATGATTCCTCGCTCCAAACGTATCCATGTAGCAGCATTTATTCTCATATCTATTTCTTTACCTAACAAGTCCAGTTGAAATTTTAGCAATTTCTCAACTTCTGGTCGAAGCTTATTGAACATATAGGAAACATACCTCTCTTAGAGCATAATATTCTGAGCATTTAAAAAAGTAAGTCTCTACTCTCTACCCCATACCTGAGAGGAGTAATGCCGTTTAAAGAAACCGAAATTAGCTAAAATGGCTAAAGCTAGCTAAGTAAACTAGTGAATGCTTCTGCTACAGGGATACGTTTGGGATGAGGAATCATCAGAAATATTATTGTTTGAAGACTGGTGTGGTCCTTTCAGTTAATTACCATTACAATGTCCATATTACCATTCTTTTCCCAAAACTCTGTGGCAGATCTACTGGTATATTAGTCACTATCACTTACCACAGACAATGATGAGCAGCTTCGAAGTCTGTTGGTAACCATTGGTTGGTTGTTTCAAACTCATTAAAATTACTAAGATCGTGTGTGTGTGTGTGTGTGTGTGTGCGTGCGTGCGTGCGTGCGTGTGTGTGTGTGTGTGTGTGTGTGTGTGCGCGTGCGTGCGTGTGTGTGTGTGCGTGCGTGTGTGTGTGTGTGTGCGTGCGCGCGCGTGCGCGTGCGTGCGTGTGTAAGTGAGCCATGATGCTAAATATCCAGCATGTTTTTAAGAATTTTGAGAGTAGTCTAAAATTCTATTGAAATTCTGAGCCTGTTGACGCCAACTAGTAGTGAAATCATCATAGATCCATTGATTTTGTTTGGATTTTTATATTTTTTCTGTGTAATGAGTATAGTGTTTGGTGAAAAGAATGGCATATTGCCTGATGTCATAACTTAAGGGAATAGTTGATTGCCAATGAAGTAAAGATGAAAATAGTGGAAAAAAAGTGAAAAAAAAACGCCTGGTTTTTTTGCATTAAATTGATGCTAAATCATCTAGAAATGTGTTTTAAGAATTATTTTTTCAGTGGATGTTGTCCGCACATGTGTTCTGTGTATCTGGAATGCATTTATTGAGAACCTACCCAACCCACTAAGAATTTGATGAAAAAAAAATATTTTTCACATTTTTCTGATAAAAAATAAAGGGTGCGTGTACTAAAATGGCCAAAAAAAATTTCCGCGGTATTTCCGGCAGAGCAGACCCTCCAATTATTTGTTCTTAGGGTCAAAATTAACAGAAAAAAACACAAATAAAAAGTATGGCAGACCATGTCAGGTTCAACCCATTTTTGACACTTTGGCACCCTGACTATATAGTAGTAATATCCACAATTCCACCTTATACTCAACCTGAAATTGACATGAAATTATCGATGAGAACAGAAGGGAAGTGGAAAATAAAATTAATTTCCCAATTGATAAAAAGTGTCTCAAATCCACTTCCTCTGGCTTCTCATTTATTCATGTTCAAAATTAGGCACAACACCAACCTCAAAATTTACATATTAAGCCCTGGCATACGTTATAGAGCAATCCTTCGTATCAACAAAGATATAAGAATCAGAAGTAATTGATTTTTACCATAATATTAGCAGTGTATTTTATTACACTGTACATCTTAGTTATTTGTGTTAGTGAATATTGTATTTCATTTTGTAGCAAATTAAACCCAGTTTGCATAAATCAAACTTGTCACAGCTTGTAATTAAATTATTTTCTACAAACAACATTGAATTAGATATAAATAGATTGATAAGTTCATTACTTAATGAATTACATAATGAATATAAAATTGTTGTTTAAACTAATTTCAACATAACTCACTTATAAATGAAGCGGTGGCCCTCTAATCTATTTTGTTTCAAATGAACAGCTAGAGCTAATATTAACTTATTTAGCATGTGAATTTAATGACCAATAAGATATTGTAACTGGAATTAGCACAGCCATTGTTCACAAAGAAACAATTACTTTACTGGAATAAATCGTATTATCGTTCAGTGTTGTATCTCAAGAAATTGCTTAAATGTCATGCAAGTACCTAAAAAAAATAAAGTATCTCAATATACTTGATGCAAAAATGATTTTAGTTTCCACTAATCAACAAAAATTATATATATATATATAAAAAAATGTCCATCCACATGTCATTCAAATAGTAAACACCATCTTTAATCTTAAAGTGTCAGCACATAATGGTAATTTTGTCTGGATCTCTGCAAACTGGTTTTAGGAATTTTTTCCCCCAGATATTTTAGAACTTTTCTCGCAACAATAGAACAAACAGTGATAGAATAAATTCACTTTCATTGGTACCGTTTTTTTTTTATTATTGGTATAATTATACATGAATGCCAGTTGTTGTAACACTTCAAATGTTATGAACAGTTTGCGGTTTGATAAAGATTTACACACATTAAGAAGTAATGTAACATTTTCGCATTTTTAAACTAACGACATATTGAAAGAGATAGATCACGGTTATGAAACGTGTGCTTCAATTCAAGACTGTATTTGATAAGTCAAAAGCTCTTTCTCTGAGAAGATGGGTGGCTCTTAAAAGAGCCTTTGGGGTAGTTGAAGTCGGGCACGCCTCACTTTGAGCTAGTGTATTTGGTGACGGCCTTTGTGCCCTCGGACACGGCGTGTTTGGCCAGCTCTCCGGGCAGCAACAGACGCACGGCGGTCTGGATTTCTCTGGAAGTGATGGTGGAGCGCTTGTTGTAGTGCGCGAGGCGAGACGACTCACCGGCGATGCGCTCGAAGATGTCGTTGACGAAAGAGTTCATGATGCCCATCGCCTTCGAGGAGATGCCGGTGTCAGGGTGGACCTGCTTCAACACTTTGTAGACGTAGATGGCGTAGCTCTCCTTCCTGGACTTTCTGCGCTTCTTTCCTCCCTTACCGGCGGTCTTGGTGACGGCCTTCTTGGATCCCTTCTTAGGAGCGGACTTTGCTGGTTCAGGCATGATGATGCGATATCACAAGACTGACGATTTAATGGAGGTTACAGTGCGATACAGAAGGATTTATTCACTGCTCTATGCTAATTTTCAAAGCGTTAGGCAGTATCTGATTGTCTGTTTTCATAGACCAAACCCACAAACTCAAATTTTATTGGACAACTTGAGAGGAACGAGGGCCAATCACAGGTGTGGATAAAATATAGTTCCGCCCACCGTCTCGTTTGAACTACACACTTCCACAGAGTTTCATTTGTTTAGTTTCCCGCTCTTTTTATTTAGTAATATTTTTGGAGGATAATAAGTGGTTCTAGTATTGTGAATGATCGTGTAATTTTAAAACCTTTTATAAACCCATTGAGCGAGTTTGGGAAAAAATAGACCAAAATGGTCTGATACACTTTAAAAACATAATTAGTTCATGAAACTGTTTAGATTTTTAAAAACAGAAATAAATCTACGTTTCTGCATTCTCATGTTTGCTAACTGGTACCATTATCTAACGTTAATTACTTTTATTTTTTCGTAATGATTTTTTTGGAGAAGCGTTCATGAAACGGATCAACGTTTTATTCAAAACCAATCGGTTTATTTGGGAGTATTGTGTTTTAAGCAGAAAGCGATATTCTCGATGAATCACTGTGGAACATTACTTAAAGAGTTTTTAAATTAAATGTACACTGAATTAAGAACACAAAGTGTTTTAAACTTAATTCTATGATCTGACATGATTAAAAGTTTTGACTCTTTATGTGTCACAGTGTGTGGCTCTTAAAAGAGCCTTTGGGTTTTGTGTGGTTTGTCCTAGTCTCGAGCGTTTATCCCCCGAAGCCGTACAGGGTGCGTCCCTGTCTCTTCAGCGCGTACACAACATCCATGGCGGTGACGGTCTTTCTCTTGGCGTGCTCGGTGTAGGTGACGGCATCGCGGATCACGTTCTCCAGAAACACCTTCAACACTCCGCGGGTCTCCTCGTAAATCAGACCGGAAATGCGCTTGACGCCGCCGCGGCGAGCCAGACGACGAATGGCGGGTTTGGTGATACCCTGGATGTTATCGCGCAAAACTTTACGGTGACGCTTAGCGCCTCCTTTCCCGAGTCCCTTACCGCCTTTGCCTCTTCCAGACATGTTCAACACTGAGTACTTCTGTCGATCAATGAAAGTCTAACAATGGAGTTTAGAGGTTGCAAAGAGGCCTTTTACATTTGCTTACAGGACCTGACAGAAACCAGTTGTGCGTCATATGACACACACACACACCCCTCCCCCAAAATTTCACTTTAATATGCATGTTTCATGAAATGTATTTAACAAATATCATTTTACAGTAGGCCTAGTACTGGTTGATAAGTGATTATCTACAAGTCACTAAATTAAAGGAAGAGGGACACAAGAAGTCATATCACAGTATCAAAGTTTACCCATTTAATCCTCATATTAGTATGGCATTTGTAGGAATATTATACAATCAATGTTCTTATTAAAAAAAAATGTCTGGTCACAAAAGTAACCATTAGCCATTGGTTATTCTGGCTGTTTGATGAGAAAACTATTAATTGTATTTGCAATTAAACGACTTATGAATCCGCACAACTGCAGCAGCGGAGGACTATTACTCTGCAGTGCGGAACTGGATGAGGAAGAACTGATGACGCAACAGCTGTAATTAAAAAAAAAAAGGACTGAACGAATGATACACAAATTCTAAATAATAGTGTTTTAATCCCTTAACAAAGAACTATATTTTTTCTGGCTAAGTTTCAAAAGGGACAAAATAACTTTCTCATGCAGCTGCAGCCTACTGAACACCAAATAAAATGATGACAAAAATGACATAAATAATAGGAAATTGGAAGGTAATTATTATTAACATCATAAATAACATCATAAGCACAGTAAAGGATAGATAGATAGATAGATAGATAGATAGATAGATAGATAGATAGATAGATAGATAGATAGATAGATTTTACATGTAAAATATAATGTAATTTATTCTTTCTAGCTGTTATTTCATAATTAGTCTTATTTATGGTTAAATTTTGTATTATAAATGAACATGTGCTTCATAACAAGAGAAACTAAAATATGTCAGGAAAAAAAAAATTGGTGACGTTTGTTACCAGGATAGAGTTAAAAGAGTGGCACATTTGTTTTATCTTCTGTTTATGCCTGTGTTGTTTCACCTTTTCAGTAATGGGAAAACACTGTTAGGGGTTAACAGTCTAAGGACCCAGAACCAGATATAAAGAACGAAGACCCGGAGTCAGAATTATAAAAAATTAAAGAAAAGTTTACTAAACATAGTTTTAAGTTTCATCAGCAGAAGTCAGCTTCAAGACTCACACAGGTGTTTGTAGGCCGCCTTCCCTCACAGTTACAAAGATCACAGCAGTTATACCATTTCCAAGGTCTAAGCTACGTCATTGCTAACACGTTGAATGATTCTCATTGGCTGAGAAATAGATAAACACAGTAATTTTCCACACATATACTGATAGACGGAAGCATATCTTCATCGATGATGCATCTGACACAGAGGCACTTCATGACCTTCCAGGTCACAGATTGTCCAGAACATGTCCAGAACAACAACTCAGTCAATCTCAAAGAATGGCAGTGGTTCCTTAACCTGCAACTGGAGTAAGACTTTAACAAACAAATGGTGCCTTAAACTATTGGCTTCAATGACCACTTTATGTTTTAACACTCAAACACAAACCAAATCCCTATTCCGCTATTATTTTCACTGTTACTGCGTTCACATAGGACACTAGCAAATAAGAGCTCCCATCAAGGCTGAAGAGAGTCTGAGCGGCTTATTATCAGTTAAGTGTACCAAAACATAATGGTAAAACGTTCACTCGTTTGGGAGAAAAACAGATAACATTTGCTCCCCAAAAAGGAAATATAATAGAAAGAATACATTTTAATACAACAATTAAAGTTCAATATAGCAATGCTCAATATAGCTTGACCATCGGTACAGAGAAGTATCATGTTGGACATATGTGTTCACAATGCCTTTAGGATCCATAAAACCTTTCTCCTGAGACCAGAGAAAGAGACAAATGGTCTTGTGCACCTAAAAGAAGCTGAAGACTTACATCAGCATTTAAGAATATGATTTCACAAGCAGAAGCACAATAAATGATTAAGTAATAATGAATATACTTAATTATTGATTTCATAAAAAAATACATAAGCATTCAAAAGGATATGTGATACATATATATATATATATATATATATATATGCTGAAGAGGCAAGGGATTTTGACCACCTCTTCAACACAAACAACAAGCTTAACACGACCAACTCAATTATTGTTTTAAAACTGCAATACTAAAATGCCGGATTATGTTTGATACTCTAACAACTTTACTGGCCGCAAACAAAAAAAGTGTGGAAAATGATCAGCAAAGCATCTTTCATGTTACTTTTTATTTAACCTAGACTTGAGAAAAACAAATTGAAATGAGTTATATATATATATATATATATATATATATATATATATATATATATATATATATATATATATATATATATATATATTTAAACTAATTTCAATTTATTTTTCTCAAGTCTAAGTTATATAGATATACTAAAATTGAGGAGTGTAAATGTCTTGTAGGAGACCACAATAGTAAAATAGTAGACAGCTCAAGTGCCATCATCCCATGAGCTACGTGGGCCGGAGAAAGGTGTTTTATCTGGGCCAGAACTGTTATACAAATTTGGAACAGTTCTGCTTCCTTTGTTTTGTCCATGGTTGACATGTGGCATTGCTATGGCTTGTACATGGCCCACATCTGGCAAACAGGAGCGGAGTCCGTTCAATTGCCATTCCATGCGGTATGTGGGCATGAGCAAGGTATTACAGTAGATCTGGGCCGGACCTGGGCCAGATTTAAAATTAACTGTGGGCCAATTCTGCTTCATTTGTTTTGTTCATGGCTGTCATGTGACATTCTTATTGCTCGATTGTGGCCCAAATCTGGCAAACAAGAGCGGACCGCCCGAGACTGACTGAATATGCTAGAAAGTTCACGGTTGTTATCCGCTGCTTGGCTAAGAAAAGTACTTTTCACAAAATCTAAATTGTCCAGCATCATGAAAAAGAGAACATTTTAGAGTCATTTCACGAAACCGGTACGATTTGGACTTACACATTTTTGGATTTTTTACCAACATGTATTACTTTTCTGAACACCCCACAACGTTAATGACATATTTAACTTCCGGAAAAACAGATTTTCCCACCTTAGGTATTAAATACTTTTTATTATTGGTAATTATTTTAAGATATGAGCACTATTAGTCTTCAACCCCGTTATGGACAATATGGAAGCTCTCTGAATATAATTATAAAATATATTTGTAATGAAATCAACATTTTCCTATTAGTCAGATGTCCCTTACTCTAATTCAATTATTGCAAATGTAAAATGTACATATCATTTCACACTTATGCTATACTAAAGCCTGAAATGGGCACTTTTTGTGACAGCAACCTCATCATTTTTGATCAAAGAAGTGGCTTAACTTCAGAATTTGAAGTATTATGATGTATTCAGTATTCTTATGATTGCTCTGAACACTTCAGACTGAGTTCAACAAACAATAATTTACTTTTTCATAAACGTAAAAAAAAAATCATAAAAATGTAGGTGTGACGGGGTTGAGACTATGGTAACAGGGTTGAAGATAGTAACGGGGTTGAAGAGACAAATACAGCTTAACATATGAGTAGTTGTTTTTTTTTTTTTACTCAAATTCACTGTAAGATTTTCTATAAGCACTGAATTTTATTATGTTACCAAGAAAAACAACAGATATAAATTGCAATTGCAACTCAGTTTTATGAACACGACTGCAGGAAAAACAACAATAACGTAGTATACATTAGAACATTATAAAATGACTGAATAAGTCATCAAAATAAAACCTATAACTTGTGTGCTTTTTTGATGTATGTGTGTGTGTGAGTGAGCGTGTTTGTGTGGTTTTTTTTTACATGTGCGCATGCTTCGTGGCAAAGAAGTAACGGGGTTGAGTGTGACAGGGTTGTGATTTTTTTGCTAAAAATGCCCACTGCTCTATATGTAGTGAATAACAGGAGATCAAATGGAATGCATGATATTAAGAAATCATGTATGCTTTTGAAATAACAAAGATCATTTTCACAAGTATAAGAATTTTATCTTTATTTGATGTAACGGGGTTGAGCCATTGAGCTTGACAACCACAATATCACAATTCTAAATAAGTTATAGTTATAAAAGTAGTTGGTAACTTGCCTGTGTCTGCACACAATGTTGTTCAGAAGACTTCTGTGATGTTACTTCCTGTTGTTGATGTCACATAAGGATCTGTTCATTATTTTTATGGGGGGAGAATGATGTGTGTAACGGGGTTGAGGGATTACTGAGGTACGGAACTAAATAATGTGATTTTAATGAATAACCATGATTTTTTTTTTTTAAACATTACCAGCAAAAAAGCACAGATAGATATTCATGGGAATAGCCAAATGTATGGTCTTTTTTTTCTAATTGTATTATTCATATTCCAAGTACACTTTCATAGAAGGCCATGAGGGACATGACAAAATAGGTGGTGTCAACTGAAAAAACAAGAAATATTATTTTTTAATATATTTTTTATATTAAAAAAAATTCTAATATAAAGATAAAATGTTTGTCATTATTTTTGAACTCTATTAAAGGAGACATTTAAAAAGGACATACACTTAAAAAGGCAAGTCAGAGGGACTCCAATCGTACCGGTTTCGTAGAATGACTCTTTAACCAAGCCATATGAACATAGTCGCTTTTTAACCTGCATATATTGATAATTGTACAAATATTCCTAATATTAAGTAAGTGATGTTTGGAAATTTAAAAAGACCATGCATGTTTAGTCAGAACAATTTGAAAGGGAGTAAATGACAGAATAACTATCCCTTTGATCATTAGGTTAAGAAACGAAATTTTGTGGCAAAAAGCTACCAGTGTCTTTTTGAATGAGCAATACAAGTTGCACCTTTTTTGCATTTATGTTAAATTTTAATATAAAAAAATTATATTTGGCATTTAACATCCAAAGTTAGTATTTGTTACAAATGAACATTAAGTGATTGTCATCCCATAATAAACTAGTCATAATAAACTATGTCATCCCATAATAAACTAGTCTGTTACAGCAGTTAACTGCTAAACGCTGAGTGTGTTCAAATCAAAATACTGTACTGGATCTCCTGATTATTCAGACCTGGAAGTTAATTTACTCAAATATGCTGCGCAGGACCCTGATGCTTAATTTTCACTTAATTGTAATGTTATATTAGAAATTCTCTCATTTAGTTGAAACTTTAGTGGCTCTTAAAAGAGCCGTTGTGGGTTGAATGAGACGCCGGTTTAAGCGCGCTCTCCGCGGATGCGGCGGGCCAGCTGAATATCTTTGGGCATGATGGTGACCCTCTTGGCGTGGATGGCGCACAGGTTGGTGTCCTCGAACAGACCGACCAAGTAAGCCTCGCTGGACTCCTGCAGGGCCATGACAGCGGAGCTCTGGAAGCGCAGGTCCGTCTTGAAGTCCTGAGCGATTTCTCTCACCAGCCGCTGGAAGGGCAGTTTGCGGATCAGCAGCTCGGTGGACTTCTGATAGCGGCGGATCTCCCGCAGAGCCACGGTCCCGGGCCGGTAGCGATGAGGTTTCTTGACCCCACCGGTGGCCGGAGCGCTCTTACGGGCGGCTTTAGTAGCGAGCTGCTTCCTCGGGGCTTTACCACCGGTGGATTTACGAGCGGTCTGCTTGGTTCTTGCCATTGCTACGAGTTTCTTCTCTTTGTCCTGCTAATGCTGGAAATGCTGCTCTCTGTATTAAACGGCCGATTTTAAAGCATTGGAGCGCCACGAGCCCATTGTGCGCGATCATGCAGGCCTTGTGATTGGTTAGTACGTGACGTCAGCGCATGAGTGCCAGCCAATGACTGCCAGCCAATGACTGCGCGTTTCCTCTTTTCAAACAAGCGGAGGGTTTCCATTGATTAGTTTCGGCGCCTTTTTACTCACAACACTGTATTTATTAGTATTTCACGTGCTGAATAGGATATTTTCCACTTGTGAACTGGTATTTATCAGTGTGTTTCGTTCAAGTGCTTTTGTTGTCGTGATGTGGTAAAAAGATGGAGATCCAGACCTGTTATTTAGCTAAAACAATTTTAGATTGCTTAAGACCTTAAGTCATCTGCAACAGCAAGAAAATGATTTACCAAAAGTCAAAAGGTAAATAATATGCTGTAGCCTATGTTGTGTAGTAGATCATGAATAGCATAAATTTTAACATTCACGACTCGCGGTGCTCTCCACCATTTTGAAAAGATCAAAGGTTATCTCATCTCGGCAACTCGTCCATGAAAATATTCTACTAGTTGCCCAGTGGAAAATACCACATGAAGGGGGTGTTCATGTCCATTTTCCACGTCGGCTTTTGGTATTTACCATAATTGCCATAGCACATGAACGCAATATGTCCCAGTGGTTGTGCAGATCTCGGATTACAACAAAATCACATTACAGTCTGTTTAAAAGCATTGCAGCGAGACACACTACTAAGGTGTCCATCCTCCCGGTGAAATAGTAGATCAGTCCTGCCTGCTACTAAAGGGGAAAATACCCAGATGAACATTAACCAAATCCTTTTCCCCTGAAGCCGATATAGCCTATATGTTACTTTTTATGAATGATTTATTCAATATCAGACCTTCACAGACAAAAAGATTTAGTTGGTGGTAAACACATATTATAGGATCATAATGTACTTATATAAGACAGAAATATAATGTGCATATAGTATGCTTATACATGAAAAAAGATATATCTGTAACGTTAATCGTCGGTGTTGACGCTCACGCTAGTCGTTAAATGGGACATTTTTTTCTTTGAATAATTCATTTATGTTGGTAACAATATTAAAAGAGAAAAGCGCTCGTTGACAGATAAAATGGGTGGCTCTTAAAAGAGCCTTTGTTTTCGTAACGAAATCTTCGTTCCGTTTACTTCGATTTGGCGGGTTTCTCTGTCTTCTTGGGCAACAGCACGGCCTGGATGTTTGGCAGCACGCCGCCTTGAGCGATGGTCACTCGGCCCAGAAGTTTGTTGAGCTCCTCGTCATTACGCACCGCCAGCTGCAGGTGACGGGGGATGATGCGGGTCTTCTTATTGTCCCGAGCGGCGTTTCCAGCCAGCTCCAGGATCTCAGCGGTGAGATACTCGAGTACCGCCGCCAGATAAACAGGAGCTCCGGCGCCGACGCGCTCGGCGTAGTTTCCTTTGCGCAGAAGCCTGTGAACACGGCCAACGGGGAACTGCAGTCCCGCCCTAGAGGACCGAGTCTTAGCCTTTGCTCGGGCTTTACCGCCGGTTTTGCCTCTACCACTCATTTTCAAGTCAGTTACTAATACCGAATGAAATAAAATGAAGTAAGTGTGTCTCCATAGACTGAGTTTAATGTAGAGTGCCAGTCGCCCATTGGTTTAGAGTCTGTAAAGATTTAAACCAATCACCGAACTTCCCCCGAAAGTCCAACCCCCTTTTCGGCGTAGATATGCACTTAATGACCTTTAAGACAGAGAAGAGGAAACCACCGTAGACATGTTTGTCATAAAGGGTATTGTACGCTTTTACTGCCAAAAGTTCTGCACCTTTCTCACGCTGTATATCTTGGGCACAATCACCATCTGATACTGCAATGTTATGTTCCTATTGTAATATTGGAGGTTTATAACTGCCCATGTTGGTTGGATATGTGTGGGCTGATTGTATTGTCACAATTCTTCAGCTTTAAGCTTAGTGTAGTGAAACGTATATTCTTCATATATTCTAATTATTACAACATATTTAGGTTGATCACCGTCTGAATCCTCTTCAGCTTTTTTGGCAATTTACAATAAATCTCGAGAAAATAAAAAATTATTTAACCTTTGTTATTTTTCTTCAAAACGTGGTGTTAGTGAACACAAATCATAGGTATAAGCGAGTTTTGCTCTTATTCAGAGTTATTGGGTGGCTCTTAAAAGAGCCGTTGAGGAACAAACACGGGACTTTTTCTTTTTGGGCGCTGCCTTTTTAGGCTTGGCGGCTTTAGGTTTTGCAGCTTTGGGTTTAGTAGTCTTTGCCTTTATAGGGCTCTTGGCTGCTTTCTTAGCGACTGCTGGCTTCTTTGCCTTCTTGGGGCTCTTCGTCGCCTTCTTTGCGGCCTTGGCTGCGGGCTTCTTGGCCTTCTTGGGCGATTTCTTGGCGGCGGGCTTCTTTGCCGCTGCGCTCTTCGGCTTCTTGGCAGCGACGGGTTTCTTCGCCGCTGGCTTCTTCGCTTTAGGAGCCGCTTTCTTGACCGCTTTCGTCTTGGTCTCGGCTTGCTGCTTGTTGAGCTTGAATGAGCCCGAGGCGCCGGTCCCTTTGACCTGCACCAGGGTGCCTTTAGTCACCAGGCTCTTGATGGCGATCTTGACGCGGGAGTTGTTCTTCTCCACGTCGTAGCCGCCGGCAGCGAGCGCTTTCTTCAGCGCGGCGAGGGACACGCCGCTCCTCTCTTTAGATGCGGACACCGCTTTGACGATGAGCTCGCCGACGCCTGGCCCTGCTTTCTTGGGTTTCGCAGCGGACTTCTTCTTGGGTGCTTTGGCCGGGGCGGCAGCAGCGGGTGCGGGAGCAGTTTCTGCCATTTCTCTCTGTTCGGATTTACAGTCTTTCAATCTCTCTAGTTTCAGTGATGAATGGCGCGCTCTCGCGGCGCTGCCCTCTTAAAAAACACATGAGAACTTTATAGACTCAACCTGCCCGCTCAGCGTTTGTGTGCGTCAACAAGCCCCTTCACGCGTGTGTTTTCTTCCCTTCAATTTGGTTAAAAACTGGAGTGGTAAAATAGTTTGGTTCAGTCAAAACAAATTGAACACCAAGCAGAGGTTCTGAGCTTTCACCGGAGACTAAAATACCAAATGATGAAATGTTTATTTTGCCTTTGTCAGATCAAATCCGAGGAGAGCTTCAGTCACGGGGAAAAGCAGCGCGTAAATTTGATGGATATTTTAAGTGGAAAGGTTGATAAAAGTCTGGCCCCGTCACCTGTGTGTTCAGCTAACAGTCTGAAATAGATTTTTATGAAATCAGCATCAGCGAGGGGCGTGAGGAGGCTTTCATACAGATGATTTTTGGGGCAGGTTGAAGCACACGACCATCATCAGTCTCTCTGTGAATCTCATGTCTGGCCAGCAGATGATCTGTCCTTAAAATAATAATTATTTGTATTAATATTAATAATACATATCATTTCCATAAGATGATGTAAATCATATCACCTAACAAAAAATGCAAATCGTCATATTTGTTTATCCTTATTCGTCATTTATCTCAGTTTCCATAATGTGAATGAAGATCGTGTAAAAGCTCATCTGAACGAGCCGCTCATTTTAAGCAAGGCAGAGCAAGTGACTCAAAAAACAACTGCTTTCCCCCCAGTTTCATAGCTTTTCTGAACAATGTTTGAAACTTTTTGTATTGCAAGCATTCCTTATGCCATTGTAGCTTGTATTTCTCCAAAGATGGCTTTGGATAAAATAATCTGCTAAGTTAATGTGACAAAGAACAGGTCACTAAATGAAAGTTTGTTATATATTGATTTAACCACCACTGAATGCTAATTCATAAAATAGTCATAATATGCACGGATGTCGGGGTTTTGGTCATACCAGTAGGTTACTAAGTTCTCTAAGCTCTAACCCAAACCATTTCAAGATAATGAAGGTGCAGAATTACACAGGCAGGTTTAACTGGGATCAGTAATAAAGCATGAGGACACTGGAGCTGAAGGGCTGATAATAACCAAGTTAAAACATTTTGAATGAACTTCAAAGCAACTGAATTGTTTTTGAGTGTTTTTCAACTTCAAATTCCTAAAATGTGTTTCTTGGAACTGAAAACAAGGGGATACGAAAGTTTTCTGATCCAAGACAATATTTGTCTGTTACATTCATTTTCGGGTACTCTCTGGAGCCTCGAAGCGTCTGTCAGTCATCAGATGGAAACAGGCCTGGACCCCAGTGATGTGTGGCATCAGTACAAGATCGATGATCAAAACACAGAGACAGTGTAGTATCACATTTTTACATCAACTTTATTAAGGAAGAAGGGTCATATTTATACAAGATAAAGCAGAATTATCCACAATGCAGGCCATCCAATCATATACTGAAAGATCAACCCCATACAGCATACTAATAAATATAATCTTATGAGTTTGAGTGTACGAGTGTGTCCAAGTTATTGTTCTTGTTCTGTGTGTCCATGATGTGCAACATAACATAAAGAAGGTAAATATCCACATGACCTCAGACCCAAAGAAAACAAACTCAGAGCTCAGATTCTTAAAAATTGTCTTAAAAATTATCTTTGTGTGTGTGTGTGTGTGTGTGTGTGTGTTGTATCTTAAAAGTTTTTGTTGCAATCCAATTTGTTTAAATGTACTGTGCCTGTTCTGACAAAAAAGGGGGAAAAATAGGGAACGAGTGTATGATAGGATCAGAGTATATGATTTTTTTTTTCAGGCTCTTCACCTTTTGCTCCAAAATCATGTGATTAGATGGAACTGGCATGTCTTAAAGGATATCGAGTCAAAATTAAACCTTTGGGGGCGGTTTCCCGGACAGGGTTTAAATTAAGCCTGGAATAGTCTGGAAAAAATGGCTTTTTGTAACACAGATTAAGTACAGATTAGTTACACTTGGACTATGGAGTCCTGAACTAAAATAAATCAGATTAAATTAAAACCAACTGTGCTAATCTGAATTAGCATGACAGAGGTTGCCTATAAAACATGGAATGAACCAAGAAAAGCTTAAAATTGCATGGAACTGAGAAGAAAATCCAAAGAAAACAATGGCATCAGAAAAAGACTGCAATCAAAAAACATTTACTAACAAGAGTAATTATTTTTTATGCAAGATAAATAATCTGCACACACAAGTTATGGAATAAAAGAGACGAAATGTCGGGAAATCTGTTTGTGTGTATATATATATATATATATATATATATATATATATATATAACGAAACATACACATAAAATCAACGATGTACAACTAAAATCAATGGTAACAATGAATGGTTTTCATTTAAAATGAATTATTCAAACAACTATCGTTAATGCTTCTTGTTTATTCCTGTGATTTACATAAACTTACTAAAACATTAATTTACACAAGTGGTGTTTTGTGTTGAAAGTCTAGAAGCAATACTTTCAACTGTACCATAGTGGTTGCTTTATTAATTATACAGCTTGGATTTTTTTTTTGCTCCAAGCACAGGCTCAACACTTCACCAAAACGGTGACCCCGAAAAATACTAACATAACATAAACGTTTAAACAACAACATAATAATAGAACATTAAACGTTCTCTCCGTTTTCTCATCTTACTAAAATAATTGCATAAAATATCACTTTATTTCAAAATGTACATTTCAGCCCTGTGCAAAGCATGATGGGAAGTGAACGTCATGTATGACTGGGTTAATAGATTGAAACATATTTCAAAATTAAAACATCAAGTGAAGTCAAAGTAGAGTGAGCATTTCAAGTTAGTTTAACATGAACTAATCACATTTTAACAAGAAACCAGATACAAATAAAACATAATTAAATGTTTAAATGATATATTGATGTACTGTATGGAGTAACTGTAGTCTTCCTCCAGGAAATCGGCTTATTAAACTCTGGACTAAACTAAATCTAGGACTATTTAAAGCCATGACATAGAAAGCAGATTTTTGGTTTAAATGGCCATTTTATTCTAGGACTAGGCTTAATCTCTGTCCGCGAAACCGCCCCAAAATGTTTTCAAAATAAAAACATAGTCCATACAACGCAATGAATGGTGACCAAAACATTGGCGCTTATGAAAATCACACAACACTGCAATAATGTAATTTATACTCCACTTATTTAATTAATGCCTTCTGAAGTGCCGCAATTGGTTTAGGAGGGAACAAACCAATATCTGTAAGTAATTTTTTTCACTATACATCTTGACATCTTTCCCGGGCCTTCCACTGTCAGCTTTGCAAAGAGCGCAGCAAGTGTTCATTGACCAGAGGTTAGTTGTCCAGCGGAGCAGTGAAACATTGAAAATGCCATTTTTTTAAAAATAATGACAGAGCTTTAGTACCAAGCCATGCTCACTGTCCTTTTATTAAACTGAATACTCGTGCACATATGAAGTAGGAGGAGTTATAGACCTTATTCAGAGCAGCGCCATGACAGGTATGAAAGTGAGGCTGTGAGGGATAGACTTACCGTGTTTCCAATGGCATCCGCTGTAAAAAGCTGAATAAAGCGGCTAGATTACTTACAATTTCCCACAGTTTACATTGTCGGGAGTTTTTTGTCAACTGACATTTCTTTGAAAGATATTTTTCCAGTGTTTCATGAGCAGAACAATACGAAAACACATTAAATAACAGTACAGCCCATTGAAGAGATGCAAGTCTATCCCTCACAGCCTCGCTTTCATTCTCATTAAAAATCAAAGATGGCGCTGCCGTGAATAAGGCGTATAACAGCAAGTACGGAGGCCGAAGCTGTAACGATCACCAGCTGGAGTGCCCCTGAGAATCACCCGAGGGCACGCCACATCAGAACTGATCACTTCACAAAACTCTAATCCCCATAATGCTTCACTCCTGGGACTGATTGCACACACACCTGCACCTAATTCAGACTCTCCATAAGCCACACACAAACAGAAGTTCAGTGTGAAGTATTACATTGCCACTGCCTGTAATCACTGAGCATTTACCCTATCTTGCCGGTCTGTTTACTGACCCTGGTTTGTTTCCTGACTTCTGCCTGTTTGCTGCCTGTCTTGACTCGGATTGCCTTGGATTATTGTTTCTTGCTGCCTGCCCTGATCTTCTGCCTGTTACCTGACCATTCTCTGTGCTCGCTCTCTGAATACCCTGTTTAGCAGTTATCTGACTCCTGCCTACTTGACGTTGTTTCAATAAAGCTGCAAATAGATTCCACAGAGTCTTCCACTTCGTAACAGAATACTTTGCCACTTCAGATCCAGCAGCACAGATCTCACCTGATCTTGCCAGCATGTGTCAGGAGTTCGCCGGTCAGATCGCAGCCTTAGCCCTGGATAGCCAGTTTACCTGGGGGTTTGCTCCTCTTGCTGCCTCCTGCTCTCTCGGTGATGAAGCAATTAAGCTGTGTTACCGGCTAGGGGCTGAGGAGGTTGACCCGAGGGAGTCAACCTCAACCTTATCACCCAGAGCTCGCCCGATGTCTGGAGAGCTTCCTTCCGTGGTACGCCAGGTCATCACCTAATCTCCACGTCCAGCCAGAGCTTCACGTCAGCCACGTCCAGCCAGAGCTTCACCACGACATGCCTGAGCTTCATGCCGCGCCTGCACATCACGTCAGTCCAGCCGAATCAGAGACGCTTCACGTCACTTCTGCCGAGCCAGAGACGCTTCCCGTCACTTCTGCCGAGCCAGAGACGCTTCCCGTCACTTCTGCCGACCCGGAGACGCTTCCCGTCACTTCCGCCGAGCCAGAGATGCTTCCCGTCACTTCTGCCGAGCCATATTGACAATACATTACATCTCCCCTCCTAAGCATAAAGCAATAACCAAGCTAACAAAATCACTCTGTGCACATATACACATATTACCAATATTAAACATTGCTTTTTTTTTTTAAGCTATGGAGTTTTGCATAAAACGAGCACATCCATATCATGAAGATCATTAGCACACCTTTGTATTCAAAATAATCAATGACACAATTAATTACAACAATGAACATCAACTCTAGCAACTAGGAAGGAGAGGTTACTAGCACATCCCTTCCACAAGGCGTCTATGCCCCTTGCAAAGGCGTTACCACTTGCTCTTGCGAAGATGCTGAATGTTGTGGCGGAACTCTCCACTTCCACAGTCCACAACATAAGATCTTGGGGCACAATGTGTTTTCACTAATCACTACAACTCCAGGAGACCACTTGTGACTGCCCCATACGACTGACATCAGGTTCAAGTACACCCACAAGCCGTGCGAGTTACTCGTGTATTGCAGTTTGGCTGGTGGTTATGTTGCTCGCCTGCATACCGCCTCCCTTGGCCGAAACTGGTATTATGACACCTGCCGGGCCGGGGCTAGTAATTTAGCATGCTAATTCAGGTTAATATCTCTGCAGCACTATAACTTCTCATTTTTTTAATAACATCATCAACCTTATTTCTTCTCATTCTTTTGATGCGTGTATCTCATTTTTGGATATTTTAACCTCAATTTTTACACATGGCACCTTTAAACGACATCAGACGATGGATAAGGGTTGTATCTAGCGAAACGATCGGTCAAGTTTTATAAGCACACATGCTCATCTGTTATCTGATTTTTTCAGGGTTTTTTTTTCTGAATATATTTCTGAAAATATTGATACACATTAAAGTATTTGCTCTTGTTTGGAAATATTTTGTTACGTTGTTGTGCTTGTTATTGTCGCCTGTTGCCACTGTACAAGTAGGAATTGGCGGATGGTCTTTGTGATATTTGTCCCACCCCTCCTCCACTGTGATTGGACTGCTTGGTAAAAAGTGATTGTGTTTTATCCAAAGCTGAACATAAAAAAAGCCAAGCAGTAAGCATGAAACAGACCCACAGTGCTTCGTCGCATTGCTTGCATTTTTAAGCGTCATTCTCATTGAAAACAAATGTAAAAACACGCTGGAAATATCACTTTGGTGGACACAGCGTTTCTACAGAAGCTCTTGTGAGAAAAAAGGAGACAAACAATGATGACATGTCAACATACATCAAATTCCTTGTTGAAAGTAAACCAGTTTGGCAGACTCTTGTGTAAATTTTAGTCATGTGAGATCAGCCGATTGGCTGTAAACGCCTGCTTCACATATTCAATGAGCTGAAAGACCATATATTCAAACCACACTCCGAACGACACCAAGTTTAGGAGCCTGCTGATTCAAACTGATCACTTAAACCTGCTAAACTAGCAATGGGTTCTAAGAACAGCAAAGCAGGATCTAAGAATGGCAGGAATGGAAATTCTAAAAGCAGAAGCCGTGGTCATAAACGCCGTAAACGCGTCAATGATGATGAATTTGAAAACAACTGGGATGATTCTGGAAACGGTGATGGTGGTCTTGAAGACTTGCCTTTACCTGACGTAAATGGTCTGGAAGGCTGTGGAGACTGTAGTAATATTGAAGGCTGTGATGTAACTGGAGTCTGTAATGATCTGGGAGGCTTTTACATGGGAGGCTGTGATGTAACTGGAGGCTGTAATGATCTGGGAGGCTTCTACGTGGGAGGCTGTGATCTTACTGGAGGCTGTAATGATCTGGGAGGCTTCTACATGGGAGGCTGTGATGTAACTGGAGGCTGTAATGATCTGGGAGGCTTCTACATGGGAGGCTGTGATATGGGAGTCTTGGATTTGTCTGGAGGCTTCTATATGGGAGGCTACGAAATGGGAGGCTATGAAATGGGAGGCTTCAATATGGGAGGCTGCGATATGGGAGGCTTCGATATGGGAGTCTGCGATATGGGAGGCTGCGATATAGGAGGCTTCGATATGGGAGGCTTCGATATGGGAGGCTGCGATATGGGAGGCTTCGACATGGGAGGCTGCGATATGGGAGGCTTCGACATGGGAGGCTGCGATATGGGAGGCTTCGACATGGGAGGCTTCGACATGGGAGGCTTCGATTTTTGAGCCTGTGGTTTTTGAGTAAATTATTTCAGACAGGTGAGTAACAATTATAATCACTCTATGCATTTCTTTCTAAATATGGATTTAAAAAAAATATATATATATGTATATTTTTCTCCATTGTGGAAGTTTAATCAATGTTTATTAAAAAGCAGGCAAAATATGTCAGACAATCTTACATTTGAATTAAAATAATCTACTGACTCTTGCTACATATGCCATTTAATACATTTACTTTCTGCCAGTGGAAATATCTTAAATCAAATCAATTTTAAACAACATATCTTTAACTAAGTAGATAAACATTATTGCATTTCATTTATCATTTAAGGGTACTTTAACGTAACAAAGACGTTCTAAAAACGGAAGAGTTTTTCTTTTGCGTACAGATGACCACGTTGTTAAAATGATCCCTGTTCACATGGATTCTGGAAAATGATTAAAAATGCTGTATTATACATGCCAGGCCAGTAGACTAATGCGCATGCTGTCACTGGTTTCACAAATTCCACTTTTGTAGTTTACATGGGGACAATGGCAGCAACACTTTCAATAATTTTCCAATAAACCCATTTTCCAAAGTTTGACTACTAAACCATTAGAAGTTTTAAACCATCTGAAGTTTTAAATTTTTTGGTAAAAAAAAACAAACAAAACAAAAAACAAAACAAAACAAAAAACTGTTATCTAACTGGCCATTTGATCTGATGAAGAAAAAGAAATGATTTAATTTCTGAAAACATATTTCTTTGAGGGAATCTAAGTAAAATTTAAAGTTTAAAGATGGGTACAATTCTAAGATTGTTAAAGGGGTCATTCGGATGCACAATTTCCACAAGTTGATATGACTCTTGTAGGGTCTTCATGTAAACTTTGTAACATACTTTAGTTAAAATTCCTCAATGGTTGTGTAAAAACAACACCCTTTTACCTCCTCAAAAAACTCCTAGGTAACTATCGTAACCTCAGTTCCCTGAGTTAGGGAACGAATATTGCGTAGCCAGTGGGAAACTCCTTTTCCTCGATTTACTGAAGCCTAATGTAAAACGCATTTGCAGCTGCACAGCCAGCACACTGAGCTTCTGACACGCTTATAGGCTGTGCTGCAGCAACTGCACATCCAATGGCGCGGGCGACTCTGGGGTGCGACCAATGAACTAGCCCAACATCAGAGCCCACAGAGGGGGTGTGACCTAGTCTATATAGACCCCCGAATTAGCCAATATAGCAGGTTTCATACGACTGAAGCGACAACTTCACCAGTTACTATAGTGCGGCCTCAATACTCGTTCCCTCTCTCAGGGAACTGAGGTTACTATAGTAAGTAGTTCCCTTTAGAACGGTCACTTCGTATTGCGTAGCTATACATCATTGGGCCTGAATAATATATATATATATGAGTCAGTAACAACTAACATAATATAGTAACAAAACCAGACACCGTCGGGATTATTAGTATAATTTCATAACCATCTGAAACGGGTTTTAAATATAACTGTGTGTGATTATGCACAGTAAATTTTGTATATAAGACCAGACATCATCGGGTCTTAATCATACCGAAAGTACCACCGCCTGCAGGGGGGGGGGGGGGACTCGCAGAGAGAGCCTGCAGATCTCCCACTCGCTTGATGGATGCCAATGCCAACAGGAGGGTAGTCTTTAGCGAGAGTGGTTTTAGATCAACCGACTGGAGCAGCTCAAAAGGTGGACCCTTCAGGGCCCTAAGAACCGTGGAGAGGTCCCAAGGCGGCACCAAATGGGGCCTGGGTTAATCCTCCTGGTGCCTTTCAGAAACCTTACCACCAGGTCATTTTTACCCAGTGATTGGCCAACCACAAAATGCACTGCGATGGCTGCCACGTAAACTTTGAGCGTTTATGGGGTGTAGCCCGCCCATAAAGGCACCAGGTAGTCGGGACCCTTGCTTCAGAGATAGTGCTTAAGACCCTGTCAGGAAGGTCCCCGGGTACCCATTTAGGGGCCAAACATGGAGGGCCCATTAATCTGGTCAGGGATACCACATCGTTCCGTTGGCCTGTGAGGAGATCCTTCCTCAATGGAACAGGCCAGGGGATCGTGTCTGACATCTGAACCAGCTCCAGAAACCACGGTCTGGATTTCCAGAGCGGAGCCACCAGAAGGACTGGACATCCGTTCTCCCTGACCCGTTTGATGACCTGTGGCATCATTGAGACGAGGAAAAGCATAAAGGGGCCGGCTGGGCCAGGAATGAGCCCTGTTCTTCAAGAAGAGTATCCTCCAGTGGGTATTGGCTCTCGAGGCAAAAAGGTCAACGTTGGCCTTGCCGAACATCCCCATATTAGACTGACCCAGGTTGGACGCTTCTGTAAAAACCACTTTCCTTCTGGAAACTACCCCCATGCTCACCCCATTGTGGTACCAGTCCTGAGCCCGCCAAGGAATCAGCGTCCTTAAACACTCGTGATTCACCATAATGCGCAAGGCTGCTTGACTGCCATGCATGGGTTGGCACAAGCCGTTTCAGGGGGCGCATGCGCAGTAATCCCAAGCAGAGTACTGAAAATGCAGCTGCCATTAGCCCAAGCAGTTTCTGAAATTTCTTCAGAGGGGTGTCCTCGCGTGCCCTGAATGTGGCTACCAGAGCCTGTACAGAGAGCGCGCACGCTCTTGAGTGAGCCACGCTTTCATCGTCGCCGAGTCTAAAACTGTGTCCAGAAAGACTACAGTCTGGCTGGGGGTCAGTTCTCTCTTGGTAACATTGATTGTGAGACCCAAGCATTTTAAATGGCCAAGAATAAAAGGCCATATTGATATGGCCTCCCCTCGAAGGCAAATCTGAGGCCTGTGATGAGGGTCGATCTGAATATGAAAATGCATCTTTCTGATCCATTGTAACTAACCAATCACCCAGGTGAAGTTGCATGAGAATTTGTTTAACAAAAATTGAGAAAGTGTTAACATTTTGAAAGGCAGTCTCATGAGAGCCTTGTTCAAATGTCTCAGATCTAGTATGGGTCTGAGTCCACCGTCTTTCTTTGGAATTAGAAAATAGTGGCTGTAAAACCCCAAATACATTAGCGCGGGAGGGACTAAATCTATCGCTCCTTGCTAATAAATACTGAACTTCGGTGCGAAGCATGTGACCCACGCTGCTTCTCACTGACGTCTCGATAACCACCTGGAATTTTGGGGGTCTGCGAGCGAATTGGAGGGAGTAGCTGTGTTTATGACCCAACTCGACACACCGGGGGTGGCTTGCCAGGCTTGGCCAATGTGGCTAAGATCACATTGTGAATGGGGGGAAGGGAATGGTGGGAAGGGGGGCGCCTAACACAGGGGGACCTGATACCATTATAATGTGATTTGTGCACATACTGAGAGTTTGACTGACTATACAGGCTTTTGCCCTGGGGGGAAATCAGTGTTACAACTTTTGTCTGGGATAGGCCGCCTAACACAGGGGGACCTAATACCATTAAATTGTGATTTGTGCACATACACAATTGGACTGTGTTTGACTGACTGCACAGGCTTTTTCCTGGGGGAAAGTCAATGTAACACCTGGGAGGGGGCCGCCTAGTGAAGGGGGACCGAGAACACGTGTGTTGTAATTGTGAAACATACTCTTTTTTTTTGCTTTCCGTGGGTCGCCATGACAACAGTGTTTGTTTGTAGAGGCACGCGTGCAATAAAATCTACTGCCGCCTGATTTAGACAGGGAGCTGTGAGAAGTGTCATGAGATTTAGAGCAGTGACTATCTGTGGCGGCGCATGCTTCATAGCGGGCGCACTGATTGCAGTTATAATGTGCGGGCATGATGAAGCGTCATTAAGAGACATAGCCGCATGCACATACAGTATGACCGCTTGCTCCTTCCGTCACTGCTCAATGAAGTAAGGAAGCAGGCAAGCGCATGAACGAACATTTCAGTAGAAAACGCTTCTGTCCAAAACAGGATAGTTCTCTTTTGTCGTAAAGAGAACTAGCCGCGCGAACATCTACCTGCCGAGGCTCGATGAGGGAAGAAAACGTGGGCGCATGCAAGACGGTTTGCCATCCCAAAGGAGAGCTAGCCGCAAGCGCATGGTGTATTTTTAGTGCGGGGTAGCTCTCTTGTGTCGTAAAGAGAGCTAGCTGTGCAAACATCTATCCGCGAGTGCATGATGTAATTGTCGTCAGGCTCGCTGGGCCCGTCGAAGGAGATGAGGCCCGCCACGTGACAAGGCACTGATGTCCTTCGAACAGGACCGAAGAACTGCACGAGAGAGTAAGGCATGCGGGGATGTGGCCGGCGTGCGGTCACCACAGACAAACACAGAATATTACAATAAAAAAGGATATAGCGCCGCCAGGAGAAAACGACTGAAAAGGCGTAGTCCGCTGAGATTATTCTCGCTCAGGCTCAAGGGCTTGTTCAAACGGCAAAGGTTAAGTAAAACAATCAGAGACATGCAGTTGTCGCTGAAGGAGTAAAAATGTGCTATAATGGCGAATTCGGGGATCTATATAGACTAGGTCACGCCCCCTCTGTGAGTTCTGACATTGGGCCAGTTCACTGGTCGCATGTCAGAGTCGCCCACGTCATAGGATGTGCAGTTGCTGCAGCACAGCCTATGAGCATGTCAAACGCTCAGGGTGCTGGCTGTGCAGCAGCAAAGGCCTTTTACATTAGGCTTCAGTAAATGGAGGAAAAGGAGTTTCTCCACTGCGTATAGCTCTGTGCACAGCAACTCCTTTTGGTGCATGTCTCTTTAAATGATAATAATTGAGAGTGTTTAGGCTTTTTGAGGATAAAAAAAAGTAAATGGATTTTTTTTTTCATTGAATGGTGGTCGTGTCCACACACTGCAAAGACACATTTGTATTGAAACACCATATAAAAGTGAATTTTGCATCCAATGACACCTTTAAAATATTTGTACTTTTTAACAAGACAACATTTATGTATTTTTTTTTTCGCAGTGCATTTGGAGACATAACAAACATTTGATTCAATACTGAATCTTTTCTATTCCAGGTGAACAATCTTTTTGGAGTGAATGGATTTGAGGTGACGCCGTTGCGCTCAGCTCAAAAACATCATCAACACAAAGACAACATCATTGTAAACTACAATCAACATCAGGACAACCTTAGTGTCATTATGAATGTTAAACATCATAAAGGCAATGTTATGAACAGTTCCAGCCAAAAAGATGAAAATAAAAAAAATAAACTAAAAACTATTTAATTAAATCAAGATATTCTTATACTTCTCTGATTATATAGATTGTGTGTGAGCGAACTAATAGGATTAATAATATGTAGAGGTAAACTGTTTACTTGTCTTTTAGCTTTAGGGTATAAGCATTTCCCAAAAGTGATTCATTAGAAACAAGCCTGACAACATTCTAGAGCCTCAGTCTGAAGGTTTGATGATGTGACAGATTTTTGTTAGCCACAGATTAAAAAAAATACAGTCACATAGAGTTTACACTCTATTTCCTTCCATCCACGTGACCTCAGAGCAAAGAAAACAAACTCAAAGCTGCCGGAAAAGTGTTAAAAAAAAATGAAATTCTGATCATTCTTAAAATTATCTCTGTGTTTGTGTGTTCTTAAAAGTGTGTATGTTGCAATCCAAATTGTTAAAATGTACTGTGTCTGTTTTTGAGTGTACTGTGTCGAGTGTATAATATGACCAGTCTGTCTCATCATGATTTAAAAATATAGACTTGTGGATTAAAAATGTGGAATTTGGTCTGCTTACTATATGCTTAGAGATATGAGGTGAAAAAATCATAAAGTAGAAGTTAACCTTAAAGAAGTAACCTTGCCATTTTTATGCATTCATTGACATATGCAAAAGTGACTCCTGCATATAAAACATTCATGCAAAGAGCAACTTGGGATTATTGTCTGGAATAAAAAGGCAAGTGATAGTTGCTTTTTGGATGGGACGTCAAACCAACCTTAAGTAACTTATATGAATCTAATAATAATATTTGAATTTTCTGTATGAGTTTGCAACTTTGTGTAATTCTCAGCACATATGTTTATGAAACCAGTAAGCCACATGAGCTTCTCCAGTGCATGATGAACATGGAGGTCAAGAGCCTGTTGAGGGAGATGTCGACATCTCTGTGAACATTCCTGAAATACACTGGGGAGATTGTTTTTCAGGCTCTTCAACCTTTTCACGTAACTAGTTAGAGGGAACTGACATGTCTTAAAGGAAATCGAGTCAAAATGAAACAGATTTTTAAAAACATAGCCATACAACACACAACGCAATTAATGTTGACCAAAACACTGGTGCTTCTGAAAATCACACAACACTGCAATAATGTAATTCATACTCCAGTTATTTAATTAAAGGTCCCATTCTTCATGTTTTTTTTTTTAAGCTTCGATTGTGTTTACAGTGTGCAATATACTGTAATATGTGTTCATGTTTCGCGTGTAAAAAACCCCAGTATTTTTCACACAATTTGCGTATCTGTATACCGCTGTTTTCACTGTCCAAAAAAAGGCCCGATGACTTCCTTGCTCTATGAAGTTCAGAATACGTAACGAGTTCTGATTGTGCAAGCGGTTCCTGTGTTGTGATTGGACAGCAGCTTATCGCACTTGCCCGAAAAGGTCATGCCTCTTACCATAAATGCATGCCTGCTGAACCTCCATCTCCGTGGGAGCGCAACAAGACCACGCCCCTTTTTTTTATTCCTGTGGGCGGAGATTATTCAAAAAACTTTTCTAGTTATATCATTAAAAAAAGGAAGTAGAGGGATGTAGTTTGAAAGAGGACTTCTGTTAAATATAATATCTCGCTAGGCATTGAACTTTGAGCTTTACAATTTTGCAGGTATTATTTATGCTCTAACAGCAACATTACACACTAACTAAAGTTTGAAAAATGGAATCGTGCAGAACGGGACCTTTATTGTCTTCTGAAGTGATTGGTTTAGGAGGGAACAAACCAAAATCTAAGTAATTTTTTTCACTATAGGCTTATCTTGACATGATCTTTCCCGGCCCTTCCTATCAGCTTTGCAAAGAGCGCAGCAAATGTTCAGTGACCCGAGGTCAGCGGAGCAGTGAAACACTGAAAATGCCAACAATGTTCAGAAGAGTAAATGAAAACCTTTGGCGAATAGGAAATTGTAAACCACAAGCTACTCTTCCTGCTTCCTCAAAAACCTTGCTAACAGACTCAAACTCATACTAAAGAGCTGTTAAATTTTCTAGCCTTGGGGGACCTGGAGGCATAAAGTCATAAAAGGCATAAAGCCGAGTAAACAGTTGGGTTTTACCGTTTTCGAATGTATTCAGACGATTTATTATATTTAGAAGAATATCAGTAACCAGATAGTTTCTGGTCTCATTGACTTCCATAGTATATATTTTTTTCCTACTATGGAAGTCAATGACCAGAAACTGTCTGGTTACTGATATTCTTCTAAATATAAAAAAATCGGCTGAACGGATTTGAAAACTGTAAAACTCAACTGTTTAACTCTGGAAATCATTATGAACAGCAGCTGCTAATTATTTTCCATTTGCTTTCCTGCTGTTATCTCGGGACGTTAGTTACAAGAAAAATGGCATTTGTCAGCTCCGACTTGTATCCAGCCTCTCACGGAGACTTCAGATCCCCCAACGCCTGTGAAAAGACGACTCAACACCTGTGACGCCGGCGATATGTTATGCCCTTCATTATTACATGATTAACTAAATGCATTTTTCCTTGTACATTTCTGAAATGCACTCTCTGTAAAGCTGCTTTGAAACATTTATTGTGAAAAGAGCTATACAAATAAATTTGAATTGAATTTAATTGAATTATACTTAGCTGTATATTTATTTTAAAACTTAACAAAACTTACCAAATCATAAAATTAACGTAATACATAGCTGATATAAAAAATGGATGACTATATTTCCTACTACTGAATTTTGAAAAAAAAAGAGATTCTAATTATTGGACAAAAACTTCCACACGTAACAGCCTAGAATACTGTCTAACACTTGATGGCTGATGCTCTGTTAAGTCTTCGTCGTCGGTTAGGAACGAGGTGTACTCTTTGATACCAATCTCTCATTTGAAAGTCACGTGTCTAGTATCTGTAAGACCGCACTTTTCCATCTTAAAAATATATCTAAATTACGCCATGCTCTCATTGACAAATGCGGAACAATTAGTTCATGCGTTCATGACATCAAGGCTAGATTATTGTAATGCTCTACTGGGTGGTTGCCCTGCACTCTTAATAAACAAACTTCAGCTAGGTCAAAACATATATTGTATAGACCAGACAGTAGGCTTGTTTGAGATGCGCCTCGCCTCGCCTGCAATGTAGTCGAGAGTAGGCGGCTGCAGTGAGGGGAGGAGTGAAAAAAGCGCAATCAAGCCGGACAGATCAAGGTTTCTCGCAGTGACTCAGACACCTTGTGAGATCAAAGGCGGATATCGCGGGATTAACGGGATTCACGCTCGTGCACGTGTTGCTAATAAACTGGATGTGATTTAAGTTCTGTTGCTTTTATATAAAAATAAATAAAATGTAAATAAAACCCAAAGTACTTGTTATTTAATTACATTCCAAATAGCCTATGGTTTATCAATCTTTTTTTTCTTTAATACAGACGTGTTTTTATATAGCCTATTGTTTTAACAAAAATGAAATATAACCCATATGGCACTGTCAGATAGTTTATTCACCCATAGCCTATGTATACACATAAAACATGATATCAGTTTTAAAATCAAACATTTTAAAAGAGAACAATTCATCTGGTGTTCTTTTATTTTTATTTTTATTTATTTTACTTTTTTATTAGAATGCAAGTTACAAACATAGCCTACCTACAAGCACCACAATTCGTGAAACAAATAGGCCTATTATACAGCGACAAATACAAACATCAGAATAAAATGAATAATAAAATAAATCAATCAATCAAAATAAGCTTAGCTTAAATAGACAGACTTACAAACTTCATCATCTATAAAATGAGAGCTATTTTTCACTTGAACATTTTAGAGTAGGCCTAGTATATTTGAGTTACTGACTATAGCTTTCTTATTTTTAACCCGTTTAAGAGATTCACAATATAGATCAGTTTCAATTTGAAAAAAATAAATAAATAAAACATGGCCTTGATTTGGAGAATTTAGCTTAATGAATATGGAATTTACCCTCATCACTGTTGTTTAAACCAATGAGCATTAAGCTGTGTCGTCAGCAAGTCGTTTCCCATCATGCTTTTGATCAGCGCAGTCGGTGGAGAGCAACTGCGCGCGACTGCAGAATCCGACCCTTCCGCCTTGCGCTCGCGAGAGTTTTTTGACATACGTTGGCATGACATCAGAGCCAGGCGGACCGTTCTCGGACACATTTCTAACCGGCATGCATCTCGCGCTGATCACCGGTGATCGATTCTGCGCAGAATTTGCTCATCTCAAACAAGCCTATTATGTCTATGGTATAGACCCCTTTTGCGCCGACGTCACAGTTACGTCACGGCGCTAGCTGGAGGCAAAACAAAGTTAAAACTGGAGGTTTTGTCAATGACTCTACCGCTAAAGGAATTAACAAAATTTTTCTTGACTTCATATGGAAAAACAAACCTCACAAGCTCAAAAAAACAGTCCTTTCAAATTGTCGGAAAAAAGGTGGACTTGAAGTGTTAGATTTTAGTGATACAGTGAACACCTTTAGGATAAATTGGATCAAAAAATGCTTAACAAATCCTAATTCTATATGGTTTTTTATCCCGAATCATATCTTTAACAAAATTGGTGGACTCCCCTTTATACTGAAATGTAACTACTTACCGATCAGATTGCCAGTTGCACTTTCTAAATTTCATCAGCAGGCCCTTCTTGCTTGGAAGTTATGCTACACCCACAATTTTTCACCTCATAAAACCTTTCTATGGAACAACTTTAATATAAGGATTAGGAATAAATCTATTTTTCTCTCTACATGGTTTAACAGAAATATAATTGGTATTCTCTCAATTTTTGATAAATCTGGTAATTTCTTATCTTATGAAGAATTTATGTCTGTTCATAATTTTCCTTTACCATTTAAAGAATATAATGCAGTACTTAAAGCAATTCCTTCTGGTCTAAGTCATCTTGTTAAATGTCATCTAACCTTTAGTAAGAGTGTCACCACCAAAGAACCTGACTTGATCTTAGATGGTATAAATATACTTAGTAAGAAATGTAATAATAAACATATTCGACATATTTTTCAGAGTAAAAAATATACTGTTGCTAAAGGCAAATTTTATTGGGCTTCCTTTATTGAATGTATAGACTGGAAGGAAGCCTGGTTGTTACCCCATAAGTATTGTATTTCAAATAAGATTAAGGAAGTTCATTTCAAGATCTTGCATAAAATATACCCAGTGAATGACACTGTTGCAAAATATATGGATGTTGACAGTTCTTGCTCATTTTGTGGGAATGAAGATGAAACGCTGATCCATTTATTTTTCCAATGTGAAAAAACCCAAAACTTCTGGAATAGGTTATATCTTCACATAGGCAAGCACCTTGATTCTTCCAAATCCTTTCAATTAAAAGATATAATTTGTTACTATAAAGAAGATAAAGCTAGTACTTCAATTAGTTACATTGTTAATTTTTTTATTTTGTTTGGGAAAAATTTTATTCACAAGCAAAAATTCTCTAAATCGCAGCCTACTTTTCCACTTTTCTTAATTGAAATTGATACATTTCTGAAGTCTCTAAGATTGATTAAAAACAAGAAAAGTGACAGATTCTTGAAATATTATGATGATATTTTCACTGATGCATAAGGTTTCCTCTGTGTATGTCTTTTATTTTATTATTTTTTATTTATTTATTTATTTATTTTTTTCTTTATTTCCTTTGTTTTTTTCTTTTCTTTCCTTGTGTGAAGTTTTATATACTTGATATAACATGTCCGAATTCTATGTGTTTTTTGTGCTCTGTACTTGCTTGTTATTTGATACATATTCAATAAAAAAAAAAAAAAAAAAATACAGTTAAAAAAAAAAAAAAAAAAAAAAAAAGTTAAAACTGGAGGCGGTCAATGCAAAACAGCACAGATTCGGCTACATAATAAGGAGCTTAAATAATTGTTACTATTATTAAATGTCATCTTGTTGTGTTGTTTGGTGCAAGAATTGATGAAAAATGAATATGCTGTATCTGGAACTTTTATCTCTAGAAAATATTCACATCATTAAAATCGCACTGTAATGTCACTCTTTACATTGTCGTGGTCTCGGCGCTGACTCGGCAGAACTGCGGATCATACACACAAGTCTTGTACAGGACCATATAGGCATCTAAAGATTTATATGCCTCAGTTTCTCTTTACGATCGGTTTCTCTATAAGGTAGGTGTAGAAGTCAGGCCACTCAACCGAGGTAACGTAACGTTAATCCTGTCAGATCGATGCATTGAGTGAGCGTGTAGGCGGCTACAGGTCGGCCAATCTGGTTCTGTCCGTTAAAAATAACTTTTGGAAATAACAATCGACCTTCAATCAATCGAATAATGACCTTACACATTAAGATAATATCGGATTTTCTCCAGTCATTGTTAAAAAACAAGCTAACAATCCTTAACGTTAGTGAAGCGGCCAGATGGATCTTTCTGCCTCCACCTAAGCTCCGCCCACAAAAAAACGTCACCATGTTTACCAACTGTAAAAGGGACTATACTACTTGTATACTAACTACCCTCCAGTCAGCTCACAGTAATAAATGTCCCACACTGGATCTCACATTGGGGCTTGTGGATTACCAGGTAAAAATATATAGAAACGGTTAACAAATATGTTAACCAAATTATGTATGGTTTATTTAGGGAACATAGATGGTTTAATAAATCCATTTGTTGATGCTATTGGAGAATTCTCTATAAATTCAACATATATGATTATATACAACTATTATATTAAATGTTTGGAATTTAACTGTGTCATGCTTGTTGAGGGATTATTTGTATAGTTATCCAGATTAATAGTGGTTCTTTCCTCGATCTATGGTTTTTCTATCGTCTAAGAATAAGGACATACGATTTGAAATTGATACGGCCATAGCTAACATTAGTGCTTCTGAGATGGTAAAACAAACTCCTTGTGAGTCTTGAAGCTGCTTTCTGCCTGATGAAATTGCAAACTAACTTCAGTACAAAAAAATAAAAAATAAATGAAATACAATAATAATTAATTTATTATAAATCTGACTGTTGTCTTAAATTGACTGCTCTTCTTCCTGGTCTTAATTAATCATATCTGGTCCTTGGGTTTTTAGATCCCATTACAACTTAATGTGTGATGACTTTCATTGAGTGATAATGCCTGATAATAAATTATTTCACCTCAAAGTTTATATAAAATACAGTGATAATATTGTCTTAAATCATATATGAATGTATCATATAACAGGTAATGTGCACCACAAGATAAATTATCTTTATTCTCTTTAAGGAGCTAGGCTTGAAAAAGATTGTTATAATATAAAAATAAAATACATCTATCTATCGATCGATCGATCGATCGATCGTTAGATAGATAGATGATTTGCTGATTATTTTCCACTCTTGGATGGGGTTAAACTGGGTTAAAATGTTTCGGCCAAAGTTGAGGGTGAAAGACTAACAAAATATTCCTGCATTTTAGATTTGCAGTTTTAATACACTTTTTGAGTATGAAAAAAATTTAGCCGTTCTATTGTTTGCTTTTTCTAAATTGTCATTACTAAAAAGGGAAAAATATATACACGTATACATATATATGTTGATATATATAGTACACTTAAAATGTACATGTGCAAAGTCTCAAATAAAAGAGATGTGAACAAGCTCACCATTTACTTTGGTGAGCTTGTAGAAAATCACTTTTCATTATCAACCAGAACTACAGTGATTTATGTGATCCTTTTGAAATACATTTTATGAAACCTGAATTTTAATACGAAATAAAGGTTAGGGTTAGGAGGATAAAATCACATGTGCTTTAGCTATATTTTGGGGGAGGGGTGTTTATGTTATGTTACACACAGTGCTGGTTTCTCTCAGGTCCTGTAAGCAAATACATTCAAACAACTATAATCTAAACCTTTGTCGTTCAGTGATCGACTGAAGCTCTCAGTGTTAAACATGTCTGGAAGAGGCAAAGGCGGCAAGGGACTCGGGAAAGGAGGCGCTAAGCGTCACCGTAAAGTTTTGCGCGATAACATCCAGGGTATCACCAAACCCGCCATTCGTCGTCTGGCTCGCCGCGGCGGCGTCAAGCGCATCTCTGGGCTGATCTACGAAGAAACCCGCGGAGTGTTGAAGGTGTTTCTGGAGAACGTGATCCGCGATGCCGTCACCTACACCGAGCACGCCAAGAGAAAGACCGTCACCGCCATGGATGTTGTGTACGCGCTGAAGAGACAGGGACGCACTCTGTACGGCTTCGGGGGTTAAACGACTGAAACCAGGACAAACCACACAAACCCAAAGGCTCTTTTAAGAGCCACACACTCTAACGCTTAAAGAGTCAAAAGTTTTGTTTATGTCAAATCACAGAATTAAGCTTAAAATGCTTTGTGTTCTCAAATTCTCAATCCAGAATACAGTTAATTTAAGTAATGTTCCACACAGTGATGCATCGATAATATCGGTGCTTTTCTACTTTTAAAAATAATACCCCCAATTAAACGTTAACCCATTTCACGCACGCTTTTTCACAAGATCAAGGAAATACTAGTAATTCGATCAAATGGTAGCTACCAGTTGGCAGAAATGAGAATGCAAAGATATATTTCGGTTTTTAAACATCTAACCAATGACGTTTTTAAAGTGTATTAGACCATTATTGGTCTCTTTTCTCCCAAACTCGCTCGAAGGGTTTGTAAGACGTTTTAATATTACACGATCATGCACAGTTTTAGAACCGCTCGTTATCCTCAAAAAATATTACTTTATAAAAAACGAAACAAAAAGATACTCGGTGGAAGTACAGTTCAAACATGAGACGGTGGGCGGAACTATAATTTATCCACACCTGTGATTGGCCCTTGTTCCTCTTAATTTGTCCAATGAATTGTGAGTTTGTGGGTTTGGTCTATGAAAACAGACAATCACATAAGTCCGTAACACTTAGAAAATTAGCATAAGGCAGTGAATAAAACCCTCTGTATCGCTTTGATACATACATTAACTCGTTGTCAAATTTGTGATATTGCGTCATCACCATGCCTGAACCAGCAAAGTCCGCGCCCAAGAAAGGCTCAAAGAAGGCCGTCACCAAGACCGCCGGTAAGGGTGGAAAGAAGCGCAGAAAGTCCAGGAAGGAGAGCTATGCCATCTATGTCTACAAAGTGCTGAAGCAGGTCCATCCTGACACCGGCATCTCCTCCAAGGCGATGGGCATCATGAACTCTTTCGTCAACGACATCTTCGAGCGCATCGCCGGTGAGTCATCTCGCCTCGCGCATTACAACAAGCGCTCCACCATCACTTCCAGAGAGATCCAGACCGCCGTGCGTCTGTTGCTGCCCGGAGAGCTGGCCAAACACGCCGTGTCCGAGGGAACAAAGGCCGTCACCAAATACACCAGCTCAAAGTGAGGCGTGACCGACTTCAACTACTCCAACGGCTCTTTTAAGAGCCACCCATCTTCTCAGATTAAGAGCTTCCGTGTATTATCTTAACTCCTAATCTTGAGTTTCGGTGAATCCGTTGATATAAACGCAGAAAGCTATCTTTTCCACACAAACAAAAGTAGCCTAAACTCGGTTGGTTAAAGATGAAGTTTAGTTTATTTGAGGGTAATTTATAATTCGATTTATAATTTATAAGACAGTTTATAATTCGAACTGTCTTGCTAAATTACGCCCTGCCAATTCAAATATGGTTTATGAACCTAATCACTGATTCACTTTATGCTGGGATGTGTAGGTGATAACAAGGCGATACGTAAGTAAATATTTTAAAGGAGGAATCGCTTTTAGCTTTACCATAGAGTTGGTTCACTCTCTGCCTAAGATGGCAGATGGCGGTAATGCATCATCGTAAAACAAGAAAGAAGAAGAGGTTTTAAGCCAGCATTCCGGTTTCTGGACTGGCTGCAGTAACACGTCTCTGTCCATGCGGGGGCGCTCGCGGTCGAGTGCACATTGAATGGGAGTCAATGGGGTTTCACCCCCAGAAATCCTTTTCTCAGTATGTAATTTCTTGTAAACATCTGTATGAAAGCCTCCTTACGCCCCTCGCTGATGCTGATTTCATAAAAATCTATTTCAGACTGTTAGCTGAACACACAGATGACGGGGCCAGACTTTTATCAACCTTTCCACTTAAAATATCCATCAAATTTACGCGCTGCTTTTCCTTTTGACTGATGCTCTCCTCGGATTTGATCTGACAAAGGCAAAATAAACATTTCATCATTTGGTATTTTAGTCTCCGGTGAAAGCTCAGAACCTCTGCTTGGAGTTCAATTTGTTTTGACTGAACCAAACTATTTTACCACTCCAGTTTTTAACCAAATATAAGGGAAGAAAACACACGCGTGAAGGGGCTCGTTGACGCACACAAACGCTGAGCGGGCAGGTTGAGTCTATAAAGTTCTCATGTGTTTTTTAAAAGGGCAGCGCCGCGACAGCGCCATTCATTGATGAAACTAGAGACAGAGATTGAAAGACTGTAAATCCGAACAGAGAGAAATGGCAGAAACTGCTCCCGCACCCGCTGCTGCCGCCCCGGCCAAAGCACCCAAGAAGAAGTCCGCTGCGAAAGCCAAGAAAGCAGGGCCAGGTGTCGGCGAGCTCATCGTCAAAGCAGTGTCCGCATCCAAGGAGAGGAGCGGCGTGTCCCTCGCCGCGCTGAAGAAAGCGCTCGCTGCCGGCGGCTACGACGTGGAGAAGAACAACTCCCGCGTCAAGATCGCCATCAAGAGCCTGGTGTCTAAAGGCACTCTAGTGCAGGTCAAAGGGACCGGCGCCTCAGGCTCATTCAAGCTCAACAAGCAGCAAGCCGAGACCAAGAAGAAAGCGGCTCCTAAAGCGAAGAAGCCCGCGGCCAAGAAACCCGTTGCTGCCAAGAAGCCGAAGAGCGCAGCGGCAAAGAAGCCCGCCGCCAAGAAATCGCCCAAGAAGGCCAAGAAGCCCGCAGCCAAGGCCGCTAAGAAGGCGACGAAGAGCCCCAAGAAGGCAAAGAAGCCAGCAGTCGCTAAGAAAGCAGCTAAGAGCCCTAAAAAGGCAAAGACTGCTAAACCTAAAGTTGCAAAACCTAAAACCGCCAAGCCTAAAAAGGCAGCGCCTAAAAAGAAATAAAGTCCAGTGTTTGTTCCTCAACGGCTCTTTTAAGAGCCACCCACTAACTCAAAAAAGAGCAATACTCGTTTATACCAATGATTTGTGTTAAGTAACACCCCGTTTTGAAGAAAGGTAAACAATTATTTAATTGTACAATATATATTGTATATTGCCACAAAAGCTGAAGAGGATTCAGACGGTGATCAACCTAAATATGTTGTATTACAGTATAGGAAGAATATATACATTACACTCTACACTATGCTGAAGAATTGTGACAATACAATCAGCCCACACATATCCAACCAATATGGGCAGTTATAAACCTCCAATATTACAATAGGAACATAACAGTGCAGTATCAGATGGTCATTGTGCCCAGGATATACAGTGTGAGAAAGGTGCAGAACTTTTGGCAGTAGAAGCGTACAATACCCCTTTTTTATACTTATTTAAATTGTGTATAACCAGGGAATGTCTAATTGAAGAGAATTGGTTCTGGACTGGCTGCAGTAACGCGTCTCTGTCCATGCGGGGGCTCTCGCGGTCGAGTGCACATTGAATGGGAGTCAATGGGGTTTCACCCCCAGAAATCCTTTTTTTTTTTAGGATGTAATTTTTTGCCAAAGTAATTTGAAAGTTGCGTTCAAAAGGGAGGGCTAAGAAAATACACTTAGCTGAAAATTACATTTTTAAGTTCACTTATCTGTTCTAAAAATCCATTCAAAAATGTGATGACATCACACAATAGCAGAATGCTAGCGTGTTGCGTGTTCCGGTCAACAACAACCTAACCTGTAAGAAATCAAAAGGACATAAGTACTCGTTCATTCGACTTTTGGCCTATAATCGATATTGAACTTGCGGAATCAACAATAAAATATATTATGATTTAACGACAAGCAGGTGAAAGAGACATTTAGCCGTTTAGCCCCATAGACTCCTATTCATTCTTTACTCGCCCGCGATCACCTCAAGTAGAATTCTAATGGAACTGCAACCAAGGTGATGCACAATGGGGCTAATAGGAAGTGCCAAGGCTCTCCGTTAGACGGGCTCTGGTATAACCAGTGAATGTCTTATTGAAGAGAATTGGCACTGGCTGGTTACTTCCGGGTTCTGGACTGGCTGCGGTAACAAGTCTCTGTCCATGCGGGGGCGCTCGTGGTCGAGTGCAGAATGAATGGGAGTCAATGGGGTTTCACCACCATAAATCCCCTTTTCTCAGGATGTAATTTTTTGTCAAGTAATTTGAAAGTTGCATTCAAAAGGGAGGGTTAAGATAATACACTCAGCTGAAAATTACATTTTTAAGTTCACTTATCTGTTCTTAAAATCCGTTCAAAAATGTGATGACGTCACACAATAGCAGAATGCTAGCGTGTTCTGGCCAACAACGGCCTAACCTGTAAGAAATCAAAAGGACATAAGTACTAGTTCATTCGACTTTTGGCCTATAATCTATATTGAATCAACAATACAATCTATGTTAATTTAACGACAAGCAGGTGAAAGAGACACTTTTAGCCGTTTAGCCCCATAGACTCCCATTCATTCTGCTCTCCTCCGCGATCACCTCCAGTGGAATTCTAATGGAACTGCAACCAGGATGATACACAATGGGGCTAATAGGAAGTGCCAAGCCTCTCGGTTAGACGGACTAAATTCTTCTTGCTAACTGTGTTTTTTAAAGAAATTCTATCACTGCTTTTATTGTAGACTGTGTTCCTGGTAGTTTCAACAGGTTGCTTAAATTAAAAGACTTTGTTACCCTCTTAATCTTTTCTCTCTCTTCATGGTACTGCCTACATGCCAAAAGTACATCCTTCACGGTTTCTATTTCCTCACAATATGGGCACATTCCTGTCTCATGCTTCCCTGTTATATGTTGGTTCCTGTTCAGTCCTGTATGTCCTAGCCTCAGCCTAGTGAACCATGTTTCCTCCTGTCGTGTTAATGAACTTTGTAATGAATACTTTGTTGTATACTATATAAATACCAACCTTTTCCCCCCTTATCCCATTTATCTTGTCAGAGTTTATGAATACCATCTTTAATTATTGTTTTAATTTCTGATTTACTAAGTGGAACCTGTATTTCTACTTGTTCTGCTTTAAGTGCTTCTTTTGCCAACTCAGCCTTCTCATTACCCTCAATACCGGTGTGCGCTGGAACCCAAGTGAAATGTATTAGCTTCTGTTGCATTATTCTTAATATCATCTGATGAACTTCATCTCTAAAAGATCCTGCCTGCATTTAGATTTCCCAGTCTGGATACTAGTTAAGGAGGACATAGAGTCCGAACAAACAACCGATTTATGGTTTCACTTCTTCTACCCACTGTAATGCCATTATGATGGCCGTCATTTCTGCAGAGAAAATTGAGAGGTGGTTTGTGGTTCTTTTTTGTATTGTGACTTTATATTTAGGAATGTACACAGCGACCCCCGTTTTAGCAGTTAGATCTTTGGATGCATCTGTAAATATGTGTACTGTATCATTATATCTTGCTTCTATATACTGTTGCACACTTTTATACAATCCAGTCTTAACTATGTTTTTAGATTCTATATTAACTAAAGAATAACAGAAAAACCAAGGTGGAGTTATACTCAAGTTAACAGTTTTACTGCAGGGTATAATACTGATTCCCATTTCATCTGCCTCTTTTTTACTACTCCATCCAAAACTATTTTCCACAATGCGACTTTTCTGTCTTAAATGTCATTAAGTGCATTTAATAATCCACGCTGAAAAGGGCGTTGGACTTTCGGGGGGAAGTTCAGTGATTGGTTTGAATCTTTACAGACTCTAAACCAATGGGCGACTGGCACTCTAGATTAAAGTCAGTCAATGGAAACACGCTTACTTCATATTATATCATTCGCTTGTATTAACTGACTTGAGTATGAGTGGCAGAGGTAAAACCGGCGGTAAAGCCCGAGCAAAGGCTAAGACTCGCTCCTCCAGGGCGGGACTGCAGTTCCCCGTCGGCCGTGTTCACAGACTTCTGCGCAAAGGAAACTACGCCCAGCGCGTCGGTGCCGGAGCTCCTGTTTATCTGGCGGCGGTACTCGAGTACCTCACCGCTGAGATCCTGGAGTTGGCAGGAAACGCCGCTCGGGACAACAAGAAGACCCGCATCATCCCCCGTCACCTGCAGCTGGCGGTGCGTAATGACGAGGAGCTTAACAAACTTCTGGGCCGAGTGACCATCGCTCAAGGCGGCGTGCTGCCAAACATCCAGGCTGTGCTGTTGCCCAAGAAGACCGAGAAACCCGCCAAGTCTAAATAAACGGAGCGAAGATTTCGTTACCAAAACAAAGGCTCTTTTAAGAGCCACCCATTTTATCTGTCAACGAGCGCTTTTCTCTTTTAATGTTGCTAACAACATAAATGATTTATTTAAAGAGAAAAATGGCCCCTAACGACTAGCGTCAACACCGACGATTAGCGTTATAGATATATCTTTTATATGTATAAGAATAGTATGTGTTCTATGCATATTATATAACTGTCTTATATATAAGCACATTCGGATCTCCTCTAATATGTGTTTACCACCAATTAAATCTATTTGTCTGTGAAGCTCTGATAATATATTGAATAAATTATTCATAGAAAGGAAAGTAACATATAGGCTCTATCGGCTTCAGGGAAAAAGGATTTGGTTAATGTTCCTCTGGGTATTTTCCCCTTTAGTAGCAGGGCTATCTACTATTTCACCGGGAGGATGGACACCTTAGTAGTACTTAGTATATACAGACTGTAATGTGATTTTGTTGTAATCCGAGATCTGCAAAACAACTGGGACTTAAAAATAAATACAATGTTGCGAGTAAAAAGGCGCCGAAAGTGATCAATGGAAACCCTCCGCTTGTTTGAAAAGAGGAAACGCGCTGTCATTGGCTGGCACTCATGCGCTGACGTCACATACTAACCAATCACAAGGCCTGCATCATCGCGCACAATGGGCTCGTGGCGCTCCAATGCTTTAAAATCGGCCGTTTAATACAGAGAGCAGCATTTCCAGCATTAGCAGGACAAAGAGAAGAAACTCGCAGTAATGGCAAGAACCAAGCAGACCGCTCGTAAATCCACCGGTGGTAAAGCCCCGAGGAAGCAGCTCGCTACTAAAGCCGCTCGTAAGAGCGCTCCGGCCACCGGCGGCGTCAAGAAGCCTCACCGCTACCGGCCCGGGACTGTGGCTCTGCGGGAGATCCGCCGCTATCAGAAGTCCACCGAACTGCTGATCCGCAAACTGCCCTTCCAGCGGCTGGTGAGAGAAATCGCTCAGGATTTCAAGACAGATCTGCGCTTCCAGAGCTCCGCTGTCATGGCCCTGCAGGAGTCCAGCGAGGCTTACTTGGTCGGTCTGTTCGAGGACACCAACCTGTGCGCCATCCACGCCAAGAGGGTCACCATCATGCCCAAAGATATTCAGCTGGCCCGCCGCATCCGCGGAGAGCGCGCTTAAACCGGCGTCTGATTCAACCCACAACGGCTCTTTTAAGAGCCACCAAAACTGCACTGAATGAGGTCATTTCCAGTTTATTTCTAAATGAGTAACGTTAGAAAGTTGTCATGCATTACATTAATATGGGTCACCGTTCTTTAAATGATAATTTACCATAACTATCATAATACAAAAAATAAGGATATGAATTGTAAGTTAAATTATTTTATAGAATGAATACTGTTGATCTTTATAAAATATTTTTATAGCTATTTTGCAGGGTATGAATAAATAAAACAACTTTTATTGAATTAATTGTAAGGTAAATTATTTGTATAGAATAAATACTGTTTATGTCTATAGAATATATATTTTTTAACAGTTTTGCAGGGTACGAATAATAAATCAACTATTATAGAGATTAACAGAAATATCATTCACAATTGACTGATGTGATATTGCTTTTATACAGGTACAAATATATCCAAATTGTCTAATAAGGAAAAAAAAAACTACACCGTCTTATAGACTAGCCCATTTCATTACCATTCAGTTTCTCTGTATATTATATGAGGACAATCTTCATCAAATCAAATAAATCTTAAAACGTATGAAAGAAGCCGGACAGGCCTCGTTATATTATGGTTTGGGTTGCATCACATTTGTTTTGTGCATAGACAGTCTTCTTCTTCCTGTTTAATGGCGATTAACTCCTAAGGAGCATTATCGCCACTTACTGTGCTGCTAGATGGCAAATTAACCTTGGGTGATGAGTCTGGATTCCAAAAAAAAAAAAACCTTTCTACCTATATCAGCCCACATACATCAACATTCATTATCATACCTGCAATAGAGGTTTCATTGGGCTTCATCCGTCGCTGCGTGTTCAGCTCCTCCGTCCACACTCATCCCCAATGGCAGGTTCAACATTACACACTTATTGTAATCTATATCCCAAACCTGAATCATATATGAATGTAAATAATGCTCTACATATCTGTCTGTCCATTAAACCTTTTCCTAGAATATCCTCACTCTTCATTCTTTCCTCTCCATTCTTCAAATGACTGAATAACACATCCCGAAAAATATTATATTTACTACAACTAAATAATACATGACAAACATTTTCAGATACACCACATTCATCACATAATCCAGTCTCGTGTAATCCCATAATTGCCAGTGTTGATTTAACACCCTGTATGTCCCAGTCTTAACCTAGACAGCAAAACCTCTTCTTTCCTATTTCCTCCCTGGCAGTTTACCCTCCCTACTATCTTTGTGATACTATGACACCACCTCCCTTTGCTACTACTATCCCATCTAATTTGCCATCTATTTATTAACTTCCTCTTTA